>NC_134247.1:46635483-46937452 GCF_965152275.1 Natator depressus
TTTTCCGATGAAGTGAGCTGTAGCTCACAAAAGCTTATGCTCAAATAAATTTGTTAGTCTCTCAGGTGCCACAAGTCCTCCTGTTCTTCTTGTATGAGAAGGAAAACAGGCACACGACCATATTGCTTTCATGGCTAAATGCCAAGATTCCTGTACTATAAACAACAGTGATATCTACATTAAGTTCATGTTAATTGGATTCCAAATGTTTGCCGGAACTGACAGATATTTAGGTCAGAAGGGACCATTATGATCATCTAGTCTGACCTCCTGCACAATGCAGGCCACAGAATTTCACCCACCCACTCCTGCGATAAACCTCTCACCTCTGTCTGAGCTATTGAAGTCCTCAAATAGTAGTTTAAAAAAACTTCAGGGAGCAGAGAATCCTCCAGCAAGTGACCCGTGCCCCATGCTACAGAGGAAGGCGAAAAACCTCCAGGGCCTCTTCCAATCTGACCTGGGGGAAAATTCCTTCCCGACACCAAATATGGCGATCAGCTGAACCCTGAGCATATGGGCAAGATTCACCAGCCAGATACAACAGAAAATTCTTTCCTGTATGGATCCAGTCGCTGGGTAAAATCTTCCCCATCAGCAGCTGCATTTCAGTCACCGCCCCCTGGGGTCGCCTCCCATCTCCCTTTATCTCCAGGAAGTCCTATTTTCTTGCATGACCTTATCTCCGCTGACTGAGACATGCCAATGTGCCATCGCTCCCATCCACCCCCGTGCCCATCAGCTCCAGCTCAGGTGGCCAATTTTGGTGGGACGTATTCCTGGAGGTTCCATCCCATGACATAACCCTTAATTAAAGATTAACCCTGAATTGCTAGAGTCTGCAGGACAATGGTGGAAGATTGGCAACCCTAGGCCTCAGATGACAGCGTGGTTGTGGACAGGGGTGGGCGGAGAAGGGATGGCGCCTAGCGACTCAGAGTGAAGGTGTCGGCTGGTAGGTGGGCTCATGGGAAGGGGTCTGAGAGTGGAGGGGGAGACGGGGCGCTTGTGTTGAGGGGCTGTAGTTCCTTGCTTTCGTGGGGTGTTGTTTTGTCCACTGACCCTGCTCGTTTCACAACCTGCTTTGGGTATTAAATTTGACAAGAGGTGCTTGTGAATTTCTACCCGTGGGGAAAGCTACCTTATGAGTGTAATATCATATCTCATTGAAAGGTGACAGGGCCAGAAAGAGTTAATGAACTGACAGACTGACCTGACCCATGGCTGAACTTTAGAGACTCCTTAGGAAGAGAGTAAATGAATAGAGCTGCGGTAGAAGGGGAAATGTTTGGTCAGGTCTTGGGATGTCAGCAAACAAGTCTTGTCTATTGCTATAGCTTTGATTCAAAGATCAAAAAAGGAATATTAACATTTATGATGACACTTGAGTGAAACAGTGTAATTCTCTCTATGAATGTTGTGATAAACTGTATCTGAACTGTTTAATGGATAAATTACACTAGGCCAATTGCCAGGATGATTGGGAGACAGAAGATGAAGCTTATTCTCTCAGGCCAAGAGGCTGCTGGAAAATGTATAAAATCCCTGGGACGCCATCCCATTTTATCTCAGATTTGCTTTGGGTTTCAAGAAGGGGAAACCCTGAGCCATAAGAATTGAGATCCCCAGTCACTGACTGGAGTCACCCTGAACATGGACATTGCACTATAACCTCTGGACTATTTCTAAAAGGACTTTTGGCAACTACAAACTCATCTCTGCTCTGTAACTGAACCTCAAGAATTGAATTCGTGTCTGTCTGTATATTGATCTTTAACCAATACGTTCTCTCTCTTTTCCTTTTTAATAAATTTTACTTTAGTTAATAAGAATTGGCTGTAAGCTTGTATTTTGGGTAAGATTTAAGTTATAATTGGACCTGGGTGTGTGGCTCGTCCTTTGGGATTGGAAGGACCTTTTCTTTTCTATGATGAGGTAAGATTTTCAGTAATCATCATCATATCTGACATGTGTGTCTGGATGGAGGCCGGAGGCCGGGCAGTTTAAGGGAACTCCGTTGTTTGGACTTCTGAGTCACCAGGGAGGTCGTAGAGAGGCTGTTTTGGGCTGGCTGGGTAAATCTCAGTACTGGAATATCCACCAGCTTTTGGGGTTTGTCTGCCCCGTTCTGTTTGCAGTTCACCCTGATTGAGTGACCTCAGCTGGCTCCCACAGGCAGCATCGTTACAATGGCGTAGGCGGCAGGATCCACAGAACCAGGTCAATTAAGCTTTGGGTCAGAACCCCACACTATGCACATTTGAATTTTGGTATTGAGAGTTTGGCTGGTTAAAGAACAGTTCCAGGGGGTGAGCAGAGAGCACAGGAGGGCCTTGACAAAAAGAGCCCTGGAAGATTTGTGTTCAGAAAAGGGGATAAGCTGAGGAAAGAAAGCTACAAATCAAGAACTGAGAGATCTGTTCATGGCCAGTGATCAGGAGGCAGGAGCCCAGCCCTTGCCTGAGGCTGCAGAAGCTGCAGAAGCAATTAGAATGCAAAAGGCAGCAAAGAAACTGCGACTTGAGCACGAACAGAAACTAGCAGATCTTCGATTGCTGGAAAAGCAAAAGATCACTGAGTTCGAAAGAGAAGCTGCTGAGAGAGAAAGAAGCTGATAAAAGAAAGAAGGAGGCTGATGAGAGTGAAGAAAGGGCTCGTCGGGGGTGCATGGCGCTGTCGGCTGCAGAAGAGAAGGCTCACCCACTTCATCTCCAAGTCATGGACGAGCGGAGAAAGTCATCCCCACCTGGTACTCCACTTCCCCACCACCATGAGAAAACTGGGAAAGGATGTTTCCAATTTACAAGGGTACTGAGGATATAGAGGAGTATTTGTCTACCTTTGAGTGCCCCTGCAATCTGTACCAGATCCCCGATGCTCAGCGAATGCCTGTCCTGCTGACCAGGCTGACTGGAAAAGCCAGGGAGGTATTTAATGAATCGGGGGAAAACTCATATTAAAGCTAAATATGGGGAAAATAATGCAGAGTTTATTAGCCGTGCAAAAGTGAATGGAGTGAGGGGTATGGCATGGAGGGACACCGCAGCAGATATTACTTAGGTAAAGCAAGTCTTGTCGGGGAGGAAGATTATTTGCCAGGTGAAAGTGTAAGTGTGGTAGCCCTATCTGAGTATTTTGTCAGGGTGCCTTTGGCTAAAATCCACCTTAAAGGGAAGGGATTTGAGGGCACCATGGTTGTGGGAGTGAAAAACACAATCCCTAAGGATCTTATGATTGGACATGATATGAAAGCTATGTTCAGTCAAGTTAACATAAACCAGGCACAGGGGAGGATTAATCCCGAGGTTGTGTCTGTGGAGGGTTTCTCCAAAAGTTTGTCTTTGGAGAATAGTTGTTTGGCTGTGAATGAAGTTTCTGAGTGTCTGTCTAATGCCTCAGAGGTAAATCTGGAATTAGGTCAAGACAAGGGAGAGGAGGACAAGGAGATTTTGGAGGAGCCTAGGCAGCCTTGTGAGCTGATGGTTTTGTCTAATCAGCAGTTTGGGAAGGCCAGGATAGTGGAAGATAAGAGTCCCTATACCTTACCTGTTTTCTGTGTGGAGAATTGGGACAGTGAAGGAAACGTGCCTGTGTCTGTCAGGAGTATTGACTTGCCTATGGAGGGAGCTACCCCGGTCTCCAAGCAGTTGTCTGTGAACAACCCTGTGTGCTGGGACCAGGGGAATGAGATCCCAAGCTGTGTGTCTGGGAAAGCGGAAGGTTTCTCCAGCTCTTTGTCTGTGGAGCAGACAGAAGGGGCCTTTCAGGCTGTGACGGTTGAGGATAGTGCAGATATCTCAGAGTTGGTTCTTGATTCAACTAAAGCCCAGGAAGGGAAGGGTCCTAAGTTTGTGTCCGCTGGGGAGAATGGCCCTGTAACTAGGTCGCATCCGGTTAGTGTCATGGAAAAATCCCAGAAACCAAACAATTCTGGTGCTTGTATTTTGCCTGTTGCTAATGTGTGGTTGGAAAAGGATGTAGCAACTCGGTCTAATCAGGGTGAGATCCTAGCCAGGGCACGAGAAGAGCATAAAGGTGATTTGATTATGTTACCTACTGACAATTTAACAACTTGTAGCAAGAAGGAAAAGATTCCTGAACTTGTGGGTGGCAAAGGGAAGGAGAATGCTTCTGACCTTTTATCTAGGAAGTCTGTAAGTTTGCCTGAAAGGGGATTGTGTAGGAATCTGCCTGATGGGCCAGAGGTGATCCTGGATGTAAGTGAAACCCAAAAAGAGTCCTTTATTGCTCAGGGAAGTGTTCCTCTAGAGCACGCCCTAGGTGAAGAGGGTAAAGGCAGAGTTTCTGAGAGGGGTGAATTGCTGCTTAGAGAAGCTCCTAGGGAAAGGAATCCTCATGGTAATCTGTGCACGCAATTTACTGCCACTGAAGGGAGTGAGGGTGATTTAATCAAGGAAGTTTCAGTTCCCAACAGCCAGAAAGTTTCTGTGGTGAATGGATCCACTGACTCTCCTGTTGAAAGATCCAGTGTGGAGAGCTTTGAGACGGTCTGAGATGGAGTAAAAGCTGTTAAGGATTCAAACAGCCCCATGACCAAGTGGCCCTGTGTGGCCAGCTTGTTGGGGAGACAAGGTTGTGGAGAGAGGAATGTCTCCATGCTGATTGTGTGAGTGACCGGGCTGTGTCTCCGGTTCAGAGGGAAGCCTGCCTAGCTGAGTCTGCAGAGCAGAACAGCTGTGTAGTTACCAGCGTTGCAGGAAGTGCGGCTACTCCAAGGAGACCCTGCCCCACGTCCTGTGCACTGGCAAGCCCCACTCCAGAGCTGGGCAGCTGCGCCACACGCCATCCAGAATCGCCTGGTGAAAGCCATTGCCCCGCGCCTGGGGGAGGTCGCCGGGAACTGCGCCATCCCCGGGACCAACAGCAGCTGTGACCCGACGTGGTCGTCACCGACGAGGCCCAGAAAAAGATCATCCTTGTCGACACCACGGTCTCCTTCGAGAACAGGACCCCGGCCTTCCGAGAAGCCCGAGCTCGTAAGCTGGAAAAATACACCCCCTGGCCGACACCCTGAGAGCGAAGGGCTACGAGGTGCAGATGGACGCCCGGATGGTCAGAGCCCTGGGCGCTTGGGACCCCTGCAACGAGCGAGTGCTGCGGACCTGTGGGATCGGTCGACGCTACGCACGGCTCATGCGTATTCCCTGATAACTTCTATGCTTAAACTCTGCACTGTTTTCTTTTTACTTCAGCATTATCTTAATAAAATTATTAAATCTCTGGAGAAGGCAGGGGATGGCAGGTCTACGCTCCTCTCTAGACTCTTTGCACATGCATCAGGGTGGTAGCCGTGTTAGTCTGTATCAGTGAGGACACTTGTGGCCCCTTCGAGTACTTGGGGCATTGTCTTGTTAGGGTTGGTATGGCAACACCCATTGTTTCATGTTCTCTGTGTGTATGTATAGATCTTCCTGCTGTATTCTCCACGGCATGCATCCGATGAAGTGAGCTGCAGCTCACGAAAGCTTATGCCCAAATAAATGTGTTAGTCTCTAAGGAGCCACAAGTCCTCCTGTTCTTTTTGTTCTACCCTGGTACGGCCTCTAACCCAATACTGGCCGTAGTAAGACAGAACCAAGGGTGGGGAGCTCTTGGGATGCACTCAGCGATGTTTGTGTCATCCCTTCCGGCATCCATTTTGCGTTGGGGGTGTGACGTTAGGAGTGTAATCTATCTCACTGAAAGGTGACAGGGCCAGAAAGAGTCAATGAACTCCCAGACTGACCTGATCCATGGCCGAACTTCAGAGCCTGGTTCGAAAGATCTGTAAATGAATAGAGCTTTGAAATGCAACGAGGCCGGGCAGTTTAAGGGAACTGCGTTCTTTGGACTTCTGAGTAACCAGGGAGGTCGTACAGAGGCTGTTTTGGGCTGGCTGGGTACATCTCAGTATTGGAATATCCACCAGCTGTTGGGGTTTGTCTTCCCCATTCGGTTTGCAGTTCACCCTGATTGAGTGACCTCAGCTGGCTCCCACGGGCACCATCCTCACACTGCAGCTGTGGGGAGAGAGTGAGGAGAGGTGGAGCCGGGGGGAGGGCTGGGAGTCAGGACTCCTGGGTTCTATCCTAAGTTCTGGTTACGTGTGGTCTAGCAGAAAAAGACTCCCATGCCCCCCTGACTCTAACCCCCTAGTTCCCACTCCCATCGCAGAGCTGGGAGAGAACCCAGGAGTCCAGACCCTTTGTCATCCTTCAGTTCAGGTCTGTGCAGAGCCTGGCACGACAGGGGTCCCGATCCTTCTCAGAGGGGAGGGGGTCTGGGCAGCACTCAGCACCATGAGGGAGGGTCCATTTGCGACTGGTACTTTCTGCAGTTTCTGTGGGGGGCTGAAACGTGCCGAGTTGCTCGGGGCTCTGTCTTCACTTTCACCCCTGCGCATCGTGGTGAGAAACAGGAAATTCAGCCTCTTTCACAGCTGCAGCTTCTGCAAAGGTGGTAGCTGGGAGGGTAGCGGGGACCAGGGGTGAGCTACAATCAGCTACAGAAGTGTCAGAGTCAGGGCCATGTGCAACGCACAAATAACTGACCACGGTTTCCGTCCCGCGAGCTGGAGTCGATCTCTAGGCTCTCAGCTTGCAGTGCCAAAAATGCTTCTAGCCCTCACATGTGCAGAGAAATCTCTCTAACCAGGGGTGGGTGGGACCCATGCCTGAGTCTGCAGAGAGCCTGAGCTGATCGCTCTGAGAGGGGGGAGCTGCCCCGAATGTGATCCAGGCAGTGATGGGAGTGGGCTGGCTCGGGGGGGGGGGGCGGTCTATCCTGGTAGAATTTACTTTCCACCCAAATTTCCGATTTCTCACCTTTTTGTCCCAATTCAGGAGAAAAATAAGCATTAAAATATAGATGGAAAATCTGTTTTCTGAACATCTGACCTGGGAGTGCTTGAAATTCCACCCAACACCCCTTCCTCATGTAGTCTGAGACGGGGTGAACAGCCTTAATTTCGAGCCTTCTGTCACCTCCTCTTCTCTGTTTCAATCTCTCCTCCTACACCGAGTTGGGACCTAGGGTGATTTCAAAACAAACATTTGCACTGGGGAAAAGTCAGAAGCCTGAAGAAACTCACCCCGTTCGCTCTGCTAGAACTTTCCTCGCAGCCAGGTGTGTCGTCCATTCACAAGACAGATATATTTCCGAGTGCAAATGTGTTTGTTTCAATAACGTTGATATTTACGTGAGGAGAAGCAGATATGTTCCATAAATGCAACTACCACTGGGGTGAAGCTTGACAGGTATTATTATATATAGAACATTATTTTTATCTAGAAAAATCATGAATTCCCAAAAATGCAGCTAGCACTGGGGTGAAGCTTGACAGGTATTATTATATATAGAACATTATTTTTATCTAGAAAAATCATGAATTCCCAAAAATGCAGCTAGCACTCGGGTGGAGCATATTGTGTCAGCTCTTATATATAGATGTAAACACACACACATATATACATATACACACACACACACTTTTTATCCACAGGAAAACACATCATTTTCCATAATTATTTTTTTCTGAAAATATTTTTGCTGAAGAGAAACATTTTCCCCCAAAGTATTTTCCTTTTTAAAGTGATATCGGTTTTGTCAACGAGAACAGTTCACAAAGATATGTTTCCATTGAAAGCCATTTCTGCACCGAAAGAACATTGCTTAATCTAAAACATTTTGAAATAACATTTTATCAGGAGCTCTTGTGGTCCAGAAATGTTTGACTTCATAGAACTGTTTTTAAATAAGCGAAGGGAAAACCTCTGGGCCAGATCCCAGCTGGTGTCAAGCGGCCGCGCCTCCACTGAGCTCAGTGGGGCCAGGTACTGAGCGTCTGGCAATCCGTTCCATTGAAGACAGAAGCGCTACGGCCGACTGATCCCAGCAGGGATCTGGCCCCATTGACTTAGATGGAGCTACGGCCAATTGACTCCCTGGCTGATCGTTTCTCCTGCGCTCGCTCTCTCCGCTGCTGTGTTCTCCTTGGGTTTCTGCGTCTCCTCCCTCTGCTGCTGGACAGGATGGGACAGTGTCCTGCTGCTCCCTCAGCTCTCCATTCGGCTGTCGGACAGGTGGACGGCTCAGCAAGCTTCTCTCTGCTTTTCTCTCCTTCTCCTCACCGTCCACTCGCTCTCCACCTACCCCTTGGCTGTCTGCTGACACACCGACTTTTTTACTGCCCTGTCAGGCACAGACGCCGTTGCGTGGGTGCTCTGGGGCTGTAGCACCCATGGGGGGAAATTAGTGGGTGCTCTGCCCACACCAGCAACCAAACTCCCCTCCCCTCCCCACCCCACCTCACGTCACCGAACCTCCGCCTCATCCCCTGAGCGCGTCCCGTCCCTGCTTCTCTGCCCACCTCCCGGCGCTTGCTGCCGCAAAACAGCTGTTTCGTGGCGGAACAAGCTCCGGGAGGGAGGGGGGAGGAGCGGGGACTCGGCGCGCTCACGGGAGGAGGCGGGACAGGGCCGGGGATTTGGGGAAGGGGGTTGGAATGGGGGCAGGGAAGGGGTGGAGTTGGGGCGGGGACTTTGGGAAAGGGGTTGGAATGGGGGCGGGGCAAGGGCGGAGTCGGGGCGGGGCGGGGGCAGACGGGGGTCGAGCACCCGCCAGCCGCGGTTGGCGCCTCTGCTGCCCAACTGCCCCCGTTCCAGACGGTCCGTTCTGTTTTTAGCCCGCAGCCGTTGTTTCCCTCAGCGTTCGGATCGGCTGACCTTTGCCCTACAGGGTCCGGGTGGGAAACAGGAGGCCTCGAGGGAAAGTTTCGGGGTGTGTTTGGTTCTGCAGCGGTTACATGGCTCCAAGGAGAGCAGGTGGGGGGGGCGGGGGACAGAAGACAGTCCAAGGAGTGGGCCCAAGGCAGGGCGGGAGTGGACCGGATGTGGCGTCAGGACTATAGCCATAGACGGCTTGCCCACCGTTGGGTGCCACGCTCTCGATGATCCGGGTGGGAAAGACGAGGGGGAGGGTTCCGGGGTGTGGTGGGTCCCGCAGGATTTAAAGCGGGGGGGGCGGGTGAAATTGGGGTTAACGCTTCAAAGGGAGGGGGAGACAGTGGAAGCGGATCTCAGTGAGGGCGGAAAGAAGCCGGAAGTGGCATCAACCCCTCTAACCTCAACGAAGGACTTGCCCATAGTTCCTCATGGGGTCCAAGTGGGAAACAGGAGACGCGTTGGAAGGTTCCGGGATGTATTTGGGGCAGGGTATCAGAAAGGGAGTGAGTCCCCTTCCCCAGGTCAGGGACGATGGGGAGGTGGTAGGTGGGGAGGGGAAAAAAGTGGGGGAGGGACAAAAATCCCACAAAAATGGTAAATACTCAAAGGGGAAAAAATCAGAGACCAATTTCCCCCCTGGTCTTTCTCGACATTGCTGGTTGATTTTCCCCAGTGATTTGTATTAAATTCCTTCTTTTTCTCTCTTTTTTCCTTCTTCCCCCACTCATCCTTTAAAACAAATAACATTTGCAGGGGGGGCAAAATTCCAATTTACAGGGGAGAAAAGATTTTCATGAAAAAAAATATTGTTTTGGGGTGGAGGGAAGTGTCCCCATTTTCAGGGATAAAATGACACATTTTCATGGGGGTGGGGGGGCGGATGATGTTCCAGAACAAAATATCAAATTTCCAGGAAAATATCATTTTTTTTCATAGGGAAAAAAGTGGATTTTCTGAAAAGCAAATTTTCGGAAATGATTGTAAGATTTTGGACCATGACAAGGGAACTGAAGAGAAGAGGGAAGTGAGGGAGAAAACCCAAAAGATTTTACCCAAACACATTTTTTCAAAAAACTCTGAAAACAGACAATTTTTCACACAAAGAAATTATTTAATTTTTAGACCAAAAAAAATCACTTTCTTTGAGCAAGTCCAGCCGGCTGGAGCAGTCACGCTGGTCGCTCAGACCAGTTCCACCGCCCACACCATGCTGAGCTGGGCTAGCGTTTCTCTTCGTGCTCAGTCAGGAAGAGGGACCAGACGCTGCGTTAATTACCCCCAGCTGGGCACGCTCCACAGGGAGGCGTTGCAATCACTCCAGAGAGGACAGGGAAATAACACACAGGGACGTGATATAGTTATATCCAGGAGGCCCCGGAGAAGGCATTTCCTGAGGGTCAGACCATGCCCTAGTAGATTATTCCCTGCCGTAGAGAGGGCTAGTTGGGTTTTGTTGGGGTTCACAGGGACTTTCACGCCCATAACTTTCTTCTACTCTCCCTCAAACCCTGTGAGGGTCTCCTCCTGTGGGGAATTCCCTCCTGGCAGCGTGGCTGTGAGTGTGAGGGACTCAGGTGGTGCTGGGTGCGGAGGGACTCAGCGCCGCTGGGCGTGGTTGGAGGTGTGTTCCCTGCGTCCTGGAGTCTGGATTTTAATCTCTGCGTAGTGCACGCTCTCGCTCTCCTCGGCCCCCCGGCTGCCGTGGCCCTGTGTTGGACAGACACACTGTGAGGACGCCGTCACCCCAGATCTGGTCTCTTAATTCTGGCCAATTTAGGCAGTTTCCAGGGAGCAAATCCCACAGTGTTACCCAGATTGGAGGGGTTGGGAGTCAGGACTCCTGGGTTCTATCCCCAGGTCTGGGAGAGGAGTGGGGTCGAGTTGGGTAGAGCAGGGGGCCTGGGAGCCAGGACTCCTGGGTTCTATCCCCAGCTCTGGGAGGGGACTGGGGGCTTAGAGCATGGGGGATGGGAGCAAGGACTCCTGGGTTCTCTCCCCTCACTGTATTGTATCAGTCCTTATTGGCACCCAGAGACCAGACCCAAGCACTGTATGAAACAGGGCCCAGCCTGCATTGTCTTACCTTCGGCTGCCGCTGGCGGGGCTGCGAGGGGGGCAGCACTGCGGAAGAAGGGAGAAGAAAGGAACGTTAAAACGGAGGAGTGTGAGAGAGAGTCTGGGGTGAAGGGGGAAGCTGCAGAGATCTAGGAACGGGAGGAGAAGGAGGGACATGTGGGGTTCGTTATATGGACAGACAACCCAGCATGGACCACAACGGACAGACGGCCACTGGGGTGTGTTCACTAGCAGAGGCCATGGCCCATGGGGGCCAGGAGTTTAGCAGGGGGAAGGCTTGGGTTTGGTACCTCGGCGTCTCTTCAGGAGGAGGGTGGCCGCCAGGCCGAGTATGAGAAGAAGCCCCAGGGCGATGGTGACCTGGTACAGGAGCTCCCGGGCGCAGCACCCTACGGGGGCAGGTTCTTTACCTGGGCGATGGAGAGGAGCGTTAGGGGATTCTCAGCCCCTTGAGCCAGCCAGTCCCCTGCCCTGGGGCCATAGAGGGGGAAGGCCCCATGCCCCCATTCCCCACCTCACCTGTGTCACTCTGGTTTCTCCCCATCACCTGCAGCTCGGTGCCCGCTCCTGTCCCGCTCTCTCCCTGGTGGATGCTGATCTGACACTGATAGAGACCAGAGTCCCGCGGCTCCAACTCCGACAGTGTCAGCGTGACCTCCCCTTTCCGGAGCAGATCCAGGTCGGACATATTGAGCCGTCCGCTGTAGAAGGGATGGTCAGATTCCAGCACAACCCCGGGTGCTCTAGTCCACGTCGCGTTGGCCACGCTGCCCTGAGTGTTGTCGAAGGAGCAGCTGAGCTTCACGGTCTCGCCGGGGGACGCTCGGAGGACAGCGGGGCTCTGAAGCACTGTGAGACCTTCGTGAACTAGGGCAATAAACATTATAGCATCGAAGGAAAACGATAACGAGTGGTATCAAGACACGCCCCAGCCGCCCGAAACCTTAGCAGCACGGAGATAAGAAGCAAAGGGAAAGAATTGTGCGTTCCTGTCCACCTTGCTATTGCTCACAACACTGTCGTTAACACACTGCACGGGGCTTTCACTTCCACCCCAACAGAGACCCAACATCAACACTGCTATGTCCAAAGCAGACTGCGAGGAATTACAAAGGGATCTCACTCGACTTGGTGATGGGGCAACAAAATGGCCGATGAAACTCAATGATAGTAAATGAAAAGTCATGCACATTGGAAAACAGAATCCCAACTGTACATACAAACTGATGGGGTCTCAATTAGCTGTTACCACTCATGAGAGATCTTGGCGTCGTTGTGGATAGTTCTCTGCAAACATCCACTCACTGTGGAGCGGCACTGAAAAAGTCACCAGACTGTGAGCATCCATTAGGAAGGGGAGAGATAAAAAGACAGAAAATATCCTATTGCCTCTATATAAATCCATGGTACGCCCGCACCTTAGACCCTGCGTGCAGTTTTGGTCGCCTCAAATCAAGTAAAGATACATTAGAATTGCAAAAGGTACAGAGAAGGGCAACCAAAACAATGAGGAGTATGGAACGGCTTCCCCCTTACAAGGACCAGGAAACCCCCTTACAAAGCGGGGGTCAGAATTTGTCCTGACGGAACGTTTTCCTCTTGGGAAATGCCGTCTCATCGAAAGAGTGACAAATGGTTTAAAACTGGGGCAGGGAAAGCGTTTTTGATAGGGTCAATAGGGAATGATTTGATTTTGCATTTCCAGACTGGTTTGATTTGATATTATTAAGAGGAGTCAACACTGAAATGAAATTTTTGTTTCATGGAAACAGAATACTTCTCATTGACCTGATGTGACATATCCATATCTATCTATGCATCCATGCACGCATCCTCCACCCCTAGATCTATGTTGATAGATAGATAGATAGATAGATAGATAGATATTCTTTTTGGGGTGCGATGGATGGGTACATAGATAAAAAGATAGATGAGAGGGATGTAGGGGTAGGGCTGAATGAGTAGACAGAGATGGATCTAGGGATGGGGTAGGTCGATGGATGGACACAAAGAGATGGATCTAGGGGTGAGTTAGGTGGATGGATGGACAGACAGAGATGGAATTAGGGATAGGGTATATGGACAGATGTATAATATTATTGCTCGGGCATGTAGGAATGAAATCAGGAAGGCCAAATCACACCTGGAGTTGCAGCTAGCAAGAGATATTAAGAGTAACAAGAACGGTTTCTTCAGGTATGTTGGCAACAAGAAGAAAGCCAAGGAAAGTGTGGGCCCCTTACTGAATGAGGGAGGTAACCTAGTGACAGAGGATGTGGAAAAAGCTAATGTACTCAATGCTTTTTTTGCCTCTGTCTTCACGAACAAGGTCAGCTCCCAGACTGCTGCGCTGGGCATCACAGCATGGGGAGTAGGTGACCAGCCCTCTGTGGAGAAAGAGGTGGTTAGGGACTATTTAGCAAAGCTGGACGTGCACAAGTCCATGGGGCCGGACGAGTTGCATCCGAGAGCGCTAAAGGAATTGGCGGCTGTGATTGCAGAGCCATTGGCCATTATCTTTGAAAACTCGTGGCGAACGGGAGAAGTCCCGGAAGACTGGAAAAAGGCTAATGTAGTGCCAATCTTTAAAAAAGGGAAGAAGGAGGATTCTGGGAACTACAGGCCAGTCAGCCTCACCTCAGTCCCCGGAAAAATCATGGAGCAGGTCCTCAAGGAATCAATCCTGAAGCACTTACACGAGAGGACATTGGTGAGGCCTCATCTGGAGTACTGTGTCCAGTTTTGGGCCCCACACTACAAGAAGGATGTGGATAAATTGGAGAGAGTCCAGCAAAGGGCAACAAAAATGATTAGGGGTCTGGAACACATGACTTATGAGGAGAGGCTGAGGGAACTGGGATTGTTTAGTCTGCAGAAGAGAAGAATGAGGGGGGATTTGATAGCTGCTTTCAACTACCTGAGAGGTGGTTCCAGAGAGGATGGTTCTAGACTATTCTCAGTGGTAGAAGAGGACAGGACAAGGAGTAATGGTCTCAAGTTGCAGTGGGGGAGATTTAGGTTGGATATTAGGAAAAGCTTTTTCACTAGGAGGGTGGTGAAACACTGGAATGCGTTACCTAGGGAGGTGGTAGAATCTCCTTCCTTAGAAGTTTTTAAGGTCAGGCTTGACAAAGCCCTGGCTGGGATGATTTAATTGGGGATTGGTCCTGCTTTGAGCAGGGGGTTGGACTAGATGACCCCCTGAGGTCCCTTCCAACCCTGATATTCTATGGTTCTATGATTCTATGACAGACGGACAGACAGAGATGGATCTCGGGATGGGGTAGGTGGATGCATGGACAGACACAGATGGATCTAGGGGTGGGGTAGGTGGATGGACGGATGGACACACAGAGATGGATCTAGGGGTGGGGTAGGTGGATGGATGGATGGACAGACACAGATGGATCTAGGGGTGGGGTAGGAGGATGGATGCACAGACAGAGATGGATCTAGGGGTGGGGTAGGTGGATGGATGGACACACAAAGATGGATCTAGGAGTGGGGTAGGTTGATAGGTGGACACAAAGAGATGGATCTAGGGGTGGGGTGGGTGGATGGATGGACAGACAGAGATGGATCATGGGGTGGGGCAGATGGACAGACGGACAGGCAGAGATGGATCTAGGGATGCGGTAGGTGGATGGATGGACAGACAGGGATGGATCTAGGGATAGGGTATATGGACAGATAGGGATGAATGTAGTGGAGTGGGGTAGAAGGACAGATGGACAGACAGAGATGGATCTAGGGGTGGGGCAGATGGACAGACGGACAGACAGAGATGGATCTAGGGGTGGGGTAGGTGGATGGATGGACACACAGAGATGGATCTAGGGGTAGGGTATGTGGCCGTCCCCCTGGAAACCCTAGACAATAGAAATGAGGGGTTAGGAGATTCCTGGACCAACGCCCCATAGAGGGGACAGCCCCGTAACCCATTCCCACCTCCTGAGCCAGCCAGTCCCCCACCCTGGGGCCGGATCGGCGCTGGCACCCCATTGAGGGGGAAGGTCCCGTGCCCCCATTCCCCACCTCACCTGTGCCAATCTGGTTTCTCTCCATCACCTGCAGCTTGGTGCCCGCTCCTGTCCCGCTCTCTCCCTGGCGGATGCTGACGTGGCACTGATAGAGACCAGAGTCCTGCTCCTCCAGCTCCGACAGGGTCAGCGTGAC
Source organism: Natator depressus (assembly GCF_965152275.1). Classification (NCBI taxonomy): domain Eukaryota; kingdom Metazoa; phylum Chordata; order Testudines; family Cheloniidae; genus Natator; species Natator depressus. The sequence goes on from NC_134247.1 coordinate 46,650,459, forward strand.
CTCCCCTTTCTCGAGCAGATCCCGGAAGGACCCACTGAGCCGTCCTTTATAGAAGGGATGGTGAGATTCCAGCACAACCCCGGGTACTCTAGTCCACCTCACATTCACCATGCTGCCCGGTCTGTACTTGAAGGAGCAGCCGAATGTCGCGGTCTCGCCAACGTACGCTTGGACAACGGGGCTCTGACGCACTGTGAGACCTTCGTGAACCAGGGCAAAAAATATTACAGCAGCGAAGGAAAACGACAACGAGTGGTATCAAGACACGCCCCAGTCGCCCGAAACCTTAGCAGCACGGAGAGAAGAAGCAAAGGGGAAAGAATTGTGCGTTCCTGTCCACCTTGCTATTGCTCACAACACTCTCGATAACACACTGCACAGGGCTTTCACTTCCACCCCAACAGAGACCCAGCATCAGCACTGCTCTGTGCACGGCAGATGCTCACAGAGACGTTAGACGTCAAATCACTCAGGACAGCTAAGTCCAAAGCAGACTGCGAGGAATTACAAAGGGATCTCACTAAACTGGGTGACTTGGCATCAAAATGGCCGATGAACCTCAATGGTGGTAAATGCAAAGTCATCCACATTGGAAAACAGAATCCCAACTGTACATACAAACTGATGGGGTCTCAATTAGCTGTTACCACTCAAGAGAGATCTTGGAGTCGTTGTGGATAGTTCTCTGCAAACATCCACTCACTGTGCAGCGGCAGTGAAAAAAGTCACCAGACTGTGAGCATCCATTAGGAAAGGGAGAGAGAAAAAGACAGAAAATATCCTATTGCATTTATATAAATCCATGGTACGCCCGCACCTTGGACCCTGCGTGCAGTTTTGGTCGCCTCAAATCAAAAAAAGAAACATTAGAATTGCAAAAGGTACAGAGAAGGGCAACCAAAACAATGAGGGGTATGGAACGGCTTCCCCCTTACAAGGACCAGGAAACCCCCTTACAAATTAAAATGGCAGCTTGTCATTTTAACTACACCACAAACACATGCCTCCACTTTATACAATTTGTACTTCAAACTAGAGGGGGTCAGAATTTGTCCTGACGGAACGTTTTCCTCTTGGGAAATGCCGTCTCATCGAAAGGGTGACAATCAGTTTAAAACTGGGGCAGAGGAAGCGTTTTGGATAGGGTCAATAGGGAATGATTTGATTTTGCATTTCCAGACTGATTTGATTTGATATTATGAAGAGGAGTCAATACTGAAATGAAATATTTGTTTTATGGAAACAGAATACTTCTCATTGACCTGATGTGACAAATCCATATCTATCTATGCATCCATGCACACATCCTGCACCCCTAGATCTAGATAGATGGATACATATATAGATATAGATATTCTTTTTGGGGTGGGATGGATGGGTACATAGATAAAAAGATAGATGAGATGGATGTAAGGGTAGGGCTGAGGGGGTACCCAGAGATGGATGTAGGGATAGGGTATATGGACAGATAGGGCTGAATATAGTGGAGTGGGGTAGAAGGACAGATGGACAGACAGAGATGGATCTTGGGATGGGGTAGGTCGATGGATGGACACACAGAGATGGATCTAGGGGTTGGGCAGATGGACAGAAGGACAGACAGAGATGGATCTAGGGGTAGGGTAGGTGGATGGACGGATGGACACACAGAGATGGATCTAGGGGTGGGGTAAGTGGATGGATGGACACATAAAATTAGTACCTGCTCCCCAGTTGGGGATGAGGAGGACGGTGCAGAGGACGGTGCTCAGGGCTGGCAGCTGCTCCATGGTCCCTGCTCTCTGGGGAGCTCCGCAGCCCAGCTCAGCTCAGCCTCAGCATCCTCCGGAAATGTCACCTTGGGGGGGGCCGGTGGAAAGTTTTGTGGCCTGAGCTTCTGAGATGGCTGCAGCAAGAGGCTGGGGACGAGGGCTGAACGCGGGGCGGGGGGTGCATTCCTCTGGCCCCTGCTGGGAGGGGAGTGGGGTCTAGTGCTTCGAGCAAGGGGAGATGGGGGGCTGAGAGCCAGGACTCCTGGGTTCAGTCCTCAGTTCATTCTCTCATCTTGGGTCATACTCCTTACCCTCTCTGGGATATTTGTCATGAGGAATAACATTATTTTACAGAAAGGAATTTTTGCTTAATATCTTTTATTTTCACACCCTGAGGTATGTTTATTTTTTGCAACACGTATCTCTTGCCATCGGCGTATTCCTTCTAAAAAACCAAACGTGCTCCAGACAGTCTTTATCTGCTTTATACAGAAATGTTTTGTACAGAAATGTTTTCCGATGAAGTGAGCTGTAGCTCACGAAAGCTTATGCTCAAATAAATTGGTTAGTTTCTCAGGTGCCACAAGTCCTCCTGTTCTTTTTGTATGAGGAGGGAAAAGGCACACGACCATATTGCTTTCATGGCTAAATGCCAAGATTCCTGTACTATAAACAACAGTGATATCTACATTAAATTGATGTTAATTGGGTTCCAAACGTTTGCCGGAGCTTACAGATATTTAGGTCAGAAGGGACCATTATGATCATCTAGTCCGACCTCCTGCACAACGCAGGCCACAGAATTTCACCCACCCACTCCTGCGATAAACCTCTCACCTCTGTCTGAGCTATTGAAGTCCTCAACTCCTGGTTTAAAGACTTCAAGGAGCAGAGAATCCTCCAGCAAGTGACCCGTGCCCCATGCTGCAGAGGAAGGCGAAAAACCCCCAGGGCCTCTTCCAATCTGCTCTGGGGGAAAATTCCTTCCCCACCCCAAATATGGCGATCAGCTGAACCCTGAGCATATGGGCAAGATTCACCAGCCAGATACCACAAAAAATTCTTTCCTGTATGGATCCAGTAGCTCTTTTCTTTAGCTCTTGACAAGAGCATATGGGAATCCTCCTGCAACAGCAGATCCAATCCACTATTCTTCTAACCAAGTTTGACCTTGAGTTTGTAAAGAGATTCAATCACATTATTGAACATGACTTGGATAAACCATTTCTGTTCTACACTGGTACAGCCTCTAACCCAATCCTTGCTGTAGTAAGTCAGAACCAAGGGTGGGGAGCTCTTGGGATGCACTCAGCGATGTTTGTGTCATCCCTTCCTGCATCGATTTTGCGTTGGGGGTGTGACGTTAGGAGTGTAATCTATCTCATGGAAAGGTGACAGGGCCAGAAAGAGTCAATGAACTCCCAGACTGACCTGATCCATGGCCGAACTTTAGAGGCTGCTTCGAAAGATCTGTAAATGAATAGAGCTTTGAAATGCAACGAGGCTGGGCAGTTTAAGGGAACTGCGTTCTTTGGACTTCTGAGTAACCAGGGAGGTCGTACAGAGGCTGTTTTGGGCTGGCTGGGTAAATCTCAGTATTGGAAAATCCACCAGCTTTTGGGGTTTGTCTTCCCCCTTCTGTTTGCCTTTCACCCTGATTGAGTGACCTCAGCTGGCTCCCACGGGCACCATCCTCACACTGCAGCTGTGGGGAGAGAGTGAGGAGAGGTGGAGCCGGGGGGAGGGCTGGGAGTCAGGACTCCTGGGTTCTATCCTAAGTTCTGGTTCAGTGTGGTCTAGCAGAAAAAGACTCCCATGCCCCCCTGACTCTAACCCACTAGTCCCCACTCCCATTGCAGAGCTGGGAGAGAACCCAGGAGTCCAGACCCTTTGTCATCCTTCAGTTCAGGTCTGTGCAGAGCCTGGCACGACAGGGGTCCCAATCTTTCTCAGAGGGGAGGGGGTCTGTGCAGCACTCAGCACCTTTGGGGAGGGTCCATTTGCTACTGGTACTTTCTTTCGTTTCTGTGGTGGGCTGAAACGTGCCGAGTTGCTCAGGTCTCTGTCTTCACTTTCACCCCTGCACATCGTGGTGAGAAACAGGAAATTCAGCCTCTTTCAGGGCTGCAGCTTCTGCAAAGGTGGCAGCTGGTGGGGTAGGGGAGACCAGGGGTGTGTTACAATCAGCTACAGAAGTGTCGGAGTCAGTGCCGGGTGCGACGCACAAATAACTGACCACGGTTTCCGTCCCGTGAGCTGGAGTCGATCTCCAGGCGCTCAGCTTGCAGTGCCAAAAATGCTTCTAGCCCTCACATGTGCAGAGAAATCTCTCTAGCCAGGGGCGGAGAGGGGGGATCTGGACCGAATGTAATCCAGGCAGTGATGGGAGTGGGCTGGCTAGGGGGGGGGTCTCTCCTGCTAGAATTTTACTTTCCACCCAAATTTCCAATATCTCACCTTTTTGTCCCAATTCAGGAGAAAAACAAGTGTTAAAATATAGATGGAAAATCTGTTTTCTGATCATCTGACCTGGGAGTGCTTGAAATTCCACCCAACACCCCTTCCTCATGTAGTCTGAGACGGGGTGAACAGCCTTATTTTCCAGCCTTCTATCACCTCCTCTTCTCTGTTTCAATCTCTCCTCCTACACCGAGTCTGGACCTAGGGTGTTTTCAAAACAAACAGTTGCACTGGGGAAAAGTCAGAAGCCTGAAGAAACTCGCCCCTTTCGTTCTGCTAGAACTTTCCCCGCAGCAAGGTGTGTCATCCATTCACAAGACAGATATATTTCCGAGTGCAAATGTGTTTGTTTCAATAACGTTGATATTTACATAAGGAGAAGCAAATATGTTTCAAAAATGCAACTACCACTGGGGTGAAGCTTGACAGGTATTATTATATATAAAACATTTTTATCAAGAAAAATCATGAATTCCCATAAATGCAGCTAGCACTGGGGTGGAGCATATTGTGTCAGCTCTTATATATAGATGTAAACACACACACATATATACATATACACACACACACACTTTTTGTCCATGAGAAAACAGATCATTTTCCTTAATTATTTTTGTCGAAAAATATCTTCACTAAAGAGAAACATTTTCCCCTGTGAAGGAAAAGTTAGCACATGTGACTCCATTTTGGTTTGGGGCCCACCATTGTCTAAAAGCAAACACATCATGCACCAGGAGGAGTGTTCCCTAGATACTGCATTTCTGGGAAAATCCTCCCCCTTGTCTCCAGCCTGCCTTGACTCCCGGTATCTCTTCTTTGTCTGTCCCTAACTCCCTATCTCCTGGCCTTTGATGTGAGGCCTCCCATCCTGATAATAAAAGTTACTGATGCATGGCTTTAGGACCATGCTGTGTAATTAACATACTGGTTTAGCACAAGGAATGCACCAAGCAGGGATAGGTGGTAGATAAGAAAAGGGTTTGTTTATTGGCTAAGGTTTCCGATGCACGAGGGCAACATGCTTTGCTAAGAGGTATATAACCTTTGTATAATCTGTATTCGGGGTCCCCTCCTGACTAGCAGGGGGGCACCACGCTCGAGCGTAATAAACTTGGTGTTTTTTGGGAACTCTGCAGTTGTGGACTTTGTTCATGTGCCTCAGCCTAGATTCGAACTGTGCGTGTCCTATCAGGTAGAATTCGCAGCAGTTGTGTGCGTGTCCTATCAGGTATAATTTGTAACACCCCCAAAGCATTTTCCTTTTTAAAGTGATATCGCTTTTGTCAACGAGAACAGTTCACAAAGATATGTTTTCGCTGAAAGCCATTTCTGCATGGAAAGAACATTTTCCAGGAGAGAGTTTTCATTAAAAATGCTTAATTTAAAAACTCTTGTGGTCCAGAAATGTTTGACTTGATAGAACTGTTTTTAAATAAGCGAAGGGAAAACCTCTGCCCAGATCCCAGCTGGTGTCAAGCGGCCGCGCATCCACTGAGCTCAGTGGGGCCAGGTACTGAGCGTCTGGAAATCCGTTCCACTGAAGACAGAAGCACTACGGCCGACTGATCCCAGCAGGGATCTGGCCCCATTGACTTAGATGGAGCTACGGCCAATTGACTCCCTGGCTGATTGTTTCTCCTGTGCTCTCTCTCTCCGCTGCTGTGTTCTCCTTGGGTTTCTGCGTCTCCTCCCTCTGCTGCTGGACAGGACGGGACAGTGTCCTGCTGCTCCGTCAGCTCCCCATTCGGCTGTCGGACAGGTGGATGGCTCAGCGAGCTTCTCTCTGCTTTTGTCTCTTTCTCCTCACCGTCCACTCGCTCTCCACCTACCCCTTGGCTGTCTGCTGACACACCGACTTTTATACCGACCTGTCAGGCACAGGCGCCGTTCCGTGGGTGCTCTGGGGCTGTAGCACCCATGGGGGAAAATTAGTGGGTGCTCTGCACACACCAGCAACCAAGCTCCCCTCCCCACCCCACCTCACCTCACGTCACCGAACCTCTGCCTCATCCCCTGAGCGCGCCCCGTCCCTGCTTCTCTGCCCACCTCCCGGCGCTTGCTGCCGCAAAACAGCTGTTTCGTGGCGGAACAAGCCCCGGGAGGGAGGGGGGAGGAGCGGGGACTCGGCGCGCTCAGGGGAGGAGGCAGAACGGGGCGGGGATTTGGGGAAGGGGGTCGGAATGGGGGCAGGGAGGGGGTGGAGTTGGGGCGGGGCCTTTCGGAAAGGGGTTGGGATGGGGGCGGGGCAAGGGCGGAGTCGGGGCGGGGCGGGGGGCAGACGGGGGTCGAGCACCCGCCAGCCGCGGTTGGCGCCTCTGCTGCCCAACTGCCCCCGTTCCAGATGGTCCGTTCTGTTTTTAGCCCGCAGCCGTTGTTTCCCTCAGCGTTCGGATCGGCTGACCTTTGCCCTACAGGGTCCGGGTGGGAAACAGGAGGCCTCGAGGGAAAGTTTCGGGGTGTGTTTGGTTCTGCAGCGGTTACATGGCTCCAAGGAGAGCAGGTGGGGGGGGCGGGGGACAGAAGACCGTCCAAGGAGTGGGCCCAAGGCAGGGCGGGAGTGGACCGAATGTGGCGTCAGGACTATAGCCATAGACGACTTGCCCACCGTTGGGTGCCACGCTCTCGATGATCCGGGTGGGAAAGACGAGGGGGAGGGTTCCGGGGTGTGGTGGGTCCCGCAGGATTTAAAGCGGGGGGGGCGGGGGAAACTGGGATTAACGCTTCAAAGGGACGGGGAGACAGTGGAAGTGGATCTCAGTGAGGGCGGAAAGAAACCCCCGGAAGTGGCATCAACCCCTCTAACCTCAACGAAGGACTTGCCCATAGTTCCTCATGGGGTCCGGGTGGGAAACAGGAGCCGGGTTGGAAGGTTCCGGGATGTATTTGGGGCGGGGTATCAGAAAGGGAGTGAGTCCCCTTCCCCAGGTCAGGGACGATGGGGAGGTGATAGGTGGGGAGGGGAGAAAAGTGCGGGAGGGACAAAAATCCCACAAAAATGGTAAATACCCAAAGGGGAAAAAATCAGAGACCAATTTCCCCCCTGGTGTTTCAATTACTTCTCGACATTGCTGGTTGATTTTCCCCAATGATTTGTATTAAATTCCTTCTTTTTCTCTCTTTTTTCCTTCTTCCCCCACTCATAATTTTAAAAAATAACATTTGCAGGGGGGGCAAAATTCCAATTTACAGGGGCGAAAAGATTTTTATGTAAAAAAATATTGTTTTGGCGGGGGGGGAGGGAAGTGTCCCAATTTTCAGGGATAAAATGACACATTTTCACTGCTGGGGGAGAGGGATGATATTCCAGAACAAAATATCAATTTTTCAGGAAAATATCACTTTTTTTCATAGGGAAAAAAGTGGATTTTCTGAAAAGCAAATTTTCGGAAATGATTCTAAGATTTTGGACCACGACAAGGGGACTGAAGAGAAGAGGGAAGTGAGGGAGAAAAAGCAAAAGTTTTTACCAAAACACATTTTTTCAAAAAACTCTGAAAACAGACAATTTTTCACACAAAGAAATTATTTAATTTTTAGACCATAAAAAATCACTTTCTTTGAGCCATTCCAGCCGGATGGAGCAGTCACGCTGGTCGCTCAGACCAGTTCCACCGCCCACACCATGCTGAGCTGGGCGAGCGTTTCTCTTCGTGCTCAGTTAGGAAGAGGGACCAGACGCTGCGTTAATTACCCCCAGCTGGGCACGCTCCACAGGGAGGCGTTGCAATCACTCCAGAGAGGACAGGGAAATAACACACAGGGACGTGATATAGTTATATCCAGGAGGCCCCGGAGAAGGCATTTCCTGAGGGTCAGACCATGCCCTAATAGATTATTCCCTGCCGTAGAGAGGGCTAGTTGGGTTTTGTTGGGGTTCACATGGACTTTCACGCCCATAACTTTCTTCTGCTCTCCCTCAAACCTTGTGAGGGTCTCCTCCTGTGGGGAATTCCCTCCTGGCGGCGTGGCTGTGAGTGTGAGGGACTCAGGTGGTGCTGGGTGCGGAGGGACTCAGCGCCGCTGGGCGTGGTTGGAGGTGTGTTCCCTGCGTCCTGGAGACTGGAATTTAATCTCTGCGTAGTGCAGGCTCTCGCTTTCCTCGGCCCCCCGGCTGCCGTGGCCCTGTGTTGGACAGACACACTGTGAGGACGCCCTCACCCCAGATCTGGTCTCTTAATTCTGGCCAATTTAGGCATCTCCCAGGGAGCAAATCCCACAGTGTTACCCCAGATTGGAGGGGTTGGGAGTCAGGACTCCTGGGTTCTCTCCCCAGCTCTGGGAAGGGACTGGGGGCTTAGAGCAGGGGGGATGGGAGCAAGGACTCCTGGGTTCTCTCCCCTCACTGTATTGTACCAGTCCTTATTGGCACCCGGAGACCAGACCCAAGCACTGTAATGAACAGGCCCAGCCTGCATTGTCTTACCTTCGGCTGCCGCTGGCGGGGTTGCGAGGGGGGCGGCGCTGCGGAAGAAGGGAGAAGAAAGAAACGTTAAAACGGAGGAGTGTGAGAGAGAGTCTGGGGTGAAGAGGGAAGCTGCAGAAATCTAGGGACGGGAGGAGAAGGAAGGACATGGGGGGTTAGTTGTATGGACAGACAACCCAGCATGGACCACAACGGACAGACGGCCACTGGGGTGTGTTCACTAGCAGAGGCCCTGGCCAATGGGGCCAGGAGGTTAGCGGGGGGAAGGCTCCGGTTTGGTACCTCGGCGTCTCTTGAGGAGGAGGGTGGCCGCCAGACCGAGGATGAGAAGGAGCCCCAGGGCGATGGCGACCTGGTACAGGAGCTCCCGGTCGCCGCACCCTACGTGGGCAGATTCTTTACCTGGGCGATGGAGAGGAGCTTTAGGGGATTCTCAGCCCCTTGAGCCAGCCAGTCCCCTGCCCTGGGGCCGGAGAGGGGGAAGGTCCCGTGCCCCCATTCCCCACCTCACCTGTGTCACTCTGGTTTGTCCCCATCACCTGCAGCTCGGTGCCCGCTCCTGTCCCGCTCTCTCCCTGGTGGATGCTGATCTGACACTGATAGAGACCGGAGTCCCACTCCTCCAGCTCCGACAGGGTCAGCGTGGCCTCCCCTTTCCGGAGCAGATCCAGGTCGGACATATTGAGCCGTCCGCTGTAGAAGGGATGGTGAGATTCCAGCACGACTCCGGGTGCTCTAGTCCACGTCACTTTGGCCACGCTGCCCTGTCTGTTCTCGAAGGAGCAGCTGAGGTTCACGGTCTCGCCGGGGGACACTCGGAGGAAAGAGGGGCTCTGATGCACTGTGAGACCTTCGTGAACCAGGGCAATAAACATTATAGCATCAAATGAAAATGACGACGAGTGGTATCGAGACACGCCCCAGCTGCCCAAAGCCTTAACAGCACGGAGATAAGAAGCAAAGGGGAAAGAATTGTGCGTTCTGGTCCACCTTGCTATTGCTCACAACACTCTCGATAACACACTGCACAGGGCTTTCACTTCCACCCCAACAGAGACCCAACATCAACACTGCTATGTCCAAAGCAGACTGCAAGGAATTACAAAGGGATCTCACTAAACTCAGTGACTGGGCAACAAAATGGCCGATGAAACTCATGCACATTGGAAAACAGAATCCCAATTGTAAATACAAACTGATGGTGTCTCAATTAGCTGTTACCACTCAAGAGAGATCTTGGAGTCGTTGTGGATCGTTTTCTGCAAACATCCACTCACTGTGCAGCGGCAGTGAAAAAAGTCACCAGACTGTGAGCATCCATTAGGAAGGGGAGAGAGAAAAAGACAGAAAATATCCTATTGCCTCTATATAAATCCATGGTACGCCCGCACCTTGGACCCTGCGTGCAGTTTTAGTCGCCTCAAATCAAGTAAAGATACATTAGAATTGCAAAAGGTACAGAGAAGGGCAACCAAAACAATGAGGGGTATGGAACGGCTTCCCCCTTACAAGGATCAGGAAACCCCCTTACAAATTAAAGTGGCAGCTTGTCATTTTAACCCCTGTAAATACACCACAAACACATGCCTCCACTTTACACAATTTGTGCTTCAAACTAGAGGGGGTTAGAATTTGTCCTGACGGAACGTTTTCCTCTTGGGAAATGCCGTCTCCTCGAAAGGGTGACAATTGCTTTAAAACTGGGGGACAGAAAGCGTTTTTGACCTGATGTGACATATCCACATCTATCTATGCATCCATGCACGCATCCTCCACCCCTAGATCTAGATAGATAGATTGATAGATATTCTTTTTGGGGTGGGATGGATGGGTACATAGATAAAAAGATAGATGAGATGTAGGGGTAGGGCTGAATGAGTAGACAGAGATGGATCTAGGGATGGGGTATATGGACAGATAGGGCTGAATATAGTGGAGTGGGGTAGAAGGACAGATGGACAGACAGAGATGGATCTAGGAGTGGGGTAGGTGGATGGATGGACACACAGAGATGGATCTAGGGGTGGGGCAGGTGGATGGATGCACAGACAGAGATGGATCTAGGGGTGGGTATGTGGACGTCCCACTGGAAACCCTAGACGATAGAAATGAGGGTTTAGGAGATTCCTGGACCAACGCCCCATAGAGGGGACAGCCCCGTAACCCATTCTCACCGCCTGAGCCAGCCAGTCCCCCACTCTGGGGCTGGATCACCGCTGGCACCCCATTGAGGGAGAACCCCCGTGCCCCCATTCCCCACCTCACCTGTGTCACTCTGTTTTCTCTTCATCACCTGCAGCTTGGTGCCCGCTCCTGTCCGGCTCTCTGTCCCTCTGTATTCCTGGCGGATCATGATCTGACACCGATAGAGACCAGAGTCCCGCTTCTCCAACTCAGACAGGGTCAGCGTGGCCTCCCCTTTCCGGAGCAGATCCAGGTCGGACATACTGAGCCGTCCGCGGTAGAAGGGATGGTGAGATTCCAGCACGACTCCGGGTGCTATGGTCCAAATCACTTTGGCCAAGCTGCCCCGTCTGTACTCGAAGGAGCAGCTGAGGTTCATGGTCTCGCCGGGGGATGCTTGGAGGTCAGTGGGGCTCTGAAGAACTGTGAGACCTTCGTGAACCAGGGCAAAAAACATTACAGCAGCAAAGGAAAACGACGAGGAGTGGTATCAAGACACGCCCCAGGGCCCAAAACCTTAGCAGCATGGAGAGAAGAAGCTAAGGGGAAAGAATTGTGCGTTCCTGTCCACCTTGCTATTGCTCACAACACTCTCGATAACACACTGCACAGGGCTTTCACTTCCACCCCAACAGAGACCCAACATCAACACTGCTATGTCCAAAGCAGACTGCAAGGAATTACAAAGGGATCTCACTAAACTCAGTGACTGGGCAACAAAATGGCCGATGAAACTCAAGGGTGGTAAATGCAAAGTCATGCACATTGGAAAACAGAATCCCAACTGTACATACAAACTGATGGGGTCTCAATTAGCTGTTACCACTCAAGAGAGATCTTGGAGTCGTTGTGGATAGTTCTCTGCAAACATCCACTCAATGAGTAGAATCAGTGAAAAAAGTCACCAGACTGTGAGCATCCATTAGGAAGGGGAGAGAGAAAAAGACAGAAAATATCCTATTGCCTCTATATAAATCCATGGTACGCCCGCACCTTGGACCCTGCGTGCAGTTTTGGTCGTCTCAAATCAAGTAAAGATACATTAGAATTGCAAAAGGTACAGAGAAGGGCAACCAAAACAATGAGGGGTCTGGAACGGCTTCCCCCTTACAAGGGCCAGGAAACCCCCTTACAAATTAAAGTGGCAGCTTGTCATTTTAACCCCTGTAAATACACCACAAACACATGCCTCCACTTTACACAATTTGTGCTTCAAACTAGAGGGGGTTAGAATTTGTCCTGACGGAACGTTTTCCTCTTGGGAAATGCCGTCTCCTCGAAAGGGTGACAATTGCTTTAAAACTGGGGGAGAGAAAGCGTTTTTGATAGGGTCAAAAGGGAATGATTTGATTTTGCATTTCCAGACTGGTTTGACTTGATATTATGAAGAGGAGTCAACACTGAAATGAAATATTTGTTTTATGGAAACAGAATACTTCTCATTGACCTGATGTGACATATCCACATCTATCTATGCATCCATGCACGCATCCTCCACCCCTAGATCTAGATAGATAGATAGATATTCTTTTTGGGGTGGGATGGATGGGTACATAGATAAAAAGGTATGAGATGTAGGGGTTGGGCTGAATGGGTAGACAGAGATGGATCTAGGGATAGGGTAGGTGGATGGATGGACAGACAGAGATGGATCTAGGGACAGGATATATGGACAGACAGAGATGGATCTAGGGGTGGGGTAGGTCGATGGATGGACACACAGAGATGGATCTAGGGGTTGGGAAGATGGACAGAAGGACAGACAGAGATGGATATAGGGGTGGGGTAGGTGGATGGATGGATATATAAAATTAATACCTGCTCCCCAGTTGGGGATGAGGAGGACGGCGCAGAGGACGGTGCTCAGGGCTGGCAGCTGCTCCATGGTCCCTGCTCTCTGGGGAGCTCCGCAGCCCAGCTCAGCTCAGCCTCAGCATCCTCCGGAAATGTCACCTTGGGGGGGGCCGGTGGAAAGTTTTGTGGCCTGCGCTTCTGAGATGGCTGCAGCAAGAGGCTGGGGACAAGGGCTGGACGGGGGTGCGGGTGTGCATTCCTCTGGCCCCTGCTGGGAGGGGAGTGGGGTCTAGTGGTTAGAGCAAGGGGAGATGGGGGGCTGGGAGCCAGGACTCCTGGGTTCAGTCCTCAGTTCATTGTCTCATCTTGGGTGATGCTCCTTACCCTCTCTGGGATATTTTGTCATGAGGAATAACATTATTTTACAGAAAGGAATTTTTGCTTAATATCTTTTATTTTCACACCATGAGGTATATTTATTTTTCGCAACACATATCTCTTCCCATCGGCGTATTCCTTCTAAAAAACCAAACATGCTCTGGACAGTCTTTATCTGCTTTATACAGAAATGTTTTCTTTAGAATTTTGTTTTCTCTTATGGCTGACTCCGTTACAGCATTTAATTTTCATTTGTAAATGGAAAAATATTGTCCCACAAGGAATTAATCTTGAGAAATACTTTTCTTTCATGTTATTGGCATACCCAAGACATACAGGACAGATCCACAGCGGGTGTAAATAGGTCTTTCTGAGTTTATTCCAGCGGAGCTACGGCCGATTGACCCCAGCTGGGATCACACCAGCAGCCCTGCAGGGCGCACATTCCCCTCCCCAGACCCGCCCACACCCAGGAGCCCGACGCCCGGAGCCCCAGGCCATTTCCTGGACCAAGGAGAACTATAACGGCAGCGGCCACTAGTGGGCGACAAGGCTCCCAGGCACCCATCGCTGCTGCATGGCCCCTTCGCTGGGTGCCCTGGGCCGATCGACCCACAGACAGAAGCAGAGGAGAGCGGAGACGCCCCGGCCCCGCAGGAGCCCCCGGCAGGTGGCTCAGAGTCCAGCGAAGTCTGACGGCTTGTGCCCCAAGAGCTGGGAAAATCCGGCCGGTGACCAGCCCCCGCAAGCAGCTAAAGCAGCGTCACCCGCCCCGGTGCCGGGGGCGGCTTGGAGCCAGCACCCACCGCGGGATCCACGGGGAAGCCTGGGAAACAGAACGAGAGCGTCACTGAGCAGACTGGGGGGAAACGCGACGGGGATGGAGCCCAATCAATACCAGAGAGAGACTGATTCCACCAGGGACGAAATGCAGCCCCCTCTGGGGTAGAACGCTGGGGCTGTTTATACAGGGACCCCTTGCCCGGTGCTGAGATGCAGCTGGCTCTGGGGTGGGGCAAAGGCTGCTTACCAGCCCACACAGTGATGCCATGTAACCATTTGGGACAGGAAGTGAAGGCAGAACCCGCGTGGAGCCGGTACCGCTCCAAGGCCGCAGGCGGAGGATGATTCCCAGGGAGAAGAGAACGACGAGCGACAGGGAGATGACGGCTCGGGAAAAGAGGGGTGCCGAGTCCCGACAGAGCTCACGTCCCCTACTTGGAAAACACTTCAATCTCTCTGGTCACTCGATTACAGACCTAAAAGTGGCAATTCTTCAACAAAAAACCTTCAGAAACAGACTCCAACGAGAGACTGCGGAACTGGAATGAATTTGCAAACTGGGTACAATTAACTTAGGCTTGAATAGAGACTGGGAGTGGATGGGTCATTACACAAAGTAAAACTATTTCCCCATGTTTATCTCCCCCCTCCACCACCGTTCCTCAGACATTCTTGTCAACTGCTGGAAATGGCCCACCTTGATTATCACGACAAAAGGTTTTTTTCTCTCCTGCTGGGAATAGCTCACCTTAAGTGATCACTCTCTTTACAGTGCGTATGGTAACACCCATTGTTTCATGTTCTCTGTGTATAGAAATCTCCCCACTGTATTTTCCACTGAATGCATCCGATGAAGTGAGCTGTAGCTCACGAAAGCTTATGCTCAAATAAATTTGTTAGTCTCTCAGTTGCCACAAGTCCTCCTGTTCTTTTTGTATGAGAAGGGAAACAGGCACACGACCATATTGCTTTCATGGCTAATAGCCAAGATTCCTGTACTATAAACAACAGTGATATCTACATTAAGTTGATGTTAATTGGGTTCCAAACGTTTGCCGGAGCTTGTATGGATAAAGTAGCTCTTTTCTTTAGCTCTTGGCAAGATCACAGGAGACATACGGGAATCCTGCTGCAACAGCAGATCCAATCCACTATTGGTCTAACCAAGTTTTACCTTGAGTTTATAAAGAGATTCAATCATGTTGTGGAACGTGACTTGGATAAACCATTTCTGTTCTACACTGGTACGGCCTCTAACCCAATACAAGCTGCAGTAAATCAGAACCAAGGATAGGTTAAGAGTAACAAGAAGGGTTTCTTCAGGTATGTTGGCAACAAGAAGAAAGCCAAGGAAAGTGTGGGCCCCTTACTGAATGAGGGAGGCAACCTAGTGACAGAGGATGTGGAAAAAGCTAATGTGCTCAATGCTTTTTTTGCCTCTGTCTTCACGAACAAGGTCAGCTCCCAGACTGCTGCGCTGGGCATCACAGCATGGGGAGTAGGTGGCCAGCCCTCTGTGGAGAAAGAGGTGGTTAGGGACTATTTAGCAAAGCTGGACGTGCACAAGTCCATGGGGCCGGACGAGTTGCATCCGAGAGTGCTAAAGGAATTGGCGGCTGTGATTGCAGAGCCATTGGCCATTATCTTCGAAAACTCGTGGCGAACGGGGGAAGTCCCGGATGACTGGAAAAAGGCTAATGTAGTGCCAATCTTTAAAAAAGGGAAGGAGGAGGATCCTGGGAACTACAGGCCAGTCAGCCTCACCTCAGTCCCTGGAAAAATCATGGAGCAGGTCCTCAAAGAATCAATCCTGAAGCACTTACACAAGAGGAAAGTGATCAGGAACAGTCAGCATGGATTCACCAAGGGAAGGTCATGTCTGACTAATCTAATCGCCTTCTATGATGAGATTACTGGTTCTGTGGATGAAGGGAAAGCAGTGGATGTATTGTTTCTTGACTTTAGCAAAGCTTTTGACACGGTCTCCCACAGTATTCTTGTCAGCAAGTTAAAGAAGTATGGGCTGGATGAATGCACTATAAGGTGGGTAGAAAGCTGGCTAGATTGTCGGGCTCAACGGGTACTGATCAATGGCTCCATGTCTAGTTGGCAGCCGGCGTCAAGTGGAGTGCCCCAGGGGTCGGTCCTGGGGCCGGTTTTGTTCAATATCTTCATAAATGATCTGGAGGATGATGTGGATTGCACTCTCAGCAAATTTGCAGATGATACTAAACTGGGAGGAGTGGTAGATACGCTGGAGGGTAGGGATAGGATACAGAGGGACCTAGACAAAGTGGAGGATTGGGCCAAAAGAAATCTGATGCTTGTCTCATTCTTTTGTACTCCTCCTTATCAATTTGTACAAGTTTCTACTTTGTGTAGGGTTCCTTTTTGATTTTTAGGTCATTAAAGAGCTCCCAATGGAGCCATATTGGCCTCTCACGATTCTTGCCTTCATACACAGAAGTTTGCGGTTATAACTTTAATAGTCTCTCTTTGACAAACTGCCAGCTCTCTTGAATGCCTTTTTCCTTTAGATTTTCTTCCTGTGGGAGCTTACCTACCCATTCTGAGTTTTAGTTTGCTTCTTTGATGTTCATTGTCCATATTCTGCTGCTCTCATTCCTTCCTTTCCTTAGAATTATGAAATCATATCATTTCATGATCACTTTCACCCAATCGTCTTCAACCTTCAGATTCGCAACCAATTCCTCCCTGTTAGTCAGAATCAATTCTAAAATGGCTGCCTCTTGGTTACTTCCTCCACCTTCTGAAACCAGTTATCCCCGATCCATTCCAAGAATTCACAGGACATTTTGTGTTTTACCACATTACTTTTCAACAGATGTCTGGGGAGTTAAAGTTCTCCATTACTACCAGGTTGAGTGTTTTGGATATTTCTGTTGTTTGGTCTAGAAATGCCTCACCCACCTCGTCTTTCTGGGGTAGACTCCTACCATGCCATCACCCCTGAATTTTCCCCTTCTATCTTTACCCAGTCTTCTTCTGACCTCCTTCTATTCTTGGTGTATAGTGGCACACCTCCTCCTTTTCCCCTTGTCTGTCCTTCCTTGCCAAGCTATATCCCTCTATACTAATATTCCAGTCATGAGCATTATCCCACCAAGTTTCAGTGATTCCAATTAAGCAATAATTTAGCTTATGTACTCCAATACTTCCAGTTCTTCTGTTCATTCCCCAAACTCCTTGCATTGGTGTACAGACATCTAAGATATCGAAGAGAGTCCCCCACTGATTTTCCTCTTGTTGCTCCAATGACTCTACTGTAATTTTCCATTACCCAACCCGCAACACAGCTAGCCTCTTCTGTTAAGGTCAGCTTTTTTATATACCTACCTGTAATGGCTTCCTCCAGCTCCCTGCACGCTGTGTAGAGACCTCTGGTCCCTCTCTGTTCCCCTCCCCACCTAAATATACTGATATTGAACAGAAACCCATTTCCCCCTTCCCCTCTGTTACCTGCCATCACCAGTGGGCTGACTTCCCCTCTCTTATCTTCAGCTTCTTCTCTGAAGGAGCCATTGCTAACCTCCCAGAAACCTTTACTCTCCCACAGATGCCCAGGGCAGTACCATACCTATTATTGTGATGATCAGTGGAGGCTTCAGCAACAGAGGATGTGGTCTCAGGCCCAACACAGGATACTCTGAACCCTAATTCAGACAGGCGGGGGCAGAGCGCAAATGGCCACTAACCGTTTGCAAAGAACAACGACTTCAAACAGAATGATGGGGAAACTGAAAAGCTCCCTGCAGCTGAGGTGATAAAAGACAATTCCTTGCAGCAGGGTACTATTGTCTCAGCGGCTGTTGTAATTTGTTTGCATAGCAAGTGGTAGCAGACATTAAGGGGTGCTGAGAGAAGAAGCAGCAGTTGGAAAGTAGATTGGACACGAATAAATAGCTGGTGGTGGGGGGTGGTAAGTTAGGGCATAAGTATATTAGGAGAGGGGGGGGGACTCCCCAGCAGCAGAAAGGAGGTTGGTCTGGGCAGCTTTTACAGCTGGATTGCAGAAAGGCTCAATTCTTCTAGTTCTGGAGAGCAGGGATTCAGCAGTGCACCTGTCCAGCCCCTGGGATCTGTTCTTCTTTCCAGCCTGCCCTGATGTGGATGATTTTTGGCCTCCTCCAGGCTGATTCTGAGTTCTGTATTGCTTATTCCTTGCAGCCTGCAGCTCCCCTGTCTCCTCATGAGCTTCCAGGCTTGGAAATTAGAAATGGGGAGGCCTGTCAGGTCACATCATTTCAATGGATAATCATGGATGGAAGTACTATTATATCTTACCTACCTCTGGGGCCTTGAGCAGGATCTTTCCTCCAGGGCTTGCCTACTCCTGGTTTTGATCCCACAATAATAGCTTTCTTATAAATATCTCAGAGTGTATGTTGATTGACCATTTGAAACACATCCAGCATGGGGCTCCCAGTCTATGCCTTAGGGATCTAGATGCTCACAGACCCTTTAGAGCTAGGGGATCCGTCTTAGCCTCTTACATGGCCTCCTTGAGCATAGCATTTAAGCCCCTTGCAATCTTTAACATATTATCCTCACAACATCTCTGTGACATAGGGAAGAGCTATTGCTTCCATTTATTCACAAATGATGAACAAAGGCAAAGAGAGAGTAAGGGCTGGATGCTCAGAAGGATTTCGGCATCACAACACCTAACTGGAAAAAATCACTGTGATTCTGCAGGTCTGAGTTTGGTGCCCAGATTCCCTAGACAATGAATGGGGCGAGATGGGCCCCTTAGACTAAGCCAGCCAATGGGCAATGCTGACCACAGGGGTGTGTGCTGAGCCCCACCCATGTCTCAGAGACAAATGCCTATCTCTGCTTGTGATCAGTCTCTCCTATTGAAGCTGTTGCTCTGCGGATAATCATTAGAGCCATCGGAAAGAGGGGACTGGATGCTGGGTGTCCACATCTTAGGCGTGTGCTGTAACTACTGAGCTAAAAGTTGAGGGAAGTCCTCAGATGTCCTCCCCCGGTTGTTTTGTGCGGAGCCAGGCAGCCCCTGGGCATGTCTGTCAGATCAGGCCTACCCACGACTTAGGTGACCAAATGCCTATCTTCCCCCAGTTTGGGAATCACTCTGGGCCTGAGGCAGGAGGAAGGCCCCTGGGTGCCCCTAGGCGGCAGCAGTGTGCATGCCCAGAGGCAGAAAGTTTGGCACCTTGGGAACATTTACTGCAAAATCTTAGGCCTGGTCTACACTACCCAGCTGTGTCACCAAAAACTGCCTTTTGGTGACAAAACAGCCAGAGCGTACACACTACAATGGGACGTCTGTCGCGAAAAATGCCCAGTTTTGGCGACAAAAAACTTCCACTCCTACGAGAGACTTTTGTCTTTTCCCCTCCCCTTTCAAAGCTCCGGGAAGTATCTGTGTGCTGCTCCCTTTGGGGAACAAACAAAGAGCAAATCGTTGGAATGCTCCTGTTCTGCCCTGCGCTAGGAACACAGCAGAAGACAGACTGCTGTCGCGGGGTGGCAGACTGCTGTCGTGGGGTGGGAGACTGCTGTCGTGGGGTGGGAGACTGCTGTCGCGGGGTGGGAGACCGCTGTCGTGGGGTGGGAGACTGCTGTCGTGGGGTGGCAGACTGCTGTTGCGGGGTGGGAGACTGCTGTCATGGGTGGGAGACTGCTGTCGTGGGGTGGCAGACTGCTGTCGTGGGGTGGGAGACTGCTGTCGCGGGGTGGCAGACTGCTGTTGCGGGGTGGGAGACTGCTGTCGTGGGGTGGGAGACTGCTGTCGTGGGGTGGCAGACTGCTGTCGCGGGGTGGGAGACTGCTGTCGTGGGTGGGAGACTGCTGTCGTGGGGTGGCAGACTGCTGTCGCGGGGTGGGAGACTGCTGTCATGGGTGGGAGACTGCTGTCGTGGGGTGGCAGACTGCTGTCGTGGGGTGGGAGACTGCTGTCGCGGGGTGGCAGACTGCTGTTGCGGGGTGGCAGACTGCTGTCGTGGGGTGGGAGACTGCTGTCGCGGGGTGGCAGACTGCTGTTGCGGGGTGGGAGACTGCTGTCGTGGGGTGGGAGACTGCTGTCGCGGGTGGCAGACTGCTGTCGTGGGGTGGGAGACTGCTGTCATGGGTGGGAGACTGCTGTCGTGGGGTGGCAGACTGCTGTCATGGGTGGGAGACTGCTGTCGCGGGGTGGGAGACTGCTGTCGCGGGCTGGGAGACTGCTGTCGTGGGGTGGGAGACTGCTGTCATGGGTGGGAGACTGCTGTCGCGGGGTGGGAGACTGCTGTCATGGGTGGGAGACTGCTGTCGCGGGTGGCAGACTGCTGTCGCGGGTGGGAGACTGCTGTCGCGGGGTGGCAGACTGCTGTCGCGGGTGGCAGACTGCTGTCGTGGGTGGCAGACTGCTGTCGCGGGGTGGGAGACTGCTGTCATGGGTGGGAGACTGCTGTCGCGGGTGGCAGACTGCTGTCGCGGGTGGCAGACTGCTGTCGCGGGTGGCAGACTGCTGTCGTGGGTGGCAGACTGCTGTCGTGGGGTGGGAGACTGCTGTCGTGGGTGGGAGACTGCTGTCGCGGGGTGGCAGACTGCTGTCGCGGGGTGGCAGACTGCTGTCGTGGGGTGGCAGACTGCTGTCGCGGGGTGGGAGACTGCTGTCATGGGTGGGAGACTGCTGTCGCGGGTGGCAGACTGCTGTCGCGGGGTGGGAGACTGCTGTCGCGGGGTGGCAGACTGCTGTCGTGGGTGGCAGACTGCTGTCGTGGGGTGGGAGACTGCTGTCGCGGGGTGGCAGACTGCTGTCGTGGGTGGCAGACTGCTGTCGCGGGGTGGCAGACTGCTGTCGTGGGTGGCAGACTGCTGTCGTGGGTGGCAGACTGCTGTCGCGGGGTGGGAGACTGCTGTTGCGGGTGGCAGACTGCTGTCGTGGGTGGCAGACTGCTGTCGCGGGGTGGGAGACTGCTGTCGCGGGGTGGGAGACTGCTGTTGCGGGTGGCAGACTGCTGTCGCGGGGTGGCAGACTGCTGTCGTGGGTGGCAGACTGCTGTCGTGGGGTGGCAGACTGCTGTCGCGGGTGGCAGACTGCTGTCGCGGGGTGGGAGACTGCTGTTGCGGGCTGGGAGACTGCTGTTGCGGGTGGCAGACTGCTGTCGTGGGGTGGGAGACTGCTGTCGTGGGTGGCAGACTGCTGTCGCGGGGTGGGAGACTGCTGTCGCGGGTGGGAGACTGCTGTCGTGGGTGGGAGACTGCTGTTGCGGGTGGCAGACTGCTGTCGTGGGGTGGGAGACTGCTGTCGCGGGGTGGGAGACTGCTGTCGTGGGGTGGGAGACTGCTGTCGTGGGGTGGCAGACTGCTGTCGTGGGGTGGCAGACTGCTGTCGTGGGTGGGAGACTGCTGTCGTGGGTGGCAGACTCCTGTCGCGGGGTGGGAGACTGCTGTCGCGGGGTGGCAGACTGCTGTCGTGGGTGGGAGACTGCTGTCGTGGGGTGGCAGACTGCTGTCGTGGGTGGGAGACTGCTGTCGCGGGGTGGGAGACTGCTGTCGTGGGTGGGAGACTGCTGTTGCGGGTGGCAGACTGCTGTCGCGGGGTGGCAGACTGCTGTCGCGGGGTGGCAGACTGCTGTCGTGGGGTGGCAGACTGCTGTCGTGGGTGGGAGACTGGTGTCGTGGGTGGCAGACTGCTGTCGCGGGGTGGGAGACTGCTGTCGCGGGGTGGCAGACTGCTGTCGCGGGGTGGCAGACTGCTGTCGCGGGGTGGGAGACTGCTGTCGTGGGTGGGAGACTGCTGTTGCGGGGTGGGAGACTGCTGTCGTGGGTGGGAGACTGCTGTCGCGGGTGGCAGACTGCTGTCGTGGGTGGCAGACTGCTGTCGCGGGGTGGGAGACTGCTGTCGTGGGGTGGCAGACTGCTGTCGTGGGTGGGAGACTGCTGTCGTGGGTGGCAGACTGCTGTCGTGGGGTGGCAGACTGCTGTCGTGGGTGGGAGACTGCTGTCGTGGGTGGCAGACTGCTGTCGCGGGGTGGGAGACTGCTGTCGTGGGGTGGCAGACTGCTGTCGTGGGTGGGAGACTGCTGTCGCGGGGTGGGAGACTGCTGTCGCGGGGTGGGACACTGCTGTCGTGGGGTGGCAGACTGCTGTCGTGGGTGGGAGACTGCTGTCGTGGGGTGGCAGACTGCTGTCGTGGGCTGGGAGACTGCTGTCGTGGGGTGGGAGACTGCTGTCGTGGGGTGGCAGACTGCTGTCGTGGGTGGGAGACTGCTGTCGCGGGTGGCAGACTGCTGTCGCGGGGTGGCAGACTGCTGTCGCGGGGTGGCAGACTGCTGTCGTGGGTGGGAGACTGCTGTCGTGGGTGGCAGACTGCTGTCGTGGGGTGGCAGACTGCTGTCGCGGGTGGCAGACTGCTGTCGCGGGGTGGCAGACTGCTGTCGCGGGGTGGGAGACTGCTGTCGTGGGTGGCAGACTGCTGTCGCGGGGTGGCAGACTGCTGTCGTGGGTGGGAGACTGCTGTCGTGAGGTGGGAGACTGCTGTCGTGGGTGGCAGACTGCTGTCGCGGGGTGGCAGACTGCTGTCGTGGGTGGGAGACTGCTGTCGTGAGGTGGGAGACTGCTGTCGCGGGGTGGCAGACTGCTGTCGTGGGTGGCAAACTGCTGTCGTGGGTGGGAGACTGCTGTCGCGGGTGGGAGACTGCTGTCGTGGGGTGGCAGACTGCTGTCGTGGGGTGGCAGCCTGCTGTCGTGGGTGGCAGACTGCTGTCGCGGGGTGGCAGACTGCTGTCGTGGGGTGGGAGACTGCTGTCGCGGGGTGGGAGACTGCTGTCGTGGGGTGGCAGACTGCTGTCGCGGGTGGCAGACTGCTGTCGCGGGTGGCAGACTGCTGTCGTGGGGTGGGAGACTGCTGTCGCGGGGTGGGAGACTGCTGTCGTGGGGTGGGAGACTGCTGTCGCGGGGTGGGAGACTGCTGTCGCGGGTGGCAGACTGCTGTCGTGGGGTGGCAGACTGCTGTCGCGGGGTGGGAGACTGCTGTCGCGGGGTGGCAGACTGCTGTCGCGGGTGGCAGACTGCTGTCATGGGTGGGAGGCTGCTGTCGCGGGGTGGGAGACTGCTGTCGCGGGGTGGGAGACTGCTGTCGTGGGGTGGCAGACTGCTGTCATGGGGTGGGAGACTGCTGTCGCGGGGTGGGAGACTGCTGTCGTGGGGTGGCAGACTGCTGTCATGGGTGGGAGACTGCTGTCGTGGGTGGGAGACTGCTGTCGCGGGGTGGGAGACTGCTGTCGTGGGGTGGGAGACTGCTGTCGTGGGTGGGAGACTGCTGTCACGGGGTGGGAGACTACTGTCGTGGGTGGGAGACTGCTGTCGTGGGGTGGGAGACTGCTGTCGTGGGTGGGAGACTGCTGTCGTCGGGTGGGAGACTGCTGTCGTGGGTGGGAGACTGCTGTCGTGGGGTGGCAGACTGCTGTCGTGGGGTGGGAGACTGCTGTCGTGGGGTGGCAGACTGCTGTCGCGGGATGGGAGACTGCTGTCGTGGGTGGCAGACTGCTGTCGCGGGGTGGGAGACTGCTGTCGTGGGTGGCAGACTGCTGTCGTGGGGTGGGAGACTGCTGTCGTGGGTGGCAGACTGCTGTCGTGGGGTGGCAGACTGCTGTCGTGGGTGGGAGACTGCTGTCGTGGGGTGGCAGACTGCTGTCGTGGGGTGGGAGACTGCTGTCGTGGGTGGGAGACTGCTGTCACGGGGTGGGAGACTACTGTCGTGGGTGGGAGACTGCTGTCGTGGGGTGGGAGACTGCTGTCGTGGGTGGGAGACTGCTGTCGCGGGGTGGCAGACTGCTGTCACGGGGTGGCAGACTGCTGTCGCGGGTGGGAGACTGCTGTCGTGGGTGGGAGACTGCTGTCGTGGGTGGGAGACTGCTGTCGCGGGTGGGAGACTGCTGTCGTGGGGTGGCAGACTGCTGTCGCGGGTGGGAGACTGCTGTCGCGGGTGGCAGACTGCTGTCATGGGTGGCAGACTGCTGTCGTGGGGTGGCAGACTGCTGTCGCGGGGTGGCAGACTGCTGTCGTGGGTGGCAGACTGCTGTCGTGGGGTGGCAGACTGCTGTCGCGGGTGGCAGACTGCTGTCGCGGGTGGGAGACTGCTGTCGTGGGTGGCAGACTGCTGTCGTGGGGTGGGAGACTGCTGTCGTGGGTGGGAGACTGCTGTCGCGGGGTGGGAGACTGCTGTCGTGGGGTGGGAGACTGCTGTCGCGGGTGGCAGACTGCTGTCGTGGGTGGCAGACTGCTGTCGCGGGTGGGAGACTGCTGTCGTGGGTGGCAGACTGCTGTCGTGGGGTGGGAGACTGCTGTCGTGGGGTGGCAGACTGCTGTCGTGGGGTGGCAGACTGCTGTCGTGGGGTGGCAGACTGCTGTCGTGGGTGGCAGACTGCTGTCGCGGGTGGGAGACTGCTGTCGTGGGTGGCAGACTGCTGTCGCGGGGTGGGAGACTGCTGTCGTGGGGTGGCAGACTGCTGTCGCGGGGTGGCAGACTGCTGTCGCGGGTGGGAGACTGCTGTCGTGGGGTGGCAGACTGCTGTCGCGGGGTGGCAGACTGCTGTCGCGGGGTGGGAGACTGCTGTCGCGGGGTGGCAGACTGCTGTCATGGGGTGGGAGACTGCTGTCGCGGGTGGCAGACTGCTGTCGCGGGTGGCAGACTGCTTTGACATGCCTCAGCACGGCGAGCTCCCCGAGCTACTCATGATGCTGCTCTCGGCAGTTGAGGGCGGGGGCTGTAGGAGAATTCGGAGAGAATCCCAAGATGCGCATCGATCAGCTCTTCCTTCTCGCAACACTGCACTGTGGGGAACATACCCACGGTGCATTGCTCACCCTGCCAGTGGACATGATCTCTCAACAGAGGGAGCAAGTGTCAACACCCTCTGGCCATTGTTGTTTTGTCCACTTTTGGATGTCGACGTAACAGAACTCGGTCGTGTCGACAAGCCTCCAGTCTCTGAGTGAGTTTAGGCGCCTACCTCCAGGGTTTGTGCATTGCAGGGGTGCCAAACCTGGCCCTTAGGTGCCGTATTCCTTTTGAGCATTCAGCCCTAAGTGGCTTGTGCAAAGTCACACAGGAGGTCTGGGGCAGAACACGGCATTGAACCCAGGGTCCAGGCTTGCATCCGAGCCACAGACCACCTTTTCTATCTGTTGGCCCGCTCTCTGCCCTCAATGCCCCTCCTTTTTGAATTCCACCTAGTTTTAACCCCTGGGCTGCCATCTCTCTCCTTGGCGTTCACATGCTGAAGTGACTTAAGGATGGTGAACTTTGCCTGGAAGTCATTCAGCACCTAGATGCTGGGCATGTCAATACCTCAGTTGTCCCCCTGGAACACATGGCTGCCCATCACCAGCACAATTGTGTAAAGAGCATTGAGATCTAGAGATGAAAACCACTGTAGAAGAGCTAGATATTGTTCTCCACTCCACAGTCTGGCATGGTTAGTATCTCTGGGTGTCTGCACTGAAGAGGCCTGGGCCTGCATATTCGAGTCCTCCCCATCTCCCTCTTAAATGATCTCCTTTCTCCAGGGGAAACGAGAGAGGAAAGTATTGGGTGTAATGTATTTCAAAAGCAGTCCTACACATTTTCTCTAGGTAGCAATGTTACACAGTATTTACTGCCCCATTGAAAAGAAACCACTCTGATTGCTTTCTGCAGTAACATATAATCACCGGAGCTGTTACTCGTGGTTTAGCTGTGGCTGCATTCCACCCTGCTCCAGCATTAAACTCAATGGGGGACACAGGCTGGTGCTTTCGGCTGGAACGACTCACACTTTTCTTGATGTCACTAACTAATGCTCCTCTTTGTGGTACGTTGATCCCTGATTCTTGAGAAGGAGAAGGTAGGAAACTAGTTCAGTGATAAACGTCACAAAAAACTGTACTACTGAGCACTATCCCTTTCCCTTGTAGAGAGGAAACATTACCTAGTGGTAGTGGTTAGAGCAGGGGGGCCCTGGGAGTTCTATTCCCTTGGTTCTATTCCCTGTTTTGGGAGGGCAGTATGGTCCAGTGGTAAGCAGGGCCTGGGAGTCAGGACACCTGGCTTTTATTCCCCGCTCTGCAAAGGTTGAGAATGTAATCAGAGGTTAGAATATGGGGGGAAATTTGGTTCTAGTGTAGTTGGGGAGGTAGTGCTTAGAGAAAGGCACGAATGACGATGAGATGGGCTTCAAATCCCTTTGGAAGAGGACTTTGGGCCCCATTGTTGCCAATGGTTTCATATTAGAGAGCGGTACGGTGTTGCCTGGAATGATGGGAGGGGAGTCCCAAATGGGAGAAGGGCATGGAAGTTTTACCCTTTAACCTGCCCATTCCAAAACCCTCCCCATATAGTAACTAACCTGTAAAGCTGGTTTCAGGAAGATGGAGACCAGAATTATTATTAATTGGTTTTATAAAGCTCTAGGTTCTATAATCACAGAATCATAGGACTCGAAGGGACCTCGAGAGGTCATCTAGTCCAGTCCCCTGCACTCATACATTAAATCCAAGAAATCCACGTTAGGTACTGCAGCTAACATTGGTGGGTGATAAAATACTAGCAGAGAGGTAATTAATGATGAGGACAGGGCAGTGACACAGAGCAATCGGATCCCTTGAGAAGCTGGACCCATTCAAAGAAAACCAGTTTGAAAATACCCAAAGGAAGGGTCCTATCGCTAGCAACAAAGCATGCAGGCCACACCTACAGAGTGGGGAAGTGTATCCAGGAAAGCACTGACTGTGAAGAGGATTGAGGGGCCATGCTGGGCAAGCCATTCAACAAGAGCCCCCAGGGTGATGCTGTGGTGAACGGGGCTAAAGCCATCATCAGATGTACGAAAAGAGCAGGGAGGCGCATAGGGAGGTGACACACCATGGGGAAGACTGATCACGGAATACTGCATCCAGTTTTGGCGTCCACCTTTGAAAAAAGATTTGGAAATATTGGAGATGGGGCAGCAAAAAGCAATGAAACGTTTTGAGGGCTGGAGAAAAATGCCTGCGAGTGAGCTATTGAAAGAGCTCAGCCTGTTTCGATGATAAAAAAGATCGGGAGGTGACGTCATTGAAGTGCTGAAGTGACTTCATGGAGAGAAACTATCGGGTCTTAAAGGGCTCATTAATCTAGCAGAGAAAAGCATAACAAGACCCAGTGGCTGGAAACTCAAAAGAGACCGATTCATATGAGAAAGAGGGCACACATATTCAACCGTGAGGATGAATCACCAAAGGAACAAACTAGAAAGGGAAGTGGTGGGAATTCCCCACCTCTTGATGTCTTCTAATGAAGACTAGATGCCTTCCTGGAACGTGTGTAGTCAAAAACTAGCTCCTATGCTCTACCGAAAGCATATGATATGCAGGGGGTCAGAAGACACACTCTAATTGTCTCTTCTGTCCATAAAGTCTGCTAATTTATGAAAAACTGAGCGTTGCATGGGGAGAAGCCTCTGATGTTTTACTGTGTTCGGCTTGAGCCTATAATGAACGCTCATTGCGTGGGGTGATCCAGGGGAAGCAGCTCAAACATCCAATGTGGCTGGACAGGGGCAGGACATCAGCACTGCAGGGGAGGGGTGGGTGTGGCAGTGACATCACAAGGGCCTTTGGCAGCACCTCAGCCTATTGGACAAAGGTGGGGGGGAGGCGATGACCTCACAGAGAGATCTTGACATCAGCCAGGCAGGACAGGGGTGCAGGACAGGGGCCACCTCGGAGATCCCTGTGGCTTTGCTTCAGTACGTCTCCTTCTCGAGGTCTCTCCTGGAGGACTGAGAGAGCATTCACTTGCACGTTCGTGAGCGCAAGGAGGACCCTCTTCGGAGTTTTCTCCTTTTCTTTTCGTGGTTTTGCTCCAAAACAGACGTCCCTGTAGAGAAGGTAAGAGCCTCGGAGAGGTTTGGAACCGGTTCAGTCTGATCCATCAGGTGCCGGCTGATTTTTAGGAAAGGAAAACACTAGATTGTGGGGGCAGCATTTTATTTCCGACCTAGGACTTTGTCCCTTAGAATGACTGGGGACATTGGGATTTCTCCTTTTTGTTTTCCCTTTTCCTGTCTCTCCCTCCTTTCTCGTCTTCTCTTGCATCTTTGTCCTTTTCCCCTGCTTTCCTTTCACCACCAGGACCTGTCTGTGCGTCTGGAGTTGGGGACGGAGCGGGAGCGGGGGGGGTTTGCTCTCCAACTCTCATTGCGGGAGGCCCTCCCAAAGACATGTGGCTGGAATAGTGCTCTAAGAGTGACTCCCTCCGGTGGTGACCCGGGACATCTGGTGAGAACTCTCAGCTTTCTGCTTCTCAGAGGCTCAATGCTGATTGGGGGAGCTTGGGGCTACTGTGAGGGAGGAGGCTCAGGTCCTTGTTACCCTCTTTTAAGACCAAGGAAATAGGCCGTAACCAAACATGTATTTGATTGCTCTTGCCGCTTTTCTCCATTCATTGTCTTTGAGTAATTCATGATTCTCTCTCTAATGGGCTAGTTCTTCTAAAATACTTACTAAATAATTAGGTTTTAATAAAGCCAAATGCAACCCCATACGTCCAGTAACAAAGGAGTCAGGGGGCACCCTACAGAATGGGGGACAATCCGCTGGAAAGCAGTGACCCTGAAAAGGATTTCGGGGCCATAGTGGACGAGCTGCTCAGCATGGTCTGTCAATGTGAAACTGGGGTAAAAAAGGTTAAAGCCATTCTTGCATGGATAGAGTAGTGAGGATGGAAAGGGAAGTGAAACAGTATTGGTGAGACTGATGTTGGAATGTTGAATCCAGTTCTTGTGTCCACATTTTGAATATTATGTTAAAACAATTGGAGAGGGTACAGAAATATTCGAAATTGAGTGATGGAGATGATGCCATCTAATGAGACATTGAAAAAGCTCAATCTGTTTAGTAGATACAAAAGACAAATGAGAGGTGAGTTGCTTGACTTCATGGAGAGAAAATGTTGAGTATAAAAGGGCTCTTTTATGTCGCAGAGAAAGACATGACAAGACCCCATGGATGGAAGCAGAAATCAGAAAAAGTATAATGACAATAAGACCCAGATTTGTAAGAGGGTGGTTCGTCCTTAGCACAAACTACCAAGAGAAATGATGACTTCTCCATCTCTTGATCTCTTCGAATAAAGACTAGGTGCCTTTCTGGAAAATGTTTGAGTAAAAGAAAAGCCCAGCTCTTCTGACATACAGGAGGCCTTAGGATACGCAGGGGATCAGATTAAATGCTCTAACGGTTCCTTCTGGCCATAAAGTCGACTAACTTGTGAAAACCTAATTGTGGCCTGGGGAAGAGCCTCTGTGTTCTACTGTGTGCTCGGTGTCATCCCCACAATGAACGCTCATTGCGTGGGGCGATCCAGGGGAAGCAGCTCAAACATCCAGTGTGGCTGGACAGGGGCACGACATCAGCACTGCAAGGGAGGGGTGGGTGTGGCAGTGACATCACAAGGGCCTTTGGCAGGACCTCAGCCTATTGGACAAAAGTGGGGGGGAGGCGATGACCTCACAGAGAGATCTTGACATCAGCCAGGCAGGACAGGGGTGCAGGACAGGGGCCACCTCGGAGATCCCTGTGGCTTTGCTTCAGCACATCTCCTTCTCGAGGTCTCTCCTGGAGGACTGAGAGAGCATTCACTTGCACGTTCCTGAGCGCAAGGAGGACCCTCTTCGGAGTTTTCTCCTTTTCTTTTCGTGGTTTTGCTCCAAAACAGACGTCCGTGTAGAGAAGGTAAGAGCCTCGGAGAGGTTTGGAACCTGTTCAGTCTGATCCATCAGGTGCTGGCTGATTTTTAGGAAAGGAAAACATTAGATTGTGGGGGCAGCATTTTATTTCTGACCTAGGACTTTGTCCCTTAGAATGACTGGGGACATTGGGGTTTCTCCTTTTTGTTTTCCCTTTTCTTCTCTCCCTCCTACCTTTCTCTTCTTGCTTCCTTTGTCCTTTTCCTCTGATTTCCTCCCACCACCAGGAGCTCTGTGGGTGGAGCAGGGGCCAGGGGTGGGGGTGGGGATTGTGGGAGGCCCTCACAGACAGGTGAGACTGGAATAGTGCTCTGAGAGCGATCCCCTCGGTGCTGACCTGGGCCATTCTTTGGGCTATTTGTGAGACCCCTTAGCCTCCCACCCCTCAACGTCTCAACCTTGATTGGCTGAGGAGGGGGCTATTGACAGGGAGGAAACTCTGGTCTTTCTTGTTCTCTTTTATGACCAAGCAAATAAGTCACAACCAGTTAGATGTTTGACCAATGTGGATGCTGCTCTCCATTCATTGTCTCGGAGCAGTTCATGATCCTCTCAAACATTCCAATTCTTCTGAAATACTTGCTGAATAATTACTATGAACAATTGTTGGTCTGTAGCTCATTTGAGAGCAACTCTGCGACTGACTGGCTGCATCAGCTAAGACAAGTCCCTGCTCCTTTTTCAGCCTTCGTTTCTCCTTCTCTCAAGGACGAATAACAATCCTCTCCCACCTACCTCGCCATGGGTGGATGCTGGGGATCCACTGAAGAGTGTCACTCGGAGCAGTGCAGACTCGGGGGTGTCCTATCACACTGAGCCATAGCAGATTATGACCTAAGATTCGATTTGATTTGCATTTTATTCTTTTGAAATTGTGAAGAGCAGCAACTACTTAGCTCAGACTGAAGCATCTCGTCTAATTTTCCAGAGCGTCGTGTCTCCCCTTTGTGTACGAGGAGACAGTTTAATGCGCTGTGACAAACAGGAGATGCTCTTCTTTTGCAAACAAATATTTTTGCAAAGAATTTTCATCTTACTTGTTATGATTTCAAGAAACAAAGTGGTTTCGCCTGAATGGGTTTTCTGCCAGAAAACGGTTTCCATGAAAATGTTCACACCTGATTTCCTGGGCTCTGGAAGTGCTGGGATGTCAGGATCCTGGAGGCGCTGTCACCTCCGCACGAGGGCGTGTTCTGCACCCCCCTGCTGCTGACTGAGTTTCTCCATCCCTTGGCAATAAGACAGACTCTTGTTTTCACAGCCAGTCCATCGCCCTCGTGTCATCACCCTGCCTGCTGGCTGGGCAGGGTAACTCCTGAGGTCACCACCCTCCCCAGCCTGCCTTGGGCTTGGGGAGTGAGGAGGAGGGCGAGGGACGTCTGCTGACCCTGAATATCCACCATCCATCATACCATCACTGAGAGCAAGTGAGTGGCATTCGGGTTCCTCAGTGGCTTTCCCTGTCTGTCTGGGGAGAGGCAGAAACAGGGGGAGAGACTATCTCCAAAGGGGGATTTCATTTGCAAACAGCCCCCAAGAGCCCCTCACTCTTAGACCGGGCAGGGGCTTCTCCAGAGCCATCTCCAGTGTGTTTGGAAAGGTTCCAGCAATGGGGCTCCCAGCCCTTCCCTTGTGGGACACTGTTCCCCAGGCTGAGAGTCTCTGAGCTGGGCCAGACCCTGTGAGCTGCTGAGCAAGGAAACCAATGGGGAACGAGGAGGGCCCTGGTCTTCCTGTGCCTAGGGTCTTTGTGACTTTGACGTGGGGAATGGTTTCCCAGGAGAAGTCCGGACTTCTGGGTTCTGTTCCTTCTGAAGCCTGGGTGGGAGAGTAGCCTGGGACGACAGGAGGGGGCTGCTTGTCCAGAGGAACCGATGGTCTTTGGGACTGACCCCATTGCTGGAAAAGGATGAGACTCCTGGATATTGCAGCAGCAGGGATTACGAGGGGGAACGTTGGGAGCGGATCATGCAATGAACTCCTGCCCGTGTGTGTAGATGGCACTCCCTGCACTCCTGTGGGGGCAGAGGGGGCGGCTGTGGTTGGAGCAGGGAGGAGGAGGGAAGGAAAAGGGCCAGGAGTGAAAGGCTGCCTTGAGCCCAGACTCACCCCTGCTCCCCGCTCGGTTCCAGGATGGCCAGGCTGCTGCGGATGTTGCGGAGGAAGGCTCTGCAGGTGACCCCAGAGCCTGAGGGAAGCAGCTCCTGTCTTCCCAAGGGGCAGAGCAAGCCCTGCGTCCCCGCTGGCGGGGAAGCAGCTCCCGTCCAGGCCAGACGGCGGAAGTGCCCGGCCTGCTGGAGAAGGAACCCGGCTCCCGGCGCAGGCGCCGAGCTGGGAGCGGCCCCGACCAGGCCCCGGTGGAGCTGGCCCAGGCTGCGGTTTGGCAGACAGGACCCAGCCCAGGAGGGGCGCCGGGCAGGGTGGCTCTGGGGCTGGTTGTGTGGGCAGCAGCGGCCCCAGGAGCCCAGCCCTCATTCCCATCAGGAGGCCTCGCCCTGCCCGGTCTCTGAGGCCCTTCCAGCCCCCGCCGGCCAGGAGGGGGAAGGCCCCTGTCCCAGCACCGGCAGCTCAGCCTGGGACAGCGGCAGCACCTGGGCCTCTGGCAGCAGCCAGGCCGACGGGCGCCACTGCTTTGCTCCAGGTGAGGAGCCAGGCTGGGCCCCGGGAGGGCTGAGGACGGGATGTGAACCCCCTGGGCCCAGACGCTCTCCCAGGGATACGGGGGGGGGGTCCCCAGCCCAGGTGTCTGGCCTGAGCCCCGCGAACCCCACGGACAGCAGCAGCCGTCACACAGCTGCCCCTTCCGCACGGGGACCTGGGGGTGGGGGCGTGAAGAGCTGCTGCCCCCTTGGTCCTTGCTGCTCCGGGCGGGGGAACAGGCACCTCCCCTGGAGTCCTGGGCAGGGGAGGGGGGCTCTGCTCTGGGCTTCTGCAGCTCTTGGGGTCCGAATGCATCCCTGAGAGGGAGGTTTGGGGCCCCATCTGCCCTGGGTGCCTGAGGTGGGAAGGGGGGTCTTGAATCCTGCTCTGCTCACCATGCCCCTGTCCTTCCCTCCCTGCTGCAGGGAGCCCCCTGGATTCGGAGCAGGAGGAAGGGGTGGACGTGGCCAAAGATGAAGCTGCTCTCAAGGTCATCCGAGAGCAGCTCCAGTGCAGACATAAGGTACAAATGTTCCCCACCTGGGCTGGAACCAAGATTGCCCTGTCCCTTCCCAGCATCCCCACCCCCTGCGAGGGTCTTGTCCCTCCTGATCCACCGCCCCTAATGGGGCCCTTTTACATCCACGATGTGGGACCCCCAAGATGGGGGTGTTTGTCCCACAAGAGCCGAGGTCGTCTCCCCCCACAGGCACTGTCCCGGTTCCTGATCCTGCTTGTGTAGGAGTGGGGGGGGATTTGGAGAATAGGCGGGTCCCCACAATCCCCCATTGAGGCCTGAGCCCTGGAGCTGGGGTGGGTGGGGCAGGAAGGTCCCTCCCTAACAGGTTCTCTCTCACTATACCCCACTCCTGGTGGGTACAGGGTGAGGGGCAACAGCTCCTGTTCCTTCAGGCCATCTACCCCGCATGTCTGGCTGCACGGGAGAGAGGGGAGGACACGCTGGAGCCGCGCTGCTGCAAGGCGGCTGTGGTGAAGAGGATCGTGGTGAGTGAGACACGCCATACGGCAGCTGGCAGGAGGAGAGGGACATGGGATTGGCAGGGGTATGGCCGGGCTAATGGGTGGGGGCTGGGTGGTGTTGGAGGGGGCAGCAGAGGGCAGGGATTGCTGGGGCTGAAGACTGGGGAGAAGAGAAGGGAGAAATTCTGAGATTGGTGGGTAGTGGGCAGGGGGGAATTGTGGGGCTGGATGGCAGCTGAGAGTGGGGGACAAGGAATCACATGGTCCCAGCTCGGTCGTCGGGATGGGGCTGAATGGGGCCAGTTTTGACAGGAGGAGGAGAGAAGGGGATTGGGAGTGAGCTGGGCAGGAATCCGGGAAGGGGGACAAGTCGGATGGGCAGGAAAGAATCGGGGGAGCGGGAGGTGGTGGGGGATCCTGCTGGCCATGTGGGGCACTGGCTGTGTCATCTCCTCACTGGGAGGTGTCAGTCGGGCCTGAAGCTCACACGCTCCTTCGTCTCCTTCGCGTCTCACAGGAGCTCATCGAGGAGCTTCCCGACGACTCGTCACCCAGCGCCGTCCTCGCCCACTCCCTGGCTGCAGTGGGCAACCTCTGGTACCGAGACAGCCCCACCCCCCCACCCCGCCGGCTCCCCCCACCCCAGTGCTGCTCCCGCCCAAAGCTGGGAGTCACCGTCACTGTCCCTCCCAGGTCACCTCCCAAGAGTGGCACCTCTGGCAGAGATGGTGGGGTGGGAAGGGTCACTCTCTCCTGGCGGGGCTCTTCTTTTCACTCCCATAACATGACAGGGGCCTTGGGGAGGGGCTCACACCCGGGCTCAGATACAGGAGGGGCAGCAGGCTCCGGGGAACAGGAGCTATTCCTGTCCTGCCACTGTCTGTCTGGGACGCCTTGGCCTTGTTATTCCCGAGCTCAGTGCCTCAGTTTCCATTCTCGCCAGCCTGTGCCTATATCCCTGTGGGTTGGTGTCCGTGTTGGCGACAGTCCCACTCCCGTACTGCACAGTCTAATACCAGCTCCTCTCTCTTGCCAGCACCATGAAACCTGCCCTGGAGCCAGACCTAGAGACCCACCTCTTGCGAGCTGCCCTTCACTCCGTCTTCACCCTGGGCACGGAGAAGGACACCACCGGCATCCAGGTACATCCTCCTCCTCCATCCTCCTCCTCTTCCAGAGTGGTTCTTGGTCCTGCTCCCTTGATTCCCTGGAGCTCCAGATTTAGGGGTGGGGTAGCGGAGATGGAACAAGCTGCAGGGTTGGATCCTTCCCTCCAGCAGGGAAGAGATTACCCCTCTCTGGGGGATTTCTTTCTTTCTTTCTTTCTTTCTTTCTTTCTTTCTTTCTTTCTTTCTTTCTTTCTTTCTTCCATAAGCCATGTTTTGCCCAGAAGCCCAGCTATCATCCATAGCAACTTGGCTATTTCATACTCTTCTCCCTACAAGGCCTTCTGCAGAGATCTGCTAAGCTCATGGATCAAAGGTCCAGGGGTCATCAATTCTTGCGAATTGCCTGCAGTGGGATGTGAAGGAGAGAGGCCAGGAGATGTGTTTGGGAGTCTCCCCAGTGCTTCCCAGAGACCCCTCTTCCCATCCTGTGGAACGTGTAGGCCCAGGTTCCCTAACTCTGACCCATGCTTTGCAGGCTCTGCACAAAGTCATCCCAGAGGTCCTGGATGCCATGCTGGGGAATCTGCTGGCAGAGTCCCCAGACACAGACAGGCTCCACTTCATCTTGGAGGTGAGCCCCATTTTACCTTAACTCTTTGGGGGACTGGTAAGGAGAGACTGGAAGATCCATTTTCTACTCTGTCCTCCTAACTGGGTCCCCAGTGGGCCGTCCTTGGTTGGGGAGGTCAGTGCAATGCAGTGTCAGGTCCTTCCTTCTTGAGGGACGGAGGAAGGAGCTGGGACTTCAAGCCAGAGCTCTGGTTCTGCGGAGCACGAACCACAGGGCTCCTGGCTGTCTTGGGGAGTGAGAGTCTGAAAACCCACCTTTCCCCCACCCCTCCAACACACACACCCCATGAGATTCGGGAGATGGTTCTCAGAGAAGAGGCACACGCTCCTTCCTAGAGAAACAGGAGGACCCCAGGGAATCAGCCCTTCCCTCTGATCTGCTCTGAAATTCCTGGGGGGATTGTGCTTTCAGTCACTCCCTACACCCCCAGAAGGATTTGCGTAGCAGGGAAGGGCCGAGGGTTCAGTCTCCTTTCTGGTGAACTGTTCAGGAATCAGGAGTTCTGGGAGGAGGGGACCGGCCCCGACCCCGAACATTGTCCCAATCTAGAGAGATGCTGACAAGTTGTGACCTGCAGGGTACAAGCTGCGTCCTGGGGGAAAGAATCCCCTTCTAAAGCTCTGCCATCAAGGCCTCAGATATTCCCCCCTGCGCAGAATGTCTCAGGCCCCTGGGGCTGGGGGTGTGGGGGGCTCATTTGCAAAGCAGGTGCACCTGGCCACTGAGTCTCACCTGCCTCCTTTCCCCACAGCATGTCAACTTCTGGGTCGTGTCCAGGGTGTCGCAGGAGCGAGCCAGGGCCATCAGGAGCAGCACAGCCCTGCTGAGATACACAGTCACCCTCCCTGAGTTTGACGTAAGTGACCTCCGACCCCAGCTTGCTGGCTCCAGGCAGAGGCGGGCTGGCTCCGGCGGGCTGCAGGATCTGCTGCTGCAGGGGCTGTGGCTTAGGAGGGTTCTTCATGGGGAGGCAGGGTCAGAGCAGGGACTGAGCTCGGCTTGAGTCAAGTTCTTCTTGTCCTGGTTCAGTGTTGTCCCTGGGCCTTTAAGGGGCCCGTGCTCCAGCCCCTGCTTGGCATCCCAAAGCAGCTCTGGGCTCCCTTGGCAGCAGAGCAAATGAAGGCTCGATCTCAAGCTCCTCTCCCCCAGCATCTCCTGCAGAGGGGCTAAGGGGAAGGAGCCCTCTGGCCCAGGGCAGCTGACAGGAAAATGCTGATGGAGTCCCCTCTCCTCTCCCTTCCATTAGATCTCCGCTGAGTTCCCCAGGATGGGGCACCATGTGGCCCAGCTGGCTCTATTTGTCAGCGATCCAGACAAGGACATCAGCCGGCAGGCCAGGGAGGGGACTTACCGGCTCTACCAGCTGCTGCTCCGACAGAGGGGTAAGGAACCCAGCTGGGACACGGAACCCAATAGGGGACTGAGAGTGACCACAGGTGGATAACGGGACCCCAGACCATTTCTCTCAGACTGACCCCAGCTGGCGGACAAGTCTCTCTCTGCCTCTGTTCTTCTCCACTCCACTGTGGAGCCACCAATGGGATTGGAAGGACACAGAAACTGCAGCCAGACTGAGAAAAGTCTCTCTCTCTCTCTCTCTCTCTCTCTCTCTCTCTTCCAGGCCTGACCATACATGACGCGGAAGATCTCTGGTGCTATGACTGGCACCAGGACCGAAGGCTGTTGGGCTACAAAAATACAGCCAGAGTGGGGGAGGTAAGGGCACTGTGCCAGGGCATGACACAGCTCAGGGAGTGGGGCTGGCTGGGTTCCCTGCAGTGGATGCCTCCTGGAGACAGGAAAAGAGCCCGCTCCATATTTCCAGCTCAGAGTTCCTCCTCCAGCAACCAGTGGGACAGGCTGGCGCTAAAGGTCCCACATTGGAACCTCGCGAGTTGCCGTGATTTGAGTGTCTTACAGGGCTGCATTGCTACGTGGCATAAGGAGGATCCCCGGGTGGGTGAGTTAATACAGGATTATGGCTCTGGGTGTCTCTCTGCTCCTTTTCCCCCTGGCTGATCCCCAAGTGTCTGAGAGGAGAGCACTGAGTCAGTCAGTCACGATTGCTTCATCAGACCCTTGTTTAATTCCCTGCACCCTGTAGAAGCAGAGAAAGGAGGTGGGCTTTGCCCAATTCCATTGCCGGTCAGGAAGCAGAATGCCCCAACCTGGGAACTGGGTAGGGGACAGAGTGAGCTCCAAAGCCAATATGGACCACATGCGCCCCCCTCATGTCTCCAGACCCGGCCAGGGAATGGCAGAGTATCTGGACCTCAGCCACTGTTCCAAAGAAGCACATTGGCACTGACCCAAGTTGTGGCTACTTGCTGCACAAGTAGATAATCAAAGACACCCCCCCACCCCCGTCTCACAACTGTGGTGAGAATATCCAAACCTTCGAACACACCGTAACACAGTGCCCCCAGACTGGAGTCAAAGCGGAAATGGGTGATTTCCACAACTTCACAGAGGAGGCCTTGGAGTGGCTCCTGGATCGACAAGGGCATCTGCAGAACGCTGCTCCAGAGACGCCCCGTGAGAGAGACTGTGTGAGCTTGTCCCGCCTCACACACGCTGAATTGCTGCAGCGGAAGAAAAGTCTCCGAGGAGTGTCTGGGATGGGGACTGGGCCATGAGTCTCCTTGTCCTTGTCAGGCTGCAGGTTGGATTCCCCTTGAGGAAACCAAGGAGCTGCAGAGGCCATTCCCAGCGACGAGAGAAATCACTAAGCTGGCGGGGAAGAGACCTTTGGTCTGTCAGCTCCAACCCCCTCACCCCCCACAACACACACACACTCCTCTAGCCGCTGAGATGCAGGAGATCTCTCTGCTGGGAGCAACACAGGGTCCCCTGTCGTCTCTGTGCCCTGCACAGCAGAGTGGGCCTGCTGACACACATTAGAGATCCATTTCCAGCCCATCCTGGCCCCTGACAGAAATTGCCCTCCCAAAAGAGCCACTGGAGGCTTTGGTCCCTCAGCACCTGCCACCTTTTGATAAAGGGGCTTCCCTGAGCCCTGGGACCCTGAAAGCCTCCTGGGGAATGAACTGCCTTGGCCACAGCAGCTCTCTTCCCCGCCCTTTGGGGCACTAGACGGTGATGCCATTGTACGGCCAGGACTTGGAGGCTGGCTCTGGGCAATCTGCTCAAGCCTCGTGTCCTCTTGGTTCTAGGTCTTTGGAAAATTCTTCTCCGACGGGCAAAAAAGATCCTTTCTGCAGACAGGAGTGCTGGCCATCCACGACCCCCTGCTACGAGTCAGCCAGGCTGGGCTGGTGCTCGTCTACTCCCTCCTGGGGGAAGCCCAGCAACTGATGGGGGTCACGGTAAGCAGCTGCAATCCACTCAGGAGCTTGGGGTGGGGCCCAGGGCCTCATTCCCATCCCATCGCCATTCGCTGGCCTGGTAGCAAGGAGCCTAGTGGGGACTTCTGGACTTCATGGACTTCTCTTCTTAGGATGTGATGCTCTGCTATCACTCCTGGAAAGGACAGGAGAGTCCCCTAAGTGGCCTCTGGGAACCTTTCCTGCCCCACAGAGCTGCACCCATTTCCCCATGGCCTAGTGTCCATGTCACCCGAGCCACCATCGAGAGTTGCTCCCATCCCTGGCAGCCTGGGAGGCCAAGGACTGGCTGGAGATGGCGACTGACCAGGGAGGGCTGAGGCACATGGGCGTGGGAAGCTGGTCTTGCTGCTGGTCGGGCTGGACCCGCTCTCGAGCGATTGGGAGGATTCAGTCAGCAGGGGCTGCTGACCTGCCCCCTTCACCAGGGCTGCCATCCTGTGGCTTCGGCTTTTGTCACTGGGGTGACTTGGGGAAAGGTCTCAACCTCTCCCCATCCCACTTCACTGCTGCCAGAATCCCTCCTCCCCCCGCCACCCTGCTACAGCCCCGTCCCTGCCCTACCTGGGTGGGGATGGAGGTAGGGGTGGAGGAGAGGGTTCTCTGAACTGGAGCGGTGTCCCCAGGTGGGTTGGAGGTGGAACAGCTGTCAGGGGGCACGGATGGGGAGGTGGCAGGAGCTCACCGGACAAGGAGGGGGGTTGGACTGGAGGTCACTAGAGAGGACAGCAAGCCTCCATCCTGGGGGTCGGGAGGGTGAATCCACCACTCAGACATGAGCAGCTGCTGGGTGGAAATGATGGTGCTGGTTCCAGGTGCCCTTCATCCTCCCCGATTCCTGGGGAGCGTCCCCGTCTCTGACATGTTCTCGTTCCCCTGCAGCACGAGGATGTCACAGCCAAGGTCATGGGCCAGCTTCACATCATCAGGCACTTGCACCAGATGCCCGAGGCCCTGCAAGGGCTGTGGCTCGTCTGATGCTCTGAAAGGTTCCCCTCCCTCTTCAGCAAGTCCCGCTCCCGGCTGCAGGTACTGCTCTGTCTCACTGTAAATGCGGGGCTAGTGGAAGCGGAAATGGAGGCCCCTGGCACTCACAGAAACTCTCTCCCCTCTCTGTGGAGCCGGGTCCTTCCCTTGGCCCCCCAAATTCCTTCATCTGGGGCAGGAGCTCTTTCCCTCACACCCATACCCCTCCCCTCTTTCCTTGATCTCACCCCCATCCCATTCCCCGTGCTCCCAGGCAGAGATCTTCCTGCCCCATATGGCGCAGAAGGACCTTTGGGTCAGGGCTACGGACTGTCTGCCCAACTGAAGCTCAGGAAGCTCCACATTTGAGGAGGTGAGGCTGGGACAGAGGCTCAGGGCTAGCTTCATCTCCGGCCCTTTATTCTTCCTTTGGCCCTTCTCTGGGCTCTCAGAGTCTGACATGAAGAGGAGCCTCCTCCCCCCGTGTCTTCTCGGCCCTGGGGTGTGTGACAGCCTCCCAGATGGCTGCAGTCAGAAGCTGAGCCACCTCAGGGAGCAGTGGGGGCAGGTCCCTTGTCCGAGGAAACCAAGCAGTGGTAGTTCTCAAAGAGGCTGAGAGGGAAGACCCCGCTCCCTCATGGAGGTAAGAGCCATTGACTTCTTTGGGCAAAATGGGTTTCTTGGGGGAGAAATGGGATCCCTGCTGCATAGCCTGGCTGGGAGATTCCCCCATCCCTGGGACGGAGACATCTCCATCAATGGGCCACCCTTGTTTTTTTCCTAGCAGGAGGCTCCCCAGAGATCTCCTCAAACCTGTTCTCCTGAGAGCGTTTCTGGGAGGAGGCTCCCGTCCCTCAGTCTCCAACTCCATCACGCAGTCTCATTCACATCACATCTCCGCTCTCCAGCTCCACTTCCCGCAGCAGGACAAACGGACCTTCAGCTCTGACCTGGAGTGGAGTAAAGGCCAGTCACCTGGTTGGGGGGCTGAGTTCCCAGCCAACAAACTGCAAGCGTGAGTATCAGCGGGGTTGCTGGCCCAGCGAGAAAGCGGTGACAGGAGGCCTGGCCAGGATCTAGCGGTGAGTGAACTCTGGGACGCACCTGCTTCCATTCGGGAAACAGCCTGGTATTGGAGAGTGGGTGGGGAGAGCAGGGAGATGGGAGGGGTTCCTGAGGCTGGGGTGGGGAGGAAGCTGTGGGGCTGGGAGGGGAAGGACATGGCCCAGCTTGTGGGAGGGATCCTGCTGGCTGTGTCTGGAGCCCTGTGTAGCCTCTTCTGTGGGAAGTTCCCATGGGTCAATGGGGCCTGAATCTCTCCTGCTCCTTTGGTCTCTTTGGGCTTCACACAAGATGTCTGGTGAACTGCCCTTGGACTCTGGGCCCAGCACCGCTCAGAAATTATTCGCTACCTTCAGAGAGACAGGGCACAGCTCAGCCTGTTGGGTAGGCTGGAGACTCACACTTCACTCGAACACACAACGCTGAGGTGGTTTGGGAAGCACAGTAACAAAGAAGAGATTTAAGTGACGCTAAGCAAGAGAAAGAGACAAATTTCAAACAGAGAAACAAAACACAACACACTTTGTAGTGACTAAAACTGAATCTTAACAAGTCACAATCTTTGCCTTAGCAGTTTCCAGACTAACATCTCAGCTTTCCTAACAGACCTTCTTTGATGTCCCTGTAGGGTACAAAACGTCTCTGTCCAATCCGCGGATTTGATTGCTTCGCCTTCTAGTTTCAGACCCTCTGTTCTCCTTCTGGGCTGCCTGGACCCTGACTGGAACATCTCTCTGGCCCAGCCTCTTACCCAGATGTGTGCTGCAGCCAGCCCAGCGCAGGGAGCAGGGGGGACAGACGATCTCGTCCTGTCAGACCAAGAAACAGGGGTCCCAAAGAGGCTTAGATCCCAGGCATCTCCTGGAGGTAAGAACCGTCCACTCTTCCGGGCACTTGGGGCTGTTGCAAAAAAGAGGGGGCTCCTGTTCCATAGCCTATTTGTCCTCATGACTGTGGTTTTTTATTCTCAGAAGATGCGTCCGGGACCCTGGAGACTGTTTCGTGGAGGAGGTTTGAGCAGGGAGAGATCACTCACTGTCATGACCCCCGGGTCATTAACCCGGGTCTGCAGGGTTCCTGGGAGCAGCCGCCCTCCAGCACGCCACCTGGAAGCCTACGAAAAACTGCTTACCTAGGACTGACGAAGTCCAGACCCAGTTTGAGGCTCCATCCCTGAGGCCCATTGGCAGAGTCCCAGAGCAGCTAATCGGCCCCCGGGACCTCCTTAAACCAGCAGCAGGAACAAGGAGCTGTCTGAACACCCGAGCTCCTCCCCGGCTCTGGACCGTGTGTTGGCTGTTCCTGCTCCCGCTCCCCAGGCTTGATTTCCTGGCATGCGGACTCGGGGTGACTCATCTGACTTGAGGTGCTGAACACAATTTGGTCTTTTGCTTCTGCTCTTCCAGTGTCCTGACCCAGCTGACTCTCGACTCCTGCCTTGTGAGTGTGGACTCTGCCTCTGACCACTAGGCCTGGCTGCCCATGACCCGGCCATGATTCTGACTTTTCGACAATTCCTCCAGTGCCCTTTCCTGCTCTCCAGCTCTGCTCTCCCAGCAAGACACACCGATCCCTTGGCTCCCAAAGTCCTGCTTGCCTGCTATTCAGGGGCTCCGGGGGAGAGCTTATCTCGCCCCCTCCCGCACCACGGCTGCTTTTCCTCGGGGACTCTCCCTAGCGCAGAGGAGAATCCGTCCTGGCAGCAATTCAGGAAGTCACGGAAGGGATGGTCTGCTCAGCTCCCTCTGCAATGCCACTGCCCGAGGCCATGACGAGTGGGTGCCCAGTGACTGCACCGGCAGCTCCTTGAGAGACTCCTAGGGCAGGGGAGTCGTGTTTCCCGGTGACCGCGGGAAGCCATGCAAAGGTTGCGGCATTGAGGAGACTCTCCTGCTGTCCCAAAGGGTTTCTGTTCTCCTGCACGGTCAGACCGTGGGGCCGGCTGGCAGAATGGGGAAGAGCTGGTTGGGGATGAGTCGGAGGATTCACCATAGAGGTGGCAGCAGCTGCAGATCCTGGAGTCCCTGTGGTCGGGTTACCATGCGTCCGGATTTTCCCGGACATGTCCGGCTTTGGGGGTTTTCAATCGCCCTCCGGGAGGAATTTGTAAAACTCTCCAAAGGGCCGGGATTTCCCTCCCAATTGAGCACTCTGGGGGCGGGGGGGGAGCTGCGCGCTCTGCGGGGGAGCATGGCACTGTGTCTGGCTCCGCACCCCAGACACACTGCTCTGAGCAGCAGGGTATGGGGGCCGGGGGGCTGGAGAAGGGGCATGGGGTCCCAAGGGACAGTCAGGGGACAGGGAGCAGGAGGGTTTGGATGGGTCAGGGGTTCTGGGGGGAGCCTGTCAGGGGGTGGGCATATGGAGAGGGGTCGGGGGAGTCAAGGGACAGGGAGAGGGGGGGATTGGATGGGGCGGAGGTTCAGGGGGGAAGTCAGGGGCAGGGAGCGGGGGGGGGGTAGATGGGTCAGGGGTTCTGCGGGGGCAGTCAGGGGACAGGGAGTGCTTGGATAGGTGTGGGAGACCTGGGGCTCTGTCAGGGGGCGGGGGTGCGGATAGGGGGCGGGGCAGTCAGGGCACAGGTGGGGGGGAGTTCTAGGGGGGCAGTTAGGGTGGGGGGGTCTGAGGAGGGGGCAGTTGGAGACAGGGAGAAGAAAGGCTTAGATAGAGGACGGGGTCCTGGGAGGGGGCGATCAGGGGACTAGGAGCAGGGGGGGTTGGATGGGTTGGCGGTTCTGTGGGGGGCAGTCAGGGGGCAGGAAGTGGGAGGGAGTAGATAGGGGGCAGGGCTACAACTCCCCCCTCTCCCCCAGAGTGTCCTCTTTTTGGAGAGTTCAAATATGGTAACCCTACCCTATGGACCCAGCCCCCACTCCTGAGAGTTCGGGCGAACCTCCCCCTGTTCTCAGGGAGTCTTTGGCTTTCGCGGCTGGGCCTGCCTGCCGAGACAGAGGACTCCGTGTTTCCATCAGGCTGCTCAGTTGCAAATGCAGCCACCCAAAGACTGAAGAATGGAAGCGAAAGAGCAAAGCTGGACCCTCCGCTGAGCTCCTGCCATCAAGTGAGCCCAGCGTGGGAGAGACGAGGGAAAGCTCCAAGGTGGCTGGTGGCTGCATGAATCCAGGGGAGGAGAAATAAATCATTAATGATGAATCCTACGGGCTTTGTCTTGTGTGGTGAAGGGTTTAAAATGGGTCTAGTTACTATCACATTCAACTTTACAATCGCTGTGTCTGATTGAAGGGCAGGTCTGGAAAGGTCAGAGGTCACTCGAGGAGCTTCAAGTCTCCGATTCTGTCCCTATTGCCTGCTTTGAGCAGCTGACCTCACCCCAACCCATCCCTCAGGTGGTCGCAGTGGTGAGCTCTTTCCCTCTTTTTCTGGAGTAGCCGCCAGCATGGGGACAGGATACATGTGGCCAAGGAAATCGAGAGGCATGGGGGTCACTGGCAGAGGCATGCAGAGAACTTGCAGAGTTGCCTGTCAATGCAGCTCCTCTGGGGGAGCAGGGTAGGGTCCCGTGCACTCAGGGGCACCATTTCAAATTTTGGTGGTGGCGGGGAGGATAATTTCACCATGATTCCAGGGGCTACTTAGGCACCTGAAAACTCTAGGGTTTTGGCAG
Source organism: Natator depressus (assembly GCF_965152275.1). NCBI lineage: Eukaryota > Metazoa > Chordata > Testudines > Cheloniidae > Natator > Natator depressus. The sequence continues at coordinate 46,694,330 of NC_134247.1, forward strand.
ATAACTTAGCAAAGAGCTGACAGGAACACTTGCCAGACTGCTTTCCGGGGAAGACAGCTCTAAGAATGGATCCAGGGAATGGTTCTGGATCTCTGAGCTGTTTGGACACTTTCAGGGAACATTCCCGATGCAAGACAGAGATCCCCAAAGTTATCCTGGGTAACCCTGAGAGACTTATGGAAAACTAGCAGATACCACATCTCTGCTGTCACTTTGCACTGACAAACTTGGACTGTCCGAACCTGTTCATGTATTTTACCTGCTTTAAGCTCTCAATAACTTTCACATATAAAAGAAAGAAAATTAAATCAATGAGTGACGTAGTTACACTGATATAGGGCCGTAGCGTAAACCCGACCTCAGAGTTGTCCCATTGAAATGGAATTATTCACAACAGTAATTAAAGTTAAACATGCACGTAAGTGTTTCCAGGGCCGAGATTAAGGCCACAGTTTATGAGAGGTGCAGACGCAAGAAGACAAGAGCGGTGCAAAAACTGAAATACCACTTGGAACCTGGCCCAAACAATGCACCATGAAAAATAAACTCATCTTGTTATTCAGTAATAGAGCTGGTTCAGAATGGTTTTACACTCACAATGCAACCTTTGAACTAAAAATACCACTTTGGATTACATTGATCATTTGAAAAAAGTTCCCTTTTTAAAAAAAACATTTTGGATTTCTCTGAGAGAGAACGTGGAGTTTTTCCCACCAAAACTAAACAAAAATTTGATCATGAAAAGCATTTGCAAATAAGTTTGAAGACTATGGTGGGTGGGGGGGGAGTTGCTTTTTGAAAATTGTGCTTTTTTGAGGTGGGGGGGAGTTATATTTGAAAGGAGTTCTTCATCCTCTCCCACTCTCATCCAGGGGTGCCAGAACAGGGGAGACCAGGGCCCACCACTTTTTACTCTCCCCACTTTTTTTTTCACACCATAAGTGTGAGCGACTGGATGAGTGGGGAGAGAAGGGAGTGTGTGGGGGGGGGGGTTGGGGGCAAGGGGCGGCGTGAAGTGGGAGCTGAGAGAGAAAGACGGTGTGAGGGGGGGCCCAGGGAAAGGGGCGGTTTGAGGGGGCAGGACCTCGAGGAGAAGGAGTGGCACAGGGGCTAGGCCACAGTTTGGCTGCCAGCAGCCCACCAACTTTTAGGAAGCTTTTGCCCATTCTGCCCTCATCCCAAATTAATTTGTTACAGTAAGAAAACTTTGAGCAACAACGAGACTCAGAGACCCACAATATAACCGCTAAAATCCTCACCCGCCCCTGGGGCTGGGCAAACAGAATTTTTTGGTCCCTGGCAATTCCAAAAAAAGAGATGGAAAAAAACTGGTTTCAGGTTGAACAAAACTAAAATTTTTGCAAATTTTTGATGAACCAAAAATCTTTAAAAAAAAAAAAAAAAAAAAAGACCCAGGGACATTTCAAGGCTTGTAACTTTTTGAATTTTTAAAATAAAACTGAAGGACATTTTTAAACAAAAAATTGTTTCAAGCTGAGAAATCAAAATGGTTTGTTTGGAAAGTGTCTAAACGAAATGCTTCGACTTGTTAAGAACTGGGGGGAGGGGCTGGACGTGAACAATTCAGCAGACCGGATACGAATTCGCAAACTGCTGAATCTGCATTTTTCACCTAAAATTGGTTTAGATGAAAAGTTTCGCCCAGTCTAGTCCCCACCATTAAGGGGCACCGTAAGAGGGATCAGCTCGTCTAGCTGGTTCCCCAGCCCAAGTCTGTCTCCATTTAATGGATCCCTCCCCGCCACTCTGCTTTAGGGTTGCCAATTTTAACTGGACGTATTCCTGCAGACTTCCGGTCACCCTGGAGGATTGGCAATGCGACTCCAGTTTCCTGGGCCACACCCATGTCCCCACCTAATGGATCCCTTTCTCTGGGTTCCTGGGGGAAGCGTCTGTCCTCCATTAGCAAGTCTCCTTCGCCATTCTCCAGGGCTGGGTCTCGATTCCTGTTTCTGGTTCCCTGGGCCTGGTCCCCGTCCCTGTCACGCACTGCGGGGAGCTCAGATTCCTGTGAATCCTGCGGCCTTCCAGGCTGCTGGGAGGGATGAGACAGCAGCTTCCTGAAGACGAGTCGCGGGTAGGCAAACACTTTCCCTCTACCTTTCCAAAACCCACATCGGTACAGAAAGACTAGCACCCCCACCACTGCCACCACTCCACGCACCATGAGACGATTCCAGGACGCTGGCTCTGAAACAAAAAAAGAGAGAGAAAGGCCCCATGACTAAGGGAGTCCGTTAAATCATCCCACTGCTGCCATGAGGATCCCAGAAGATGGAGACGTTCCTGGGATACAGTAAGAGCTGAGTTGGGTCGTGCGCACATGGGCACCACTCAGAGCAGCGGGAAGGAGATCTCCAGGCTCATCATCCCCATCGGCCAACCTGACGGAGGGAGAAAGGTGAGCCCGGCAAAGCAGCCCCTGTTCCAGAGTCTGGGAACTGTGATTTTTAAGATGCTCCAGGATGGGTCCCTCAGGTCTTAAGGTTAGAGGGGACGTTAGGATCATCTACCCCAGCGTCTCCTGAAGCGTGGGGAAGGGCTAGCCACGGTGGGAAGGGTGGGGTTTGAAGATGTATCCAGGAAAATGGGGGGTGGGGTCGCTAACACATTGCTGACGGGTGAGGGGCACGATTGGTTACTTTGCCTTGAGGAGGGGGCTCAGCTTTTAAAAGTTTTGGGAACAATAATTTAGTCTGAGCCCTGGCATAACCCAGGCCAGAGAACATCGCCTACTGATTCCTGCACCCAGTCCAGTGATTTATGGCACTGACTTGGCATTGAGAGGGATTTTATCATACGCTGAAATCCAGCTGCAGAAGGGAAAGGGCATTAGAAGCTGAAAGACCCCAGAAGTGGCTCTGGTTTTCTCCTCGAAATAACCACCCGGGCCTGATTTTCCCCGGCCCAGCGCCTTGCAGTCATGCACCCAGCGCCGAGTGAGTTCGGTGTGCAGGCAGGCTCCCAAATCCAGACAGTGGCACTTCACATCCACTTTGCCCTGGCGTCAGGGACGGCCCTGAGCGCCCATCCTGCAAACATTTGCACACCTGAGCCCTCCCACTGCCATCCAAGGCTACTTCTACGTGGCTAAAGGGTTTGCAGAGGTTCCAAAGAGCTGAGGCTCCGTGTAAAAGGAACATTACTTCAGTTATTCCAATCTTGGGTTGATGAGATGCTGCTGCCCGCCCCCTCCCTTCACAGCTGAGTCTCCCACCCGGTGGAATTCTCCAAGGAACTTCCCACTCCGAGACCCTCGACACTGTGGCCAGCGCTAGCTGTCCCTCTGGCCCAATCCCATGCCTTTGCCAGCCGAGGATTGTCTGATAGTGAAACTCGCTATCCCACCCACAAGCTGGAATTCTTGGCCTTAAAATGGGCCATCACTGAGAAATTTGCCCATGCTCAATGCGGCTGACTGGCAAGAAGCCCAGCGGCAAGATATTGACATTCGTGATACACTATTTGCCAAAAGGGAGGGGCGAAGCCCAGCTGCGGTTGTCCCACCTAACCCGGAGGGTAAACTACTATTGAGAGAATGGACCAAACTAAAACTGATTCAGGGAGTGCTACACCGAATGACCACCGCCCCTTTACAAAAACAACGAGCACAACCAGTGCTGCCAAGAGAGTACAGAGCCCTGGCCATGAGGGCCCTGCATGATGACTTTGGGCATTTAGGGATGGAGAAGACCCTGGAACTTATTCGTAGTAGGTTCTATTGGCCCCGAATGGCTGAAGATGTTCACAGGAAATGTGAGACTTGCGCTCGATGTGTTCAAAGGAAAACTCTGCCCACGAAGGCTGCATATCTCAAGAACATCACCAGCAACAAACCTTTGGAATTGGTGTGCATTGATTTCTTGTCTGTAGAGGTAGACAAGAGGAATGTTGGGAACATTCTAGTAGTGACTGACCATTTTACACGGTATGCACAGGCATATCCCACACGTGATCAGAGGGCCACCACCGTCGCTCGAGTATTGTGGGACAAATATTTCTCAGTCTATGGATTCCCGGCTCGGATACACTCTGATCAGGGGCGGGATTTTGAGAGTCACCTTCTGAAGGAGGTGCTGAAGATAGCAGGAATTAAAAAGTCTAGGACAAGGCCTTATCACCCCCAAGGTGATCCTCAGCCAGAGAGGTTCAACCGAACCCTATTAGATATGTTGGGAACTTTGCGACCAGAGCAGAAGGCTGCCTGGAGCCAGCATGTTGCATTTCTGGTGCATGCCTACAATACCACAAAGAACGATGCTACGGGAGTCACCCCATATCTCTTGATGTTTGGGCGAGAACCAAGATTACCCATAGACTTGTGCTTTGGTGTATCAGAGGATGGAGATAGCTATGAAACTCACCAGCAATATGTATCCCAACTAAGAGAAAAGCTGCGGGATGCTTATCGCTTAGCTACCGCTGCAGCTCGGAAGAACGCAGACCGCAACAAACATCGATATGATGCTAGAGTGCGTTCACAGGAACTCCAGCCGGGGGACAGAGTCCTGCTGCGAAATTTGGGTATTGCTGGCAAACACAAGATAGCTGACAGACGGAAGGCAATACCTTACCTGGTGATGGAAAAGCTGGGAGATCTGCCGGTCTACAAGATCAAACCCGAAGACGGTCCAGGGCAAATAAAGACGGTGCATAGAAACCTTTTGCTCCCTGTGGGGGAATTGGTAAGCACCCCTTATGAGATGGGCCACGACAGGGCAGCCGGGCAGAACAGAGGTGCTAGACCAAAGCCGCCATCCAACACAGACAGCGGGCCCCATGCAGCTAACTTACCCCTATTCTGCACATCTGAGAGTGAGTCTGAGGAGGAAGACACAACCCTGGTGTATCCTGGGATGGAGACAAGATTTCAGTCTCGATCAGCTGAACCAAAAGAGAGTTTTCCCTCTTCCGCCCTAAACCCCATGGCGGAATTATTTAGGCCCATTTCTGACACCCCTGTGCCGCTGATGAGACCCCCGTGTGATGACACACACAGGTTATTGGACAATGGAGACACACAGGTAGAGGATGTCCTGGGCACCTTGGACCCTCCAGCGTTAGAACTAGGAGTGCAGGGGCCTACGCCAGTAGCCGAGGGACCCTCCAGGGAAGCCTCTCCATCCGTCAATCAAGAGGATGTTCCCCCTACCTCGGCAACAGAGATTCTGAATAGACGAGACAGGGTGATAAGACCAGTAAAAGGTTAACTTATGATGCACCTGGGGTGACTAGTGAGGAGCCAATACATTTAGCACACAGGCTTGTGGAAGCTAAAGTGGGGAAGCTTCCTGAGGCCCTTTGGAGGAAACCAATGAGTTGGTATAAAGGGAGTGTGATTTCTCGGGACGACAAATTCTCGGCTGGGGGGAGGATGTAAGCAGTGTCAGGATGAGCTCCACCCTGACATCTGATGGTGAGGTGTGGCAAGTTGTGGAAAAGAACTTGAGGGGCCGATCTCATTTGCATAGGCACACCCACCCCACCTAGAATGAGGCCATAGCTGCCCAAATGGTCACTTTGGCTGCTGTGGGATCCCCAGTGTCTCTGTTATTGGGGCAGGAAGAATAAATTGTTATTGTCCTGATTATGGGAACTGTGCTTGGAACTGTACTTGGCCTTTTGTTATGATGGAGGGACTCACCATCAGCTAAGTAGCACTCGCTAGGCAAGGGTCATGGGTTCCAAAACTCTGTGAATTGAAAGAGGCTGGGAACAAGTATTAATACTTGGTGGCATGGGCCTTTGTGAGGGCCTTACATGCTAATTGCACTTCCTTCTCTCTCCACTGTGGAATATCAGAGATAATTTTGATTTCATTAGGAGTCTAGTTACAGGCTGCTGAGCTCACTTTGGGCTAATGGTGCACCAGCACTGAGGATCCCTTACTACAAGCTGAATTCACCTAAGAGCTGAAATCACGGAGCGTTGTGTTAAGTAGGGGGGGAGCCTGAAGATATATTGTGGAGCAGTTTGCGGGACGGCTGGAGAGCCTTGTGGACAGGCTGCTGGAGCAGTTCATAGGACGGCGGGAGCTGTTGGTGGGACGCGGAGTGGTTCGTGGGACAGCGGGAGCTGCTGGTGGGCCGCAGAGCTGAGCGAAGCAGTTCGTGGGGTGGCGAGCGGAGCAGAGTGGAACGGAGCGAAGGCCTATGGAGCTGTGGGGCGCTCAGCTTCAGATCATGTAAGGTGCCTCTTACCCCCACCCCCATCTCCACCCCAGGTTGGGAGGTAAAGCCCTGCAGATAAACTTTCGAACTCTGGGGCTGCCCTGACCAGGGACAGAGACTTTTGGGTCATTGGACTTTTGGGACTTTGGGTGATTTGGGGTTGCTGGACTCAAGAACCAAAGGGAAAGGACACGCCCCAATTTGCTTGGGGTGGGGTTTTTTTTTGCTCATGGGTTGTGTTATGAATCCTGTTGGTGGTGTTTCCGCAACATAATGCCACATTGTTTCTCTCTGTTATTATTAAAAGGCTTTCTGCTACACTCAGTGCTTGCGAGAGGGGAAGTATTGCCTCTTGGAGGCGCCCAGCAGGGGCGGTATATATTTGTCCCAGGTCACTGGGTGGGGGCTCGAGCCGGTTTGCATTGTGTTATTGGAATGGATCCCCTAGATATTGAACCCGGCCCCTGTTGCTGCCAACTCTGACGGGCAGAAGGGTTACACACCCAAATTTCCAATTTCTCACCTTTTTGTCCCAATTCAGGAGAAAAACATGTGTTAAAATATAGATGGAAAATCTGTTTTCTGAACATCTGACCTGGGAGCGCTTGAAATTCCACCCAACACCCCTTCCTCCTGTAGTCTGAGACGGGGTGAACAGCCTTATTTTCTAGCCTTCTATCACCTCCTCTTCTCTGTTTTAACCTCTCCTCCTACATCGAGTCGGGACCTAGGGTGATTTCAAAACAAACATTTGCACTGGGGAAAAGTCAGAAGCCTGAAGAAACTCGCCCCGTTCATTCTGCTAGAACTTTCCTCGCAGCAAGGTGTGTCGTCCATTCACAAGACAGATATATTTCCGAGAGTAAACGTGTTTGTTTCAATAACGTTGATATTTATGTAAGGAGAAGCAAATATGTTACATAAATGCAACTACCAGTGGGGTGAAGCCTGACAGGTATTATTATATAGAGAACATTAATTTTATCAAGAAAAATAATTAATTCCCATAAACGCAGCGAGCACTGGGGTGGAGCATATTGTGTCAGCTCTTATATATAGATGTAAACACACACACATATACGCAAATACACACACACACTTTTTGGGTTTCTGCATCTCCTCTCTCTGCTGCTGGACAGGACGGGACAGTGTCCTGCTGCTCCGTCAGCTCCCCATTCGGCTGTCAGACAGATGGACCGCTCGGCAAGCTTCTCTCTGCTTTTCTCTCCTTCTCCTCACCATCCACTCGCTCTCCACCTACCTCTTGGCTGTCTGCTGACACAACGACTTTTATACCGACCTGTCAGGCACAGGCGCCGTTCCGTGGGTGCTCTGGGGCTGTAGCACCCATGGGGGAAAATTAGTGGGTGCTCTGCCCACACCAGCAACCAAGCTCCCCTCCCCACCCCACCTCACCTCACGTCACCGAACCTCCGCCTCATCCCCTGAGCGCGCCCCGTCCCTGTTTCTCTGCCCACCTCCCGGCGCTTGCTGCCGCAAAACAGCTGTTTCGTGGCGGAACAAGCTCCGGGAGGGAGGGGGGAGGAGCAGGGACTCGGCGCGCTCACAGGAAGAGGCGGGACGGGGCGGGGATTTGGGGAAGGGGGTTGGAATGGGGGCAGGGAGGGGGCGGAGTTGGGGTGGGGCCTTTGGGAAAAGGGTTGGAATGGGGGCGGGGGAAGACGGGGGTCGAGCACCCGCCAGCAGCGGATGGCGCCTCTGCTGCCCAACTGCCCGCCCTCCAGACGGTCCGTTCTGTTTTTAGCCCGCAGCCGTTGTTTCCCTCAGCGTTCGGATCGGCTGACCTTTGGCCGACAGGGTCCGGGTGGGAAACAGGAGGCCTCAAGGGAAAGTTTCGGGGTGTGTTTGGTTCTGCAGCAGTTAAATGGCTCCAAGGAGAGCAGGTGGTGAGGGAGGGGGACAGAAGATGGTCCAAGGAGTGGGCCCAAATCAGGGCGGGAGTGGACCGGATGTGGCGTCAGGACTATAGCCATAGACGACTTGCCCACCGTTGGGTGCCACGCTCTCGATGATCCGGGTGGGAAAGACGAGGGGGAGGGTTCCGCGGTGTGGTGGGTCCCGCAGGATTTAAATGGGGGGGGGTGGGTGACACTGGGATTAATGCTTCAAAGGGAGGGGGAGACAGTGGAAGTGGATCTCAGTGAGGGCAGAAACAAACCGGAAGTGGCATCAACCCCTCTAACCTAAACGAAGAACTTGCCCATAGTTCCTTATGGGGTCCGGGTCGGAAACAGGAGCCGGGTTGGAAGGTTCCGGGATGTCTTTGGGGCGGGGTATCAGAAAGGGACTGAGTCCCCTTCCCCAGGTCAGGGACGATGGGGAGGTGATAGGTGGGGAGGGGAGAAAAGTAGGGGAAAGGACAAAATTCCCACAAAAATAGTAAATACCCAAAGGGGAAAAAATCAGAGACCAATTTCCCCCTGGTGTTTCAATTACTTCTCGACATTGCTGGTTGATTTTCCCCAGCACAAGTTTTTACCAAAACACATTTTTTCAAAAAACTCTGAAAACAGACAATTTTTCACACAAAGAAATTATTTAATTTTTAGACCAAAAAAAATCACTTTCTTTGAGCAAGTCCAGCTGGCTGGAGCAGTCACGCTGGTCGCTCAGACCAGTTCCACCGCCCACACGATGCTGAGCTGGGCGAGCGTTTCTCTTCGTGCTCAGTTAGGAAGAGGGACCAGACGCTGCGTTAATTACCCCCAGCTGGTCACGCTCCACAGGGAGGCGTTGCAACCACTCCAGAGAGGACAGGGAAATAACACACAGGGACGTGATATAGTTATATCCAGGAGGCCCCGGAGAAGGCATTTCCTGAGGGTCAGACCATGCCCTAGTAGATTATTCCCTGCCGTAGAGAGGGCTAGTTGGGTTTTGTTGGGGTTCACATGGACTTTCACGCCCATAATTTTCTTCTGCTCTCCCTCAAACCCTGTGAGGGTCTCCTGCTGTGGGGAATTCCCTCGTGGCGGCGTGAGTGTGAGGGACTCAGGTGGTGCTGGGTGCGGAGGGACTCAGCGCCGCTGGGCGTGGTTGGAGGTGTGTTCCCTGCGTCCTGGAGTCTGGATTTTAAACTCTGAGTAGTGCACGCTCTCGCTCTCCTCGGCCCCCCGGCTGCCGTGGCCCTGTGTTGGACAGACACGCTGTGAGAATGTTGTCACCCCAGATCTGGTCTCTTAATTCAGGCCAATTTAGGCAGCTCCCAGGGAACAAATCCCACAGTGTTATCCCAGATTGGAGGGGTTGGGAGTCAGGACTCCTGGGTTCTATCCCCAGCTCTGGGAGGGGACTGGGGGGTTAGAACAGGGGGGATGGGAGCAAGGACTCCTGGGTTCTCTCCCCTCACTGTATTGTACCAGTCCTTATTGGCACCCGGAGACCAGACCCAAGCACTCTATGGAACAGGGCCCAGCCTGCATTGTCTTACCTTCAGCTGCCGCTGGCGGGGTTGCAAGGGGGGCAGCGCTGCGGAAGAAGGGAGAAGAAAGGAACGTTAAGACGGAGGAGTGTGAGAGAGAGTCTGGGCTGAAGAGGGAAGCTGCAGAGATCTAGGGACGGGAGGAGAAGGAAGGACATGGGGGGTTAGTTATATGGACAGACAACCCAGCATGGACCACAACGGACAGATGGCCACTTGGGTGTATTCACTAGCAGAGGCCCTGGCCCATGGAGGCCAGGAGTTTAGCGGGGGGAAGGCTCCGGTTTGGTACCTTGGCGTCTCTTCAACAGGAGGGTGGCCACCAGGCCAAGGATGAGAAGGAGCCCCAAGGCGATGGCGACCTGGTACAGGAGCTCCCGGGCGCAGCACCCTACAGGGGCAGGTTCTTTACCTGGGCGATGGAGAGGAGCGTTAGGGGATTCTTAGCCCCTTAAGCCAGCCAGTCCCCTGCCCTGGGGCCGCAGAGGGGGAAGGCCCCATGCCCCCATTCCCCACCTCACCTGTGTCACTCTGGTTTCTCCCCATCACCTGCAGCTCGGTGCCCGCTCCTGTCCCGCTCTCTCCCTGGCGGATGCTGACGTGGCACTGATAGAGACCAGAGTCCCGCTTCTCCAGCTCCGACAGGATCAGCGTGACCTCCCCTTTCCGGAGCAGATCCAGGTCGGACATATTGAGCCGTCCGCTGTAGAAGGGATGATCAGATTCCAGCACAACCCCGGGTGATATGGTCCACGTCGCTTTGACCACGCTGCCCTGTCTGTTCTCAAAGGAGCAGCTGAGGTTCACGGTCTCCCCGGGGGACGCTCGGAGGACAGCGGGGCTCTGAAGCACTGTGAGACCTTCGTGAACCAGGGCAATAAACATTATAGCAGGAAAGGAAAATGACGACGAGTGGTATCAAGACACGCCCCAGCCGCCCGAAACCTTAGCCGCACGGAGAGAAGAAGCAAAGGGGAAAGAATTGTGCGTTCCTGTCCACCTTGCCATTGCTCACAACACTCTCGATAACTCACTGCACAGGGCTTTCACTTCCACCCCAACAAAGACCCAGCATCAACACTGCTCTGTGCACGGCAGATGCTCACAGAGACGTTAGACGTCAAATCACTCAGGACAGCTAAGTCCAAAGCAGACTGCGAGAAATTACAAAGGGATCTCACTAGACTGGGTGACGGGGCAACAAAATGGCCGATGAAACTCAGTGGTGGAAAATGCAAAGTCATGCACATTGGAAAACAGAATTCCAACTGTACATACAAACTGATGGGGTCTAAATTAGATGTTACCACTCAAGAGAGATCTTGGAGTCGTTGTGGATAGTTCTCTGCAAACATCCACTCACTGTGCAGCGGCAGTGAAAAAAGTCACCAGACTGTGAGCATCCATTAGGAAAGGGAGAGAGAAAAAGACAGAAAATATCCTATTGCCTCAATATAAATCCATGGTACGCCCGCACCTTGGACCCTGCGTGCAGTTTTGGTCGTCTCAAATCAAAAAAAGAAACATTAGAATTGCAAAAGGTACAGAGAAGGGCAACCAAAACAATGAGGGGTATGGAACGGCTTCCCCCTTACAAGGACCAGGAAACCCCCTTACAAATTAAAATGGCAGCTTGTCATTTTAACCCCTTTAAATACACCACAAACACATGCCTCCGCTTTATACAATTTGTGCTTCAAACTAGAGGCAGTCAGAATTTGTCCTGACGGAACGTTTTCCTCTTGGGAAATGCCGTCTCATTGAAAGGATGACAACTGGTATAAAACTGGGGCAGATGAAGCATTTTTGATAGGGTCAATAGGGAATGATTTGATTTAACATTTCCAGGCTGGTTTGATTTGATATTATTAAGAGGAGTCAACACTGAAATGAAATATTTGTTTTATGGAAACAGAATACTTCTCATTGACCTGATGTGACATATCCATATCTATCTATGCATCCATGCACGCATCCTGCACCCCTAGATCTAGATAGATAGATTGATAGATATTCTTTTTGGGGTGGGATGAATGGGTACATAGATAAAAAGATAGATGAGATTTAGGGGTAGGGCTGAATGGGTAGACAGAGATGGATCTAGGGATAGGGTATATGGACAGATAGGGCTGAATATAGTGGAGTGGGGTAGAAGGACAGATGGACAGACAGAGATGGGTCTACGGATGCGGTAGGTTGATGGATGGACACACGGAGATGGATCTAGGGGTGGGGTAGGTGGATGGATGGACACACAGAGATGGATCTAAGGGTGGGGTAGGTGGATGGATGGACACACAGAGATGGATCTAGGGGTGGGGTAGGTGGATGGATGGACACATAAAATTAGTACCTGCTCCCCAGGTGGGGGTGAGAAGGACGGTGCAGAGGACGGTGCTCAGGGCTGGCAGCTGCTCCATGGTCCCTGCTCTCTGGGGAGCTCCGCAGCCCAGCTCAGCTCAGCCTCAGCATCCTCCGGAAATGTCACCTCGGGGGGGGCCGGTGGAAAGTTTTGTGGCCTGAGCTTCTGAGATGGCTGCAGCAAGAGGCTGGGGACGAGGGCTGAATGTGGGGGGGGGGGGTGTGCATTCCTCTGGTCCGTGCTGGGAGGGGAGTGGGGTCTAGTGGTTAGAGCAAGGGGAGATGGGGAGCGGGTTCAGTCCTCAGTTCATTCTCTCATCTTGGGTCATGCTCCTTACCCTCTCTGGGATATTTTGTCATGAGGAATAACATTATTTTACATAAAGGAATTTTTGCTTAATATCTTTTATTTTCACACCCTGAGGTATATTTATTTTTTGCAACACGTATCTCTTGCAATCGGCGTATTCCTTCTAAAAAACCAAACATGCTCCCGACAGTCTTTATCTGCGTTATACAGAAATGTTTTGTACAGAAATGTTTTCCGATGAAGTGAGCTGTAGCTCATGAAAGCTTATGCTCAAATAAATTTGTTAGTCTCTCAGGTGCCACAAGTCTTCCTGTTCTTTTTGTATGAGAAGGGAAACAGGAACACGACCATATTGCTTTCATGGCTAAATGCCAAGATTCCTGTACTATAAACAACAGTGATATCTACATTAAGTTGATGTTAATTGGGTTCCAAACGTTTGCCGGAGCTTGTATGGATCCAGTAGCTCTTTTCTTTAGCTCTTGGCAAGATCACATGAGACATACGGGAATCCTGCTGCAACAGCAGATCCAATCCACTATTGGTCTAACCAAGTTTTACCTTGAGTTTATAAAGAGATTCAATCATGTTATTGAACGTGACTTGGATAAACCATTTCTGTTCTACACTGGTACGGCCTCTAACCCAATACTTGCTGTAGTAAATCAGAACCAAGGGTGGGGAGCTCTTGGGATGCACTCAGCGATGTTTGTGTCATCCCTTCCTGCATCCATTTTGTGTTGGGGGTGTGACGTTAGGAGTGTAATCTATCTCACTGAAAGGTGACAGGGCCAGAAAGAGTCAATGAACTCCCAGACTGACCTGATCCATGGCCGAACTTTAGAGGCTGGTTAGAAAGATCTGTAAATGAATAGAGCTTTGAAATGCAACGAGGCCGGGCAGTTTAAGGGAACTGCGTTCTTTGGACTTCTGAGTAACCAGGGAGGTCGTACAGAGGCTGTTTTGGGCTGGCTGGGTAAATCTCAGTGTTGGAATATCCACCAGCTGTTGGGGTTTGTCTTCCCCATTCGATTTGCAGTTCACCCTGATTGAGTGACCTCAGCTGGCTCCCGCGGGCCGCACCGTTACACTGCAGCTGTGGGGAGAGAGTGAGGAGAGGTGGAGCCGGGGGGAGGGCTGGGAGTCAGGACTCCTGGGTTCTATCCTAAGTTCTGGTTAAGTGTGGTCTAGCAGAAAAAGATTCCCATGCCCCCCTGACTCTAACCCACTAGTCCCCACTCCCGTCGCAGAGCTGGGAGAGAACCCAGGAGTCCAGACCCTTTGTCATCCTTCAGTTCAGGTCTGTGCAGAGCCTGGCACGACAGGGGTCCCGATCCTTCTCAGAGGGGAGGGGGTCTGGGCAGCACTCAGCACCATGAGGGAGGGTCCATTTGCGACTGGTACTTTCTGCAGTTTCTGTGGTGGGCTGAAATGTGCCGAGTTGCTCGGGGCTCTGTCTTCACTTTCACCCCTGCGCATCGTGATGAGAAACAGGAAATTCAGCCTCTTTCAGGGCTGCAGCTTCTGCAAAGGTGGTAGCTGGGAGGGTAGCGGGGACCAGGGGTGAATTACAATCAGCTACAGAAGTGTCGGAGTCAGGGCCGGGTGCGACGCACAAATAAACTGACCACGGTTTCCGTCCCGTCAGCTGGAGGTGATCTCTAGGCTCTCAGCTTGCAGTGCCAAAAATGCTTCTAGCCCTCACAGGTGCAAAGAAATCTCTCTAACCAGGGACGGGTGGGACCCATGCCTGAGTCTGCAGAGAGCCTGAGCTGATCGCTCTGAGAGGGGGGAGCTGCCCCGAATGTGATCCAGGCAGTGATTGGAGTGGGCTGGCCCGGGAGGGGGGGTCTAACCTGCTAGAATTTTACTTTCCACCCAAATTTCCAATATCTCACCTTTTTGTCCCAATTCAGGAGAAAAACAAGTGTTAAAATATAGATGGAAAATCTTTTTTCTGAACATCTGACCTGGGAGTGCTTGAAATTCCACCCAACACCCCTTCCTCATGTAGTCTGAGACGGGGTGAACAGCCTTATTTTCTAGCCTTCTATCACCTCCTCTTCTCTGTTTCAACCTCTCCTCCTACATCGAGTCTGGACCTAGGGTGTTTTCAAAACAAACATTTGCACTGGGGAAAAGTCAGAAGCCTGAAGAAACTCACCCCTTTCGTTCTGCTAGAACTTTCCTCGCAGCCAGGTGTGTCGTCCATTCCCAAGACAGATATATTTCCGAGTGCAAACGTGTTTGTTTCAATAACGTTGATATTTACGTGAGGAGAAGCAAATATGTTTCAAAAATGCAACTACCACTGGGGTGAAGCTTGACAGATATTATTATATATAGAACATTATTTTTATCAAGAAAAATCATGAATTCCCATAAATGCAGCTAGCACTCGGGTGGAGCATATTGTGTCAGCTCTTATATATAGATGTAAACACACATACATATATACATATACACACACATACACTTTTTGTCCATGAGAAAACACATCATTTTCCATAATTATTTCTGTCAAAAAATATCTTTGCTAAAGAGAAACATTTTCCCCCAAAGTATTTTCCTTTTTAAAGTGATATCGTTTTTCTCAAGGAGAACAGTTCACAAAGATATTTTTCTGTAGAAAGCAATTTCTGCATGGAAGAACATTTTCCAGGAGAGAGTTTTCATTAAAAATGCTTAATTTAAAACATTTTGAAATAACATTTTATCACGAGCTCTTGTGTTCCAGAAATGTTTGACTTGATAGAACTGTTTTTAAATAAGCGAAGGGAAAACCTCTGGGCCAGATCCCAGCTGGTGTCAAGCGGCCGCGCCTCCACTGAGCTCAGTGGGGCCAGGTACTGAGCGTCTGGCAATCCGTTCCATTGAAGACAGAAGCGCTACGGCCGACTGATCCCAGCAGGGATCTGGCCCCATTGACTTAGATGGAGCTACGGCCAATTGACTCCCTGGCTGATTGTTTCTCCTGTGCTCGCTCTCTCCGCTGCTGTGTTCTCCTTGGGTTTCTGCGTCTCCTCCCTCTGCTGCTGGACAGGACGGGACAGTGTCCTGCTGCTCCGTCAGCTCCCCATTCGGCTGTCGGACAGATGGACCGCTCAGGGAAGCTTCTCTCTGCTTTTCTCTCCTTCTCATCACTGTCCAGTCACTCTCCACCTACCCCTTGGCTGTCTGCTGACTCACTGACTTTTATACCGCCCTGTCAGGACTGTCTTGCGCATGACAACTGCCCACATTGCAAACGGTCCGTTCTGTTTTTAGCCCACAGCCGTTGTTTCCCTCAGCGTTCGGATCGTCTGACCTTTCCCCTACTTCGGTTTTCCCGCCAGTTCTACTTTTTAGTGCTATGGGATCTGCAGCTTCGAACGTGGGCCTGACTCTTGCTTATTTAAAATGAAAGTCAGGGATACACCATGGAGCCTGGGGAATTTCTCTGGCATCAGCATCATCCACGCATGTGTTTGATCTCAGCTCCTCCATCCGGCTCCCTCTGGTCCATCTCCACAGCCCCCACCCACTCCCTCTGCTTCGCTGCACCCCAATCCCGCTGCCTGGACCCACCCCCATCCCACTCAAGACATGCAGGAAGAGCCCCCAGAGTCCATGACCGCACCCTCTCCCCCCCCCCCCCCGGGGATGTGCCCCTACCCCAGGGGATCAGCAGGCTCTGGCCCCCCAGGCTGCTGTGCTCCACCCGGCAGGCGTAGCTGTGCCCGTCGCCCGGCTCCACGGCCAGGGAGCTGTGCAGCTGGTAGGTGAGGTCCGCGTTGGGCAGGATCCCGCTGGAGCTCAGCCGCCCACCCGGCGCTACCTCCTCCCCGTCCTGCAGCCAGGCCACGTGGACGGGCCGGGGGTAGAAACCGGTGACCCGGCAAATCAGCAGTAACGGCGCGGGGGTCCCGGCTGGGGGAGGCGCTCGGGCAAACACCACAGCGACCGGCCGCTCTGAGACAGGGGGAGAGAGACGGGGCGGGGGAGAGGGGACGATTCAGTCTGAGCATCAGAAACTCACTCGCCAAGCCCAGCTCCATCCCCCGGGGTCAGGCGTTGGCCCCGCTGTCCTGGCCAGACCCTGCAGTTACCAGTGGTGAGGGAATCCCCCTTCACTTCCTGTCATAAACGGCTGTGCAGTGTGGCCATGAAATCGCTCCACCGCAGATATGACTGCATTTGTACACCAGGCAAGAGATCCCTCTATAAATAGCCCTCTACCAATCCCAGAGGGGGCTACATATCAGCGATTGGGGAGTAGCGTTGCCTCTCCCGTGACCCTTTCCCGTAGCAGACAAAGCTCTTAGTCTTATTGACATAAGTTGTTTTCAGGAGCCCTGGGTAACAAAGGGGTCTGGAAGAGGAAGGGCAGGGGGATGGTCCGGAGGTCACTGGGGTGGAAATAGAGAGATGTTAGGTGCAATGAGGACGTTCGGTCACCAGATGGCAGTGGGATTGTGGGGCAGGACAGGTTGCAGTTACTGTTTAAAGCTGATTTGTGCTCTAAGATCCACGTGCAACATCAGATTGGCTCGAAAATCACTATGAGACATCGGGGCCTGAGGCAGAGTTTGTGGTGCTAATTTGGGGTCTCTTCGTCAGGGGGATCCTGAGATACAGACCCTGTCCCAAATAAATGCTTAATTATTTAGAACGGTATTTGTGATGCTCGAGAGAAAACTGTGGCCCTGAGCCTCAATACACTCACATCCCCGGGCTCCCCTCAGCTCAGAGCTGCCCTGGTAGCAAGGACACGTTTGGCTTCCCGAGGTTACACAAGTCACTGGGCCTTGGTTCTGTGTGTGGAGCGGTATGCCGGGCTCAGGGCCGATGTTCCCTCTCATTTTTGACAGGCCGCGTGAGCCAAACATTTCTTCTGTGCAAATTGTGCTTCTGTGCAAATGTTCGTGCGCGCGGTGTTTCGCCGTGTGCACGGGGTTTAGGATTTGTGTGTGCGTGCACACGCGCACAGCTTAGAGGGAACAGTGCTCAGGGCGTGACACATGGAGTAACACGGGAGAGGCTGCCACGTCTCTGAGCCCCGGGAGGACCCGTCCGAGCCCTGTCACCGAGAGGGTCCTGCGGCTGTGAGCTGTGATCACCGGGCCGGCTGTCACGCTGTCGTGAAACGCACATGCCCCGGCAGATTGCCATGAAACTAGCAAGGTGCAGGGGAGAGTTTGTGGTGCAAATTTGGGGGCAGGTGGTGAAGGGGTTCCTGAGAGAAAGACTCGCCCGAGGACCTGCTTTTAGTGCTCCAGCATCAGACACCCAGCGCCGGCCCTGGGCTGAGCCGCTGAGAAGAGGCGTGCTGGGCTCTGCCCCACCCCCTGGGGCAGCGCTGGCTGTGAGGGTGATTGTTGCGTTTTGTCCATTTTGTATGTTGTGTATAATGTCAGGATCCCATATTGATTTTCAAAATGGAGTTTGTGCCCATGTGATCCAGCTGATCACAGTGTTCCCGCCTTTTATTTCTCCTCAGAAGGGGTAAACAACTTCTGGATAGAACTGGTTTTTACCGCCTTTTCCACAGGGTTTCCCAGGAGGGGTTTTCTGCTCCTTCTACGGGGTTTCCCGGGCCAGAGTATATAAGTCTGCCCCGAGCCCTGCCCAGCGGCTGTCCCTCTGAGTGACAGTGAGGGTCTGACTTGCACTCACCTCCCCATCCCCGTGGTAGAGGGGGCTCGGGTTTTCCGTCCGCAGCTCTGTGCCTACGTTGCCGTCCCCTGCAAGGAGAAGAGAAGGCCAGACAGCCACATCCCACTTACCACCAGCCACCTTCAGCTGCTGTCCTGTTTATAGGGTTTATTTGGGGGAAATCACTGTATTGCAACATTTGCCTGTTTACTCCCTCCTTTGCTTTGCCCCATTCATTGTACACCAATCGCTCACTACACTTCATTTGTTTTCCACCTTATCGCGACTGACTCCTCGTTATTCGAGATGGGAGGGACTCTTTGTGGGAAGATCCAACCCACCAGATGACAGGTGCTGGATAGGGAGGGTCGCATCTGAGGAAACAGGAAGCACGGGAATCTCTTGCCTTATCCCACATATATTCCTTTGCCTTTCTGTCCTTTCCTCTCACAGTGGGGGAGGCATTATCTTATCTCTGCATTTCCTGCGTATCCCATTCTTTGTTGGGTGACCCCTTCCTAGAGGGGTCAGTTTTCAATGTTCAGATAGGGCACCATGAGCAGCCTTCCCCCTCCTTCGACAAAGGCCTTTGACAGGGGACATGAAAGACCTTCAGCCTAGGGTCAGGGGCTGGGACATGGGGCCTTTCCCCTCTAGGGCACACAGGCTACAATCTGGCCCCAGAGCTGGGGGACTGGCTCAGTGGAGTGGAAGGGAGCAGAATGAGGGTGCCCACGCGAGGGCACTGAGACTTTCCCAGGTCTTAGGGTTGCACCTCGAGCTGCGGAGAGTTACATTTGCAGAAGGAAGCCCAGAAAATCTAAACGGAATCGGCCCTTTTTGCTGCCAATAACACCTCGCTGGAGGGTGACACCCATTTGCTTCGCGCTGCACGTACGCGGAGAGGGGAGTGAGGTCTAGTGGTTAGAGCAGAGGAGGGTGGTAGCTCAGACTCCTGTGTGCTTTCCCTAGTTCTAGCAGCTTATTGCCCCCCAGAGCAAGCCCACCCCCATCACTGCCGGGATCACAGTCAGGGAAGCGCCCCCCTCCCAGAGCGACCAGCTCAGGGTCTCTGCAGACTCAGGCATGGGTCCCACTCGCCCCTGGCTGGAGAGGTTTCTTTGCACCCATGAGGGCTAGAAGCATTTTTGGCTCTGCAAGCTGAGCGCCTGGAGGTCGACTCCGGCTCGCGGGACGGAAACTGTGGTCAGTCGTTTGTGCGTCGCACACGGCCCCGACTCCGACACTTCTGTCGCTGACTGTAAATCACCCCCCGCCCTGCCTGCAGCTGCCTTTGCACAAGCTGCGGCCGTGAACGCTGCTGAATTTCCTGTTTCTCACCAGGAGCTCAAGTGCAGACAGAGCCCCGAGCCACTCGGCGCGCTCCGGCCTGCCACAAAAAACTGCAGCCGTAGCCAATGGAGGGGCCCCCGGGCGCCACACGGATCCCCCTGACAGAGATCGGGGCCCCTGTCGTGCCAGGTGCAGCACAGACACCCCCCCACACACACCCCAAAACAAGCTCAACGCCCTTGGTATGCCAGGCTCTGCACAGCCCCCAGCTGAACCATGACAAAGGGGTCCGGACTCCTGGGTTCTCTGTCCCACATCTAGGGGAAGAGCGGGGTTGAGCAGGTTTGAGTGCGGCGGCTGGGGCTGGGAGCCCGGACTCCTGGGTTCTCTCCCCAGCTCGGGGAAGGGAGTGGGGTCTAGTGGTTAGAGCCGGGGGGCTGGGAGCCAGGACTCCAAGTGACAGTTGGCCCCTTCCCCTTCCCCCTCAGGTGACAGTTGGCCCCGCCCCCTCCCACCCTCTCAGGTGACAGTTGGCCCTTCCCTCCTCGCGCTCTCAGCGGCTGTTGGCGCCTCGCGGTGCTTCCCCGCCCGTTTCCCGCCCTTTTTCATCTCCGCCAGTTCTCCCGCATGCTGCCCCGGCTGACTCTGCCCGGCAACTAGTGACATTAAACAGGATGGCGCCTTCTAATAGGCTGTCCCGCCAAGCCAGTGAGGGAAAGGGAGGGGCCTGGGAGGAGAATAAGGAGGCGGGGCCAAGGAGTGGGAGGGGCTAATGAGCAGGAGGGAGGGGCAGGGAGCAGGAGTGTGGCTAATAGGAAAGCGGGCAGGGAGAGGAAGGGGCTATTGGGAGAGGGAAGAGACGGGGCCATCGGGATGGAGGGGGAGGGGCTATCAGGAGGGGAAGGGGAGGGGCTATTGGGAGAGGGAAGGGGAGGGGCCATCGGGATGAGGGGACAGTTGGGGGGCTCTGCCCTCGATTCTGCTCTGACCCTTCTCCCCTGCCCCCACCCCATCTCCCCCCGTCACTCAGGTGCAGCCCCTGCGGGGGGAGCCAGGCCCAGCCCCATGGGACAGGACCCCCACTGCGGGGTGAGTGGGGGCGGGGTTGCTTTCCACCACCACCACCCCAAGTCTCCCCCCGCCCCCCCCCCCCGCGGCAGGCCAGGTTCGGGGTGCGGTGCCTGGTCAGAGGGTGCAGCTATGGGGAGGCAGAGCCCCTGGGTGGGGTGAGGCGGAGGACGCTGGCCTGTAATTTTGGGGCCACCCCCCACCAATTCGAGGTCTAGGTGAGTGGCTGGTTTGTCTGCGGGTGAATCTAGCCCTAAGTGGGGGGCGCTGCCCCCTGGCAGGCAGGACTGGCCCCATTGCCCCAGGGCAGAGGAGATGGAGGGGGCGTCTCATACACACTGACCCTGGCGCAGGGCCTGGTTCTGCTCTTACTGCCGGCGATCCCCTTCCCGCGCTGCCGCCGCTCCCCGACTCCCTCTGCCCTGATTGGCTCGGGGCTGGCAGCTGCGGGCACGGCACTGAGCAGAGACAGACAAAGAGAGAAGTTGGCAGAGAGATTCACGACCTGGGAGGAACCGAGAGCACAAGTGTGCAACCCTGGGCCCCTCGTCCCGCAGCCCGGACACCTGCCTGAGCCCGTATTCCCTTGCTGGGATGCTGCTCCCTCTGCTGGTCCTCACCTGGGCATGGGGGGCTCTGGCCGGTAAGCGGGGACCCCCCTCCCTGCCCTTTTTGCTACTGAGGGGGTGCGGGTGGTGTAATGCCGGGGTGGGGCAGCACCATGCTGGGCTAGTGACCTTTGCCGGGGGTGTAGGAGGAGGGGGGAGGCAGGTTAGGGGTCAGCAGGGAGCGTTAAGGAGACGGAGATTCATTAATCCCTCTCCCCACCTGCTTTATCCTCCATTTGTTTCCTCTCCCCTCCCCACAGCCTCCCCTCCTGTCCCCCCAGGGTCTCTCACCCTCCGGCTGTTCCAAACCATCCTCTTCCACAACGCCAGCAACACGGACATAGTGGGGACAGCCCTGGTTGGCGACCTGGAGACCCACTCCCTAGACTGCAGCCCCTGCAAGATCCGCTTCCTGCAGCCCTGGGCCCGGCTGGGCCTCACCCCGAAGATGTGGCAGGACCTGGAGACGTTGATCTATACCTATCTGTCCAACTTCATCCGTATGATGAACGATCTGGCTAAGGAAGAAGGAGAGGGCTGTGAGTATGGTGCAGTCTGAGGGGGTCCCTTCCCGCACCCACCAGGGAGCTGAGAACTGACACGCTCACAGCAGCAACTGTGTCCTGACAGGGTGGATCGAGGGCAAGACAGCCAGGCCCTGGCCTTTAGGCTGAATGGAGCCAGCGTCCCGTAGAGGGGAAAGGCCCCGTGTCCCATTCTCCACCCCATTGAGCCAGTCCCCTGCTCTGGGGCCGCATTGTAGCCTGTGCGCCCAGGAGGGGAAAGGCCCCATGTCCCAGCCCCTGACCCTAGGCTCATGTTCTTTCGCGACCATGTGCCCTACCAAAGGCCTTTGTCGAAGGATGGGGAAGTGGAAAGGAAGGGGAAGGCTGCTCAACGTGCCACCTGTCCTGCCTCAACCTTGAAAACTGACACATGGGCAGGAAATGCAGAGCTAAGCTAATGCCTCCCCCCTCACAGCCAGCGCTGCCCCGGGGCATGGGACAGAGCCCAGCACGCCTCTTCTCAGCGGCTCAGCCCAGGGCCGGCGCTGGGTGTCTGATGCTGGAGCACTAAAAGCAGGTCCTCGGGCGAGACTTCCTCTCAGGAACCTTTTAACCACCTGCCCCCGGATTTCCACCCCAAAGTCTCCCCTGCACCTTGGTGGGGCAGAGCTAATTTCATGGCAATCTGCCGGGGCATGTGCGTTTCACGACAGTGTGACAGCCGGCCCTGTGATCACAGCTCGCAGCCACAGGACCCTCTCGGTGACAGGGCTCGGACGGGTCCTCCCGGGGCTCAGAGGTTACAGCCTCTCCCACTGAGCGAGCGTGTGACTCGGTGTGTCATGCCCTGAGTCGCTGCTCAGGAAAGAACACCTGGCAGAGGTGTGAACCGTCTGTGGGCAGAGGTGCGCCACCGCCCGGCGTACCGCTCCACACACACAACCAAGGCCCAGTGACTTGTGTAACCTCGGGAAGCCAAACGTGTCCTTGCTACCGGGGCGGCTCTGAGCTGAGGGGAGCCCGGGGATGTGAGTGTATTGAGGCTCAGGGCCACAGTTTTCTCTCGAGCATCACAAATAACCTTCTAAATAATTAAGCATTTATTTGGGACGGGGTCTGTATCTCAGGATCCCCCTGATGAAGTCACTCCAAATTAGCACCACAAACTCTGCCTCAGGCCTTGATGTCTCATAGCGATTTTCGAGCCAATCCGACAATGCATGTGGACGTTAGAACACTTTGAAAAAAACAGCTTGAAACAGAAACTGCAACGTACCCTGAACTGGAACCAGGGCCCCCCACAATCCGGCCCCCATCTTGTGGCCAAACATCCTCATTGCACCTGACATTATGTCTTTATTCCCCCCCCCATCTCTCTATTTCTGCCCCCTCCCCCCATCCCGGTGACCTCTGGACGGCCTGTCCTTGTCCCCCCTGCCCTTCCTGTTCCAGACCCCTTTGTTACCCAGTTCACCGAGGGCTGCGAGCTCCACCCCAACGGCACCTCGAGGCAATTCTGTGATGCTGGGATGAACGGCGAGGACTTCGTCAGCCTTGACATGGACACCGGCAAATGGCTCACTCGGCGGGGGGATAAGCTGACGCTGAAAGCCCTGGAGATTCTTAACTGCAACAGAGCGGTGGCCATCACGCGTCCGTTTCTCCTGAGAATGACGTGTGTCAATGAGCTCAAGAGCTTTGTCCAGCATGGGAAAGAGTCTCTGGAGAGGCAAGGTGAGGCTGGACACCACTCCCTGCTCGCTGAGATGCAACCACCTCTGGGGTGGGGCATGGGAGCTATTTACATGGGGATCCCTCGCCCAGCTGTGAGATGCAGACCCCTCTGGGGTGGGGCAGGGGGCTGCTTATCCAGGAACCCCTTGCCTGGTGTACAAATGCAGCTGGGGTGGAGCACAGTAGCCGTTCACAGCCGCACTGAACAGCAGTTTAGGACAGGAAGTGAAGGGGGATTTTCTCACCACTGGTAACTGCAGGGTCTGGCCAGGACAGCGGGGCCAACGCCTGACCCCGGGGGATGGAGCTGGGCTTGGTGAGTGAGTCCCTGAGGCTCAGACTGAATCGTCCCCTCTCCCCTGCCCCATCTCTCTCCCCCTGTCTCAGAGCGGCCGGTCGCCGTGGTGTTTGCCCGAGCGCCTCCCCCAGCCGGGACCCCCGCGCCGTTACTGCTGGTTTGCCGGGTCACCGGTTTCTACCCCCGGCCCGTCCGCGTGGCCTGGCTGCAGGACGGGGAGGAGGTGGCGCCGGGCGGGCGGCTGAGCTCCAGCGGGATCCTGCCCAATGCGGACCTCACCTACCAGCTGCGCAGCTCCCTGGCCGTGGAGCCGGGCGACGGGCACAGCTACGCCTGCCAGGTGGAGCACAGCAGCCTGGGGGGCCAGAGCCTGCTGATCCCCCGGGGTAGGGGCACGTCCCTGGGGGGGAGGGGGCGGTCATGGTCCCTGGGGGCTCTTCCTGCATGTCCTGAGTGGGACGGGGGTGGGTCCAGGCAGCGGGATTCAGCTGGAGGGAGGTCGAGGGTGTCAGCGGGTGTGTGGTGATGGACCAGCGGAAGCAGGGTGGAGGAACTGAGTGGGACAGGACTGGGACCAGGGGAGCAGGGTGGGGGCTGAGGGGGATGGGACAGGACTGGGATGGGGGGAGCAGGGTGTGGGTGAGGGGGATAGGACAGGACTGGGATGGGGGGAGCAGGGTGGGGGCTGAGGGGGATAGGACAGGACTGGGATGGGGGGAGCAGGGTGTGGGTGAGGGGAGCATGAATGGGACAGGGTAGAGAGAGTTGTGTGCAGTGGGGCAGGGGGAGACAATGGGGCAGGGCTGGGGAGGGTCAGGGGGGTTGGGGAGAGGGGCAGGGGTCTGGAGGGGATGAGACATAGGGGAGCTGGACTGGAATGGGGGAAGTTGAGGGGGTGGGACAGCAGGGGGAGCGATGGGGGTGGGATGACGGGGGAGGTTGAAGGAAGAGATTTGGGGTAGGGCAAGGCTGAGGGCAGTGGGTCTGGGTGGGGTGAGCAGGGGGAGACTGCGCGGGAGGCTGAGGAAAGAGAGTCGGGTGGGGGGGCTGAGGGCAGTGGGTCGGGGTGGGGTGAGCAACAGGGACTGCAGGGGATGTTGAGAGAACAGGGTCAGGGTGGGGGGGCTGCGGGCAATGGGTTGGGGGGATCAAGGGGGACTGTGGGGGAGACTGAGGGAACTGGGTGGGGGGCTGAGGGCACTGGATTGCGGTTGCGGGGAAGCAGGGGGGACCGTGGGAGAGGCTGATGGAACATGGTGGGGGGGCTGCAGGCAGTGGGTCGGGGGTGGGGGAGATCAAGGGGGACTGTGGGGGAGGCTGATGGAACCAGGTGGGGGGGGCCAAGGGCAGTGGGTTGGGGGTGGGGGATACAGGGCGGACTGCGGGGGAGGCTGATGGAAAAGGGTGGGGGGCTGAGGGCAGTGGGTCAGGGTGGGGGGTACAGGGAGCACTGCGGGGCAGGCGGAGGGACCAGGGCCCATACTCCTGTCCCGGTTCCCATCACGGCCCCCCCCTGTTTTACAGGGCACAGCAGGCGCTGGGGCCCCGGCCTGGCCGTGGGCATCGCCCTGGGGGTTGTGGCCGTTGCCGCCGTGGCCGTGGTGCTGTGGAGGAGCAGACGCAAGTGAGTCCTCTCCCTCTCTGGGGGGGGGGGGGCCGTTACACCCCCTAACCCTCCCCCTGCTCTCTCCTTCCAGGGGCTACCAGGATGTTAGACCAGGGGAGTCCAGGGCCTGAGGGCGGCACCGGCCCAGACGTGGGCATTGGTCTCCTGGGGATATGGACCTTCAGGCTAGATCCATGCTCGGCTCCAGAGCTGAGGGCCCCAAGGGCAGGACTGGATCGGGGCCCAGGGAGATCAGGGCCCTGGGTGGGGGGTGGGATTCTTCTCCCTCTAGATTGTTTGGGGCACGTTGGACACTTAGGGGTGTCATGGGATCGCTGGGATCCAGGATCCGCAGGGAGCGGCGCTGGCCTGTGCCATTCAATGAACCTTTCAGGGAGGGGCTGCCCAGTGGGCCCCACTGGAGCCTGTAGGAGCCAGGGCCTGGGTGCAGGGGTCAGACACAGCTACATACACAAAGGCGGTGGGCGCGGATGGGTTCATGGGAACCAGGAGTGGGTCCTGGCACAGCGTTCAGGCTGAGCAAGGTGCCCGGGTAGCAAGTGGGTTGCCCATGGGACATTGGCCCAGCTACCCACATGGAGCCCTGACAAGACTACGGCCCGCGGGGCGCCGGGGAGGCCGCTCCAAGGTCACTGCCTGGGCTGGGCTGAGAGCTCCTGGGGGCAGGGCCCCTCCAAAGCTGGGTGTGAGGGACCCCGTGATGGGGTTTTACCTCTTGGGGATTGAAATGAAGTGGTTCAAGAATGGGCAGGAGTAGACGGCTGGGATGGTGTCCGCGGAGCTGCTCCACAATGGAGACTGGACTTTCCAGATCCTGCTGATGCTGGAGATGACCCCCCGGTGCAGGGATGTCTACACCTGCCAGGTGGAGCCCATGAGCCTGTGGGGCCCCCTCACCGTGCACTGGGGTAAGAGCCTCTGAGTGTGGGGCCACCCCTGAGCCCGCAGGGGCACCCCTAGCTCTATGGAGCCCCCTCAGGCGATGGGCCTGTGTCAGGTCATCATCCCCACCACGGGGGCAGAGAGCGGGGACGTGACAAAGGGAAGGAGAAGCTGGGCTGAGGCCAAACCATCTCTGCTCTTGTTTTCACAGAAGCACAGACTGACTCTGCCAGGGGCAAGAGGCTGGCTGGGGTCATGGGCTCCGTGCTCGGGTTGGTCTTCATGGTCCTGGGATTGCTCGTGTACCTGAGGAATAAGAAAGGTGACTGGCTCAGGGATGGGGCCGGCAGCCCCAGGAAATGAGTCCCCAGTGGGGCCATAACCCAGAGGCACTGGAGGATTTCACTAGAATTTTGATTCACCACAATTTACTTTAGCTTCCCCTTCAGGCTCGAATCCGGTTTTCTGCTGACCGAGGAACTTCCTGCCCATCCTCAGCCCACATCCAGGAAGTGCAGAGCTAATTCCAGCCTCTGGCTTCCCATCATCTGAGTCAGACCTTTCAGATTCTGAGCAACAGTTGTGGCCTCCTGGCCTCCCCTCCACTTCTCCTCTCCTGGAACATCAGGTTGTTACAGACACAGTTGCAGAGTTCGCAAATCAGTCAGTTCCTCTTCACTTACGAGGCAAATACACTCTCCTTTGAAAAATACGGAGACCAAACTCATTTGAGAAACACACAAGAAACTGATGAACTCTTGACCCTGAATTTTGAGATTTACTTATGCTACCCTCTAAGCTGCTTTCCTTTTTGCCTAAACGTGGGAAACAACATGCAATAACTGTCAGGTCGAACACCTGAGTGGATGTTGCTGATACCAGAGGAATTCCCCAGACTCCACTGTGTATCCCTGACTTTCATTTTAAATAAGCAAGAGTCAGGCCCACGTTCGAAGCTGCAGATCCCATAGCACTAAAAAGTAGAACTGGCGGGAAAACCGAAGTAGGGGAAAGGTCAGACGATCAGAACTCTGAGGTAAACAACGGCTGCGGGCTAAAAATAGAACGGACCGTTTGGAATGTGGGCAGTTGTCATGCGCAAGACAGTCCTGACAGGGCGGTATAAAAGTCAGTGAGTCAGCAGACAGCCAAGGGGTAGGTGGAGAGCGACTGGACAGTGATGAGAAGGAGAGAAAAGCAGAGAGAAGCTTCCCTGAGCGGTCCACCTGTCCGACAGCCGAATGGGGAGCTGACGGAGCAGCAGGACACTGTCCCGTCCTGTCCAGCAGCAGAGGGAGAAGACCCAGAAACCCAAGGAGAACACAGCAGCAGAGAGAGAGAGCGAGCACAGGAGAAACAATCGGCCAGGGAGTCAATTGGCCGTAGCTCCATCTAAGTCAATGGGGCCAGATCCCTGCTGGGATCAGTCGGCCGTAGCGCTTCTGTCTTCAGTGGAACGGATTTCCAGATGCTCAGTACCTGGCCCCACTGAGCTCAGTGGAGGCGCGGCCGCTTGACACCAGCTGGGATCTGGGCAGAGGTTTTCCCTTCGCTTATTTAAAAACAGTTCTATGAAGTCAAACGTTTCTGGAACACAAGAGCTTTTAAATGAAGCATTTTTAATGAAAACTCTCTCCTGGAAAATGTTCTTTCCATGCAGAAATTGCTTTCTACAGAAAAATATCTTTGTGAACTTTGGGGGAAAATGTTTCTCTTTAGCCAAGATATTTTTCAAAAAAAATAATTATGGAATATGTTGTGTTTTCTCATGGACAAAAAGTGTGTGTGTGTGTATAGGTATATATGTGTGTGTGTTTACTTCTATATATAATTGCTGACACAATATGCTCCACCCCAGTGCTAGCTGCATTTATGGGAAATAATGATTTTTTTTGAGAAAAATAATGTTCTATATATAATAATACCTGTCAAGCTTCACCCCAGTAGTTGCATTTATGAAACATATCTGCTTCTCCTTACGTAAATATCAACGTTATTGAAACAAACACATTTGCACTCAGAAATATATACGTCTTGTGAATGGATGACACACCTGGCTGCGAGGAAAGTTCTAGCAGAACGAAAGGGGTGAGTTTCTTCAGGCTTCTGACTTTTCCCCAGTGCAAATGTTTGTTTGAAAACACCCTAGGTCCAGACTCGATGTAGGAGGAGAGGTTGAAACAGAGAAGAGGAGGTGACAGAAGGCTGGAAAATAAGGCTGTTCACCCCGTCTCAGACTACATGAGGAAGGGGCGTTGGGTGGAATTTCAAGCACTCCCAGGTCAGATGATCAGAAAACAGATTTTCTATCTATATTTTAACTCTTGTTTTTCTCCTGAATTGGGACAAAGAGGTGAGATATTGGAAATTTGGGTGGAAAGTAAAATTCTAGCACGATAGGCCCCCCCCGAGCTAGCCCACTCCCATCACTGCCTGGATCACATTCGGGGCAGCTCCCCCCTCTCAGAGCGATCAGCTCAGGCTCTCTGCAGACTCAGGCATGGGTCCCACTCGCCCCTGGTTAGAGAGATTTCTTTGCACCTGTGAGGGCTAGAAGCATTTTTGGCACTGCAAGCTGAGCGCCTAGAGATCGACTCCAGCTGACGGGACGGAAACCGTGGTCAGTTATTTGTGTGTCGCACATGCCCCCGACTCCGACATTTCTGTAGCTAATTGTAACTCACCCCTGGTCCCCCCTCCCCCCAGCCCCACCTGCTGCCACCTTTGCAAAAGCTGCAGTCGTGCAAGATGCTGAATTTCCTGTTTCTTACCACCATGCGCAGGGGTGAAAGTGAAGACAAAGTCCCGAGCAACTCGGCACGTTTCAGCCCACCACAGAAACTGCAGAAAGTACCGTAGTAGCAAAGGGACCCCCACCCCATGGTGCTCAGTGCTGCACAGATCCCCTCGCCCCTGAGAAACATCGGGGTCCCTGTCGCGCCAGGCTCTGCACAGACCTGAACTGAAGGATGACAAAGGGTCTGGACTCCTGAGTTCTCTCCCAGCTCTGGAAGGGGAGTGGGGACTAGTAGGTTAGAGTCAGGAGAGCCTGGGAATCCTTTTCTGCTCAACCACACTTAACCAGAACCTACGATAGAATCCAGGAGTCCTGACAGATGGATCCCATAGCTTTCCCCATCGGTAGAAAATCACAAGCACCCCTTGTCAAATTTAACACCCAAAGCAGGTCATGAAACAACTGGGGTCAGTGGACAAAACAACACCCCACGAAAACAAGGAACTACAGCCCCTCAACACAACCACCCCATCTGCCCTTCCACTCTCAGACCCCTTCCCATGAGCCCACCTACCACCCGACACCTTCACTCTGAGTCGCTAGGCGCCATCCCTTCTCCACCCACCGCTGTCCACAACCACGCTGTCATCTGAGGCCTTGGGTTGCCAATCTTCCACCATTGTCCTGGAGACTCCAACAATTCAGGGTTAATCATTAATTAAGATTTACATCATGGGATGGAACCTCCAGGAATACTCCAACCAAAACTGGCCACCCGAGCTGGGGCTGATTGGAGCGGCGGTGGGTGGGAGCGATGGCACATTGGCATGTCTCAGTCAGCGGAGATAAGTTCATCCAAGAAAATAGGACTTCCTGGAGGTAAAGGGAAACGAGGGGCAACCCCGAAATGCAGCTGTTGACAGAGAAAATTTTACCCACCTCCAGCCACACGTACAATTTGGCAGGGTCGTTTTGGACAGATAATGGCTCCACATTACCCCAAATCCCCATCACAACTACCCACAACCTGATAGCTCCTCTGAATATCGCTAGTCAGTGGTGTGGTGTAGCTATCGGCCAACCATTCAAGGTCGTGCCACTAAGGACAATGTCTGGTTAGAAATGTCTTGTGACAGAGCCAATGAACAGGACGTGGAAAATTGGGCCAGATCACCAACCCAGGGTGGGAATTCAAGCCCACTGGCCCCCCTGGTCTGAGAGCAGAGCAGGGATTTGTGGTCCAGTGTAGGATGCAGCCCTGGCAGGGGAGCTGTTCCTAGGAACCACCACCAAGCCAGGATGCTCCCGGAGATGCCAGCTGCTGCTTGCTGCCCCCTCCACCAGGACAGCCGGGCGGGGCATCAGACCAGATGCCCCAGCTCTAAACACCCCAACTGCCCCAGTCCAAGTAAGGGGAATCCTCCTCAGTCATATGCAGTACAGGGGCTAGGAGACACAGATGAATGAGGCTGATTCTAGGGGGCAGTGGGATGTGTGCACGCACACACATACGCACACACACACACACCAGCCAGTCCCTCACACAGTGAATAGCACATGCTCAAACACACACACACATCCGGCCCTTGTCCCTGGCTTCTCGCTGCAGCCATCTCAGAGGCACTGACCACAAAACTTTCCACCACCCCTGGGGCTGATGCTTCCGGAGGATGCTGAGGCTGAGCTGAGCTGGCCCCACGGAGCCGCCCAGAGAGAGGGGACCATGGAGCCACCACCAGCCCTGAGCCCTGTCTTCTGCATTCTCCTCCTCATCCCCACCTGGGGAGCAGGTACTAATTTAGCGTGTTCATCCAGCCACCTACCCCATCCCTAGATCTCTCTCTGTCTGTCCTTCTGTCCATCTGCCCCATGCCTAGATCCATCTCTGTCTGTCCTTCTGTCCATCTGCCGCATACCGAGATCCATCACTGCCTGTCCTTCTGTCCATCTACCCCATCCCTAGATCCATCTCTTTCTGTCCTTCTGTCCATCTGCCGCATACCGAGATCCATCTCTGTCTGTCCTTCTGTCCATCTACCCCATGCCTAGATCCATCTCTGTCTGTCCTTCTGTCCATCTACCCCATGTCTAGATCCATCTCTGTCTGTCCTTCTGTCCATCTGCCCCATGCCTAAATCCATCTCTGTCTGCCTTTCTTTCCACCTACCCGACTCCTAGATTCATCTCTGTCTGTCCACCTTGTAGCCCAGAAGACTAATCTGCTGGCTTGCTTTATTATGTTCTGCCTTTATTTATTGGTTTGCTTTGGTATATTTGCCTTGTACGTTTGCACTGGATTACTTTATTGTGTTTCAGGGTGGTAGCCATGTTAGTCTGTATCAGCAAAAATAATGAGGAGTCCTTGTGGCACTTTAGAGACTAACAAATTTATTTGGGCATAAGCTTTCGTGGGCTAAAACCCACTTCATCAGATGCATGGAGTGGAAAATACAGTAGGGAGGTATAAATACACAGCATATGGAAAGATGGGAGTTGCCTTACCAAGTGCGGGGTCAGTGCTAACGAGCCAATTCAATTTAAGTTGGAAGTAGGCAATTCTCAACAGTTGACAAGAAGGAGTGGAAATCACTTTTGTAGGGTTAATGAGGCCAATGTAAACAAGGTGGCCCATTTGCAACAGTGGACAAGAAGGTGTGAGTGTTTAGTTTAGAGACTAACGAATTTATTTGGGCATAAGCTTTCATCACTATAGAAAACAAAATCAATTTGTTAGTCTATAAGGTGCCACAAGTACTCCTTGTTGTTTTTACAAAAACTAATTTCCCCTTGCTAAATACATTTGCATTGGATTACTTAATTATGTTTGGCTGTAACAGGACCTACAGGCCTGTATCCTGTATGTTTAACTTCAGCAAGTGAGCATCAGTATGGTTAAGTGGGCTCGTGACCTTAGGCTCATTTATACGGCCTAACCGATACCCTTTTAGATTTTAGGGAACTAAACATGTTTATCTAAGAAACTCGGGACTTCATGGTGACCACATGGGACACCGCAGGAATGTGGAAGTAATGACCGGAAACCAGTTTGGGCAAGAAATAACACGTTTGAGCATGAGCCAATTGGCATTAATATGTGTGAATACACTAACCTACAGAATAAGTGCACCCCAATATTATGTGGGTGAGGAAGTTAGATTTGGGCACAGAAGGTTGGGTACTAGCTTGAATATTTAAGATATTGCAGATGTCCTATAGGAGGGCAACCCACCGTGTGCAGGCAGCTTCGTCTTCTTCAGCTTTTGAGTTTCTCCACTGTCTGCTGTCAACTTCGCTCCTCGGCATCTGACCCTTCAGCTCGATTGTTCACCGTCAGTCTCAAGCACCGTTGGACCCATTTGGCAGGCCAGGGATAAGGCTGGTCCGTTGCCTCCTACCACCAGGTGCCCATGTGAGGGTGCTAGTCTAGGAAGCTTTGGTAAAGACTGAGGTGACAGGTACCCCCAGAGCTGTGTTATTCCCTTGTGGAACTTTGGTAGCTTTTTCACTTATTTTAATAAGTCTCTAAGGCTGCATTTTCTCCTCAGCCTGCGTGTCCTTGTCATCCACCTCGAAGGTCCTTACAAGATATTGAACTCACGGCATTTAATTCTGGGTGGTCTGATTCTGGGACAAGAACTTCCTCATCTTCTGGTCAGATCAAATGGCAAGTCGACAATAATATACCATCCTCTAAAATCAAGCAACAATCAACCCCGTCCCTAGATCTACCCCGATCAGTCCTTCTGTCTATCTACCCCATTCCTAGATCCATCTCTATCTGTCCATCCATCCATCCTCCACCCCTAGATTCATCTCTATCTGTCCATCCACCCATTCATCCCTCCCCCTAGATCCTTCTTATTTATCTTTCTATGTACCCATCCACCCCACCCCTAAATTAATATCTGTCCATCCATACCCCATCCCTAGGGCATCTGTATCTAGCTAGCTAGCTATTGTCCAGCCAAGATCCTGTCTATCTATAGCTAGAGAGCTAGGGGTGGATAGATAGCTATGGATCTAGGGGTGGAGGATAGGTGCATGTATGGATCGATAGATACGGATATGTCATTTCAGGTCAACCCAGACGTATTCTGTTTCCATAAAACTGAAGCATTTCATTTCAATTTTGACTCTTTTTTAATAATATAACACCAAATAAGTTTGGAAACTGAAAAATCAAACCATTCCCTTTCGACCCTATCAAAACACTTTTTCATGCCAGCCACCCCATTGCTAAACAAGTTGTCATCATTTAAATTAAATGGCATTTCCAAGGGAAATAAAGTAGTGTGACTTGCAATCCTCCTGGAAGAACATAAGATGGCCAGACTGGTCCATCTAGCCCAGTCCATCTAGCCCAGTATCCCGTCTCTGACAGTGGCCAGTGCCAGATGCTTCAGAGAGAATGTACAGAACAGGGCAATCATCAAGTGATCCCTCCCTGTCGTCCAGTCCCTTCTTCTGGCAGTCAGAGGTTTAGAAACACCCAGAGCATGGGGTTGCACCCCTGACCATCTTGGCCATTGATGGACCTATCCTCCAGGAACTTATCTAATTCCTTTTTGAGCTCAGTTATAGTTTTGGCCTTCACAACATCCCCTGGCAGTGAGTTCCCCAGGTTGACTGTGTGTTGTGTGAAGAAGTACTTCTTTTTGCTTGTTTTAAACCTGCTGCCTGTTAATTTCATCGGGTGACCCCTGGTTCTTGTGTTATGAGAAGTGGTAATTTACACGTCCCTAGTCACTTTCTCCACACCAGTCCTGATTTTATATCTATCATATCCCCCCCCTTACTCGTCTCTTTTCGAAGCTGAACAGTCCCTGTGTTTTCAATCTCTCCTCACACGGAAACCATTCCATCCCCCTCATCATTTTTGTTGCCTTTTTCTGCACCCTTTCCAATTCTAATGTATCTTTTCTTGAGATGGGGTGACCAGAACTGCACGCACAATTCAAGGTGTGGGCGTCCCCTGGATTTATTTAGTGCCATTATGATATTTTCCATCTTGCTATCTGTTCCTTTCCTAATGGTTCCTACCGTCCTGTTCGCTTTTTTGAATGCCGCTGCTCAGTGAGTGGATGTTTTCAAAGAACTATCCATGATCTCTTTGAGATGCAACAGCTAAATTAGACCCCAACATTTTATATGTGTAGTTGGGATTATGTTTCCCAGTGGACATGACTTTGCATTTATCACCTTTGAGTTTCATCTGCCATTTCATCACCCAGTCTAGTGAGATGCCTTTGCAACTCTGCGCAGTCTGCTTTGGACTTAACTGCCCTGAGTCGTTTTACGTCTAACGTCTCTGTGAGCATCTGCCGTGCCCAGAGCAGTGTTAATGTTGGGTCTCTGTTGGGGTGGAAGTGAAAGCCCTGTGCAGTGTGTTATCGAGAGTGTTGTGAGCAATAGCAAGGTGGACAGGAACGCACAATTCTTTCCCCTTTGCTTCTTCTCTCCGTGCTGCTAAGGTTTCGGGCGGCTGGGGCGTGTCTTGATACCACTCGTTGTCGTTTTCCTTTGATGCTGTAATGTTTATTGCCCTGGTTCACGAAGGTCTCACAGTGCTTCAGAGCCCCGCTGTCCTCCGAGCATCCCCCGGCGAGACCGTGAACCTCAGCTGCTCCTTCGAGAACATTCCGGGCAGCATGGCCAAAGCAACGTGGACTAGAGCACACAGAGTCGTGCTGGAATCTAACCATCCCTTCTACAAGGGGAGGCTCAATGTCTCCCATCTGGATCTGCTCCGGAAAGGGGAGGCCACGCTGACCCTGTCGGAGCTGGAGGAGCGGGACTCTGGTCTCTATCAGTGTCAGATCAGCATCCACCAGGGAGAGAGCGGGACAGGAGCGGGCACCGAGCTGCAGGTGACGGGGAGAAACCAGAGTGACACAGGTGAGGTGGGGAATGGGGGCACAGGGCCTTCCCCCTCTCCGGCCCCAGGGCAGGGGACTGGCTGGCTGAAGGGGCTGAGAATCCCCTAAAGCTCCTCTCCATCGCCCAGGTAAAGAACCTGCCCCCGTAGGGTGCTGCGCCCGGGAGCTCCTGTACCAGGTCGCCATCGCCTTGGGGCTCCTTCTCATCCTTGGCCTGGTGGCCACCTTCCTGTTGAAGAGACGCCGAGGTACCAAACCAGAGCCTTCCCTCGCTAACCTCCTGGCCCCTAAGGGCCAGGGCCTCTCCTAGTGAACACACCCTAGCAGCCATCTGTCCGCTGGGTCCATGCTGGGCTGTCTGTCAATGTTTCCTCTAATTTTTGACAGGCCATGTGTGCAAAAAATATCTTCTGTTCAAATTTTTGTGCTTCTGTGCAAGTTTTTGTGTGGTGGTGTTTTGCCGTGTACGCGGGATTTAGGATCTCTGTGCGTGCAAACACGCGCACAGCTTAGAGGGAACAGTGCTGTCTGTCCATCTATCCATCTCCCCCCCCCCATCCTTCCTTCTCCCTCCTTCTTCCCCTGTCCCTAGATCTCTGCGGCTTCCCTCTTCACCCCAGACTCTCTCTCACACTCCTCTGTTTTAACGTTCCTTTCTTCTCCCTTCTTCCGCAGCACCGCCCCGCTCGAAGCCCCACCAGCAGCAGACAAAGGTGAGACAATGCAGGCTGGGCCTGTTCCATACAGTGCTTGGGTCTGGTCTCCGGGTGCCAATAAGGACTGGTACAATACAGTGAGGGGAGAGAACCCCAGGAGTCCTGACTCCCAACCCCTCCAATCTGGGGTAACACTGTGGGATTTGCTCCATGGGAGCTGCCTAAATTGGCCAGAATTAAGAGACCAGATCTGGGGTGACGGCGCCCTCACAGTGTGTCTGTCCAACACAGGGCCATGGCAGCCGGGGGGCTGAGGACAGCAAGAGCCTGCATTACGCAGAGATTAAAATCCAGACTCCAGGACGCAGGGAACACACCTCCAACCACGCCCAGCGGCGCTGAGTCCCTCCACACCCAGCACCACCTGAGTCCCTCACACTCACAGCCACGCCACCACGAGGGAATTCCCCACAGGAGGAGACCCTCACAGGGTTTGAGGGAGAGCAGAAGAAAATTATGGGCTTGAAGGTCCCTGTGAACCCCAACAAGACCCAACTAGCCCTCTCTACGGCAGGGAATAATCGACTAGGGCATGGATCTACCCTCAGGAAATGCCTTCTCCGGGGCCTCCTGGATATAACTATATCACATCCCTGTGTGTTATTTCCCTGTCCTCTCTGGAGTGATTGCAACGCCTCCCTGTGGAGCGTGACCAGCTGGGGGTAATTAACGCAGCGTCTGGTCCCTCTTCCTAACTGAGCACGAAGAGAAACGCTCGCCCAGCTCAGCATCGTGTGGGTGGTGGAACTGGTCTGAGTGACCAGCCTCACATCATTTCTTTGTGTGAAAAATTGTCTGTTTTCAGAGTTTTTTGAAAAAATGGGTTTGGGTAAAAACTTTTGCTTTTTCTCCCTCACTTCCCTCTTCTCTTCAGTCCCCTTGTCATGATCCAAAATCTTACAAACATTTCTGAAATTTTGCTTTTCAGAAAATCAACTTTTTTCCCTATGAAAAAAAATGATATTTTCCTGAAAATTTGATATTTTGTTCTGGAACATGATATCCCCCCCCCCCCAATGAAAATGTGTCATTTAATCCCTGAAAATGGGGACACTTCCCTCCACCCCCACCCCCCAAAAAACCCAATTTTTTTTTCATGAAAATCTTTTCTCCCCTGAAAACTGGAATTTTGTCCCCTCTGCAAAGATTATTTGTTGTAAATGATGAGTGGGGGAAGAAGGGAAAAGAGAGAAATAAGGAGGAACTAAATAAAAATCACTGAGGAAAATCAACCAACAATGTAGAGAAGTAATTGAAACATCGGGAGAAATTGGTCTCTGATTTTTTCCTTTTGGGTATTCATCATTTTTGTGGGATTTTTGTCCCTCCTCCACTTTTCTCCCCTTCCCCCCATCACCTCCCCATCGTCTCTGGCCTGGGGAAGGAGACTCACTCCCTTTCTCATACCCCCCCAATACATCCCGGAACCTTCCAACGCGGCTCCTGTTTCCTACCCGGACCCCATGAAGGAACTATGGGCAAGTCGTTCGTTTATGTTAGAGGGGTTGATACCACTTCCGGTTTGCTTCCGCCCTCAATTAGATCCACTTTCGCTGTCTCCCCCTCCCTTTGGAGCGTTAATCCCAGTTTCACCCGCCCCCCATTTAAATCCTGCTGGACCCTCCACCCCGGAAACCCCCCACTCGTTTTTCCCACCCGGACCATCGAGAGAGCTTCACCCAACTGTGGGCAAGTCGTCTATGGCTATAGTCCTGACGCCATATCCGGTCCACTTCCGCCCTGCCTTGGGCCCACTTCCTGTACTGCCTTCCGTCCCCGCCAACCTGCTTTTAACCTTTGCAGAACCCAGAACCAAACACTCCCAGAACCTTCCCTTTCGGCCTCCTGTTTTCCACCCGGACCCTCTCGGGCTTTGCACCAGGACTGTGGGCAAATGCCCTATTGTGGCAGGCGGCGTGACACCGCTTCCGCTTCACTTCCGCCCCTCGTTTGCCTCCCCTTCCGGTTTCCCAGTCCCCTCCCTCCCCCCTTGGTTGCCAGGTTAACGACTAATCGATCCATCGATTCCGGGTCCCCGCTTCCCCCCAGGCGGGTCGGCCCCACCAGTGGACGAACCCCCTCTCCCTCCACAGTGGCAGGTATGAGGTCACTTCCGTCCTACTTCCGCCCTTCCTCTGCCCCACTTCCGGTCCTGGCGTTTTCCCCTTCCCCCGGTGGTGCCGAACTCAACAATCGATTAACATCCCCCCCGCCAGCGGCTCCGGGTGGGTACCGCGGCCCGGGGGGGGAGGGTCTGGGGTGTGAGGACGGGGTGGGGGGCTGGGAGGAGGAGGAGCAGTGCCCGGGGACTCTGGGGGTTTGCTGGGGGGATCTAGTGGGGCAGGGATGGGCAAGGGGGACATGGGGGTCCTCAGAAGGGATTTTGGGGCGCAGGGGGGATCTGGGGGTTGGCAGGGGGTCAGCAAGAGGGGTTGTGTGGGGCAGGGGTGGGCAGGAGGGATGCTGGGTGGTTCTGAGGGCAGGGGGTGGGCATGGGGGATACGGAGGATGTGGGGGTAGCAGGGGGATTCTGTGGGGCAGGGATGGGCAAGGAGAACTTGGGGGTCCTCAGAAGGGATTTTGGGGGGCAGGGGGGATCTGGGGATTGGCAGGGGGTCAGCAAGAGGGGTTGTGTGGGGCAGGGGTGGGCAGGAGGGATGCTGGGTGCTTCTGAGGGCAGGGGGTGGGCATGGGGGATACGGAGGATGTGGGGGGTCAGCAGGGGGATTCTGTGGGGCAGGGATGGGCAAGGAGAACTTGGGGGTCCTCAGAAGGGATTTTGGGGGGCAGGGGGGATCTGGGGATTGGCAGGGGGTCAGCAAGAGGGGTTGTGTGGGGCAGGGGTGGGCAGGAGGGATGCTGGGTGGTTCTGAGGGCAGGGGGTGGGCATGGGGGATACGGAGGATGTGGGGGGTCAGCAGGGGGATTCTGTGGGGCAGGGATGGGCAAGGAGAACTTGGGGGCCCTCAGAAGGGATTTGGGGGGCAGGAGGGCTCTAGGGGTTGGCAGGGGGATCTGGGAGCAGGGGGTGGGCAAGGGGAACATGGAGATCGGGGGGCAGGGATGGGCAAGGCGGACATGGGTGGCCTACGGCTTGGCAGGGGGTAGGCAGGAAGGATGATGGGGGAGTCTTGGGTCAGCAAGGGGGATGTGGGGTGATCAGGGAGATGAGTAGCAGCTGGTGTCTCTAACCCCATCTCCCCCTCCAACGCACAGGCCCATCCCCATGGCCTCGCGGCACCAGCGCCGCCTCTGGCGCTATGTGGAGTCTGGCCGGCACCGCCGGCTGCGCTCGCTCCTCACCCGCCACCGGGAGCTGCTGGACCTGGACCAGCCAGGGGGGCACAAGGGCCGTCCCCCCCTGCACTATGCCTGCGCCCACCGAGACCCCATGGCTGCCCAGATCCTCCTGGGCCACGGAGCCAACCCCGCCCTCCAGGACTGGCAAGGAGACACGGCCCTGCACCACGCCGCCCGGCAGGCCGCCCGCAAGGGCAAGAACGGTGAGCACCGGCCCTTTAAATCCCAGCCGGGGGGAAGGGATTTGAACCCAGGCCTCACCTCTGGGCTGCAGTGCTTCGAGGATACCACTGGCGGGGGGAAGCAATGGGAGCCAGGGATAGAACCCAGGAGTCCTGGCTCCCAGCACCCCCCTGCTCTAACCACTAGACCCCACTCTTCTTTCAGATGCAACCTGTAGTGCAGGTCTCTGGCCACTAGGGGGTGCTACCGAGTTCCCAACCCCAGGAAAGCGGGAGAGACCTGGACATGGAATGGAAAACCCAGGAACGGGAGTCTGGGGGGCATAGCCGACGATGGGGGCTGGGGACCCAGGCGTCCAGGATGGCATTTGCTCCCTCCAGGGGGCACCATTAACCTCTCCCTTTCTCCCTCTCCAGTGTACAAAGTCCTCTTTGCCAGCCTGCAGAGCCACTGCCCTCGGGCCATGGGGATCCGGAACCGGGCCGGGGAGACGCCCAGGGACCTTCTGGGGCCCATGAAGGAGGAGCAGGTACCGATCTGGTCCGCCAGGGGGTGCTGTGCTGGAAGGAGCCGGTTGGGGCTCGGTAGGAGGCGCTCTCCCCTGCCAAGTCAGTGCTGGCCCCAGTGCCCTAGGGCAGTGCTCGGGGTCTGCGCTGCAGGGAGCGGGGCAGGGGGGGCTCAGTAGGGGGTTGTTACCAGATTTGCTCATTACTTTGGGGTAGGCTCATTTATTAGGGTTATTCTTTTCGGGGGGGGAGGTCTGTACTTCTATCAACGTGTCGCTTGTGTTCATACGGAGTTTTACTTCTCCCCGCTGCAAGTTCCCTCCCAATGGCGCTACCCTGCAGGACCGGGGTTCCCCAGGGCTGGGTTCCTCCAGCCCCAGAATCAGACAAACACACGCACATTAACAGAGCGCGTCTGAGAGGGCCGGGTTAATCAGCGCTCCCAAGCTGACCCCTTAGATGCTCCTGGCCTCGGCAGGCTGGGTCGAGCAGCACCTCCAAGCTGCCACCCTCACATGCCCCGGGTTCAGCACGTCCCTGTCCCCACTTTCACGTTGTAACCCACTGGATGAGCAAACCCCTCAGGAGTTTTGGGCGCTGCAGGGATCTTTTAGCTGAGGTACGAGGAGCGTTGCCGCAGAGCAAATGAGGAAGCCAAAAAACACCCACGAGGGGGGGATAGAGAGAGAGAAGCAACCAGCTTAACCATGAAAGTTATTTATTGCCAGGTAATAACCATAGAGGAGCCAAACAAACAAAACAGTTACTATATTAAATCTAACTTAAATTTGATTATAAAAGTCAAGTTTAGAAAACTATAACTGATCCCACAAGTCAGGGTCAGAAGCCTATATCTAGAGAGAGAGAGCTGGGTTCTCACCACTCCGTGAAGCTTGAATCTATCAGGGGGTCCCCGGTGGCGGTGGTAGCTGAGGGTCCGGGGTGCTGGAATCAGGCAGAGCCCCCCGCACGATCACTCAGGAGAAGATGAAGTCTCGGTGGAACGGATGCAGCTTTTGGATCCAGGCATCAGAGCACTTCCTTGAGCGTGGGTTGGGGTTTTTGTAGGGAAAGAACCATGGTTCAAGGGAGACACTAGATTTGTTGATGTGTAAACAAGGGAGGATCCCAAAGGTGTTTTGTTCAGGCTAGACCATGGGAGCTGTTCATTCCCGGCTGTGGGCCGTGTTCCTTGGAGGGAACCCACAATGCAATTAGGGAGCGTCACTGTTTTGGATACCAGTAAGGGATTCATGACTAGAATTGGTCTGATAACTACTGAGCTGGGTGTGTGCAAGTGTGGGTTCATTAACATCTGGAGCAGAGATCCCCCATCATGCACTGCTTCCCTGCTTTTCTGGTCCCAGAGTTCAGTGCGGTTCTTTCCTCGGAGTCTCTGTTCTCCAATCTGTATGCTAATGGGGATGCCTCCCTGTCCCATCTTCGATGCAAATGAGGCCAAGGGAGTTTCCTTAATCCTGTCACTCTTGTCCCAGGGGTTTAGGTGTGTCTCCCTCGGCCTTTTTATTGCTTTTTGTAAGTCTGTCTTCTGATCGGCTTTGGTTCAAGTAGAGGCTGAGGTGGGGGGGTCTTTTCGTGAGTCAGACAGGCTGGATACTGCGCCCTGGTTCCCCAAGAACACAGAGCTGACAGGAGAGATTAATAAGCCTGGAGCTTTTCACCTTGGAAAAGAGACGACTAAGGGGGGATATGACAGAGGTCTATAAAATCATGACTGGTGTGGAGAAAGTAGATAAGGAAGTGTTATTTACTCCTCCTCATAACACAAGAACTGGGGGTCACCCAATGCAATTAATAGGCAGCAGGTTTAAAACAAACAACAGGAAGTATTTCTTCACCCGATGCACAGTTAACCTGTGGAACTCCTTGCCAGGGGATGTTGTGAAGGCCAAGACTAGAACAGGGTTCAAAAAGGAACTAGATAAGTTCATGGAGGACAGGTCCATCAATGGCTATTAGCCACGATGGGCAGGGATGGTGTCCCTAGCCTCTGTTTGCCAGATGCTGGGAATGGGCGACAGGGGATGGATCACTTGATGATTCTGAGGATGGAGTGGAGATCAAGGATAATCTAGGCATGGCCCAATATCTAAACAAATACTTTGCCTCAGTCTTTAATAAGGCTAAAGAGGATCTTAGGGATAATGGTAGCATGACAAAGGGGAATGAGGAGATGGAGGTAGATATTACGATATCTGAGGTAGAAGTGAAACTCAAACAGCTTAATGGGACTAAATCGGGGGGCCCAGATAATCTTCATCCAAGAATATTAAAGGAATTGGCACATGAAATTGCAAGCCCATTAGCAAGAATTTTTAATCAATCTGTCAACTCAGGGGTTGTACCGTATGACTGGAGAATTGCTAACATAGTTCCTATTTTTAAGAAAAGTGATCCGGGTAACTATAGGCCTGTTAGTTTGACATCTGTAGCATGCAAGGCCCGCTCCTGGACAGGGTAAGCCCGTAATCAGTCCATCATTCCAAAGCTGGGTAATGATTTCGCACCAGCCTGTGATCCGAAGTAGAGATCCCCCAAAACTGCGATCAAAATCCACACTGGTTTAGAGAAAACGGTAAAACAAGTTTATTAGCTGCAGAACGATCGATTTTAAGTGAGTTCAAGAGGAAAGGCATCGACGTCAGAACGGGTTACAAAGGAAATCAAAAGGCTGACATCACTCTGTTCGCCAGAAGCTGGGAACGGTGCCACAGGGGGTGGGTCACTTGGTGATTCCCTGTTCTGTGCATTCCCTCTGGGGCACCTGGGACTGGCCCCTGTTGGAAGACAGGACACTGGGCTCCATGGGCCTTTGGTCTGACCCAGTCTGGCCGTTCTTATTCAGGGGTGTGTTAACCGGAGTGTCGTGTGTAATACACAGGAGGTAAATGTCCGGCTCTGCTTGGCACGGGTGAGGCCCCAACTGGGGTCCAGTTCTGGGAGCCACGCTCTAGGAAAGAGGGGGACAATTGGCGAGAGGCCAGAGAAGAGCAACAAAAATGAGTGAAGGGTTAGACGCCCTGACCTAGGGGGAAAGGTTAGAAAACGGGGCACGTTTAGTCTGGAGAAAAGAAGAGTGATGCGGGAACCTGAGAACAGTCTACAAATACGTTCAGGGCTGGTGTAAAGGGACCGGGGATCGATGGTTCCCCACGTTCGCTGGAGGCCGGACACGACGTAACGGGCTTAATCCGCACCAAAGGCACTTTCGTTTAGATACCAGGAAAATCTTCCTAACTCTAAGGGGAATTGAGCTCTGGAATCGGCGTCCACGGGCGGGTCGCGGGATCCCCGTCCCGGGAGGTTTAAGACCAGGTTGGCCAAACCCCTGTCAGGGCTGGTCTAGGTTGGCTGGGCCCTGCCTCAGCGCGGGGGCCAGGCGTGACGGCGACGTCCCAGCCCGTGCTGGTTCTCTGATGCCCGATGACTCTCCGCAGCAGCCCCCGGAGGAATCTGAGGAGAGCGACGGGGAGCGGAACAGGGACTGGGAATGGCGCCAGAAGCTCCTCGGGGAATGCCAAGATGAATACCAGGAGATCTGGCGCTACGAAGGTAGGGACCCTGCATGGCCCCCTAGACGGGACAGGCCCCATTCCCAGCCCCCTGAGCCAGCCAGCCCCCGCCCTGGGGCCGGATTGGGGTTGGCGCCCCCTAGAGGGGACAGACCCCATGCCCCATTCCCAGCCCCCCTGAGCCAGCCAGTCCCCGCCCTGGGGCCGGGTGGGAGCTGGCGCCCCCTAGAGGGGACAGACCCCTTGCCCCATTCCCCCCCCACCCCCCCGAGCCAGCCAGTCCCTGCCCTGGGGCCGGGTGGGAGCTGGCACCCCCGAGAGGGGACAGGCCCCTGCCCCATTCCCCTCCCCCCCTGAGCCAGGCAGTGTCAGATCAGCCCTGGTGCCCCCTACAGGGGAAATTCTCACCTAACGCCACCCTCCTCGTCTCTCCCCCCATCCCCAGAGGATTTCTGCACGGCCCACCCGGACCCAGAACCCTACGAGGAGTGGGCAGAGCGCATGGCACGGGAATACAGGCGGAAAGACTGCCAGTGGGCGGGGCCTGGCCCTCAGAGGGCGGGGCCTGGCCCCCAGAGGGCGGGGCCTGGCCCTCAGGTCCCCGACAATGGAGCCGCGCATCCCCCGCCCCACACCTCCCAGCGCCCCCTGGAGGAAGAGTCTCGTCTGTACCGGGAACGTGCCCGCACCAAGAAGGAGGAGCTGCGGGAAGCCAAGCGGCAGCGTTACCAGGAGGGCTGCGCCCGCGTCTTCGCCCCCGATGCCACCCGCCCCCTGTGCTACGGGGACATCCCGTGGCCCAGCCCCACGGGCACCGTGGCGGAGATGGCCGCTGTCGCCATGCTAGGCACGGATCCCTCGGACGTGGGCGCCTACCGCCGCCGGCTCCGGCACCAGCAGGCCCTGTGGCACCCGGATAAATTCGCCCAGCGCTGCGGGGGGCGGCTGGCGGAACTGGACCGGCGCCGGATCCTGGCCACGGTCACGGCCCTGTCCCAGGAGCTCAACAGGCTGGCCGAGGCGGCCAAGTAACAGGAACACGCACGCAGCTGTGTCAATAAAGGGTCGGTTCTTGTATAGAGCCCGGACTCCTGGGTTCTCTCCCCGGCTCTGGGAGGGGAGGGGGATCTGGTGGTTAGAGCGGGGGGGCTGGGAGCCAGGACTCCTGGGTTCTCTCCCCGGCTCTGGGAGGGGAGTGGGGGCTGGTGATTAGAGCGGGGGGGCTGGGAGCCAGGACTCCTGGGTTCTCTCCCCGGCTGTGGGAGGGGGGTTACAGGAGCGGGGGCTGCCTATTCCCCTAACTTCACCCCACCCTGCGCCACAATTCCTTGCCCCAAGCACAGAACATCCCCTTCCCCTCCCCCTGCAATCGGCCTCCTGCTCCTCTTGCTCAATGTCTCGTTCTCAGAGTTTGGTAACTAGGAGCCGCTGGGCCTGCGGCCAGAGCCGGGCCCCAGTTCCCAGGCGGGTGACGAAGGGAGCAGCCCTCAGCAAACCCACAGAGCCTGGGGGCGGGGGGAAGCCCAGGGCTGGGCTGGCAGGGGCTGCGGGTCGGGAGTGAGGGGCACCAGCAGGGCTGGGGGGGGCAGGGGGCTGCGGGTCGGGAGTGAGGGGCTCTGGCAGAGCTGGGGGAGGGCTGGGCTAGCAGGGGCTGCGGGTCGGGAGTGAGGGGCACCGGCAGGGCTGGGGGGGCAGGGCCTGCGGGTCGGGAGTGAGGGGCACCGGCAGGGCTTGGGGGGCAGGGCTGGGCTAGCAGGGGGCTGCGGGTCGGGAGCGAGGGGCTCCGGCAGGGCTGGGGGGGCAGGGCCTGCGGGTCGGGAGTGAGGGGCACCGGCAGGGCTGGGGGGGCAGGGCTGGGCTAGCA
Organism: Natator depressus; assembly: GCF_965152275.1. Classification (NCBI taxonomy): domain Eukaryota; kingdom Metazoa; phylum Chordata; order Testudines; family Cheloniidae; genus Natator; species Natator depressus. The sequence goes on from NC_134247.1 coordinate 46,738,999, forward strand.
GGGGCTGTGGGTCGGGAGTGAGGGGCACCGGCAGGGCTGGGGTCAGTGTCTCTCCCAGCCCCATGGCTCTGGCCCTGCGGTCTCCTCCCTCGCGTGACCTTGGAAGCCGGGGAGGGGAAGTGAACGTCCCGGAGTCGCCATCTGGCCGGGGATGACGCAGGCTCCCCACGTCCCGTACCGGGCACAGAGCGGCCTGAGACCAGGGGGAGGGGAGGCCATGAGCTTCTCTGGGGTCAATGTCCCCCAGTGCCCCCCCACAACCCCCCACCCGGTCCTCCACGCCCCTCTGGTTCCATCCTTCCCACCACCTCAAACTCCTCCGGAGGGAGTGAGGGGCACCGGCAGAGCTGGGAGGGGGCAGAGCCGGGCTGGCAGGGGGCTGCGGGTCGGGAGTGAAGGGCACCGGCAGAGCTGGGGGGCAGGTCTGGGCCAGCAGGGGGCTGTGGGTCGGGAGTGAGGGGCACCGGCAGGGCTGGGGGGGCAGAGCTGGGCTAGCAGGGGGCTGTGGGTCGGGAGTGAGGGGCACCGGCAGAGCTGTGGGGGGCCAGGGCTGGGCTGGCAGGGGGCTGCGGGTCAGGAGTGAGGGGCACCGGCAGGGCTGGGGGGGGCAGAGCCGGGCTGGCAGGGGGCTGCGGGTCGGGAGTGAGGGGCACCGGCAGGGCATGGGGGGCAGGGCTGGGCTAGCAGGGGGCTGCAGGTCGGGAGTGAGGGGCACCGGCAGGGCTGTGGGGGGCCAGGGCTGGGCTGGCAGGGGGCTGCGGGTCAGGAGTGAGGGGCACCAGCAGGGCTGGGGGGGCAGGGCTGGGCTGGCAGGGGGCTGTGGGTCGGGAGTGAGGGGCACCGGCGGAGCTGTGGGGGGCCAGGGCTGGGCTGGCAGGGGGCTGCGGGTCAGGAGTGAGGGGCACCGGCAGGGCTGGGGGGGGCAGAGCCGGGCTGGCAGGGGGCTGCGGGTCGGGAGTGAGGGGCACCGGCAGGGCATGGGGGGCAGGGCTGGGCTAGCAGGGGGCTGCAGGTCGGGAGTGAGGGGCACCGGCAGGGCTGTGGGGGGCCAGGGCTGGGCTGGCAGGGGGCTGCAGGTCAGGAGTGAGGGGCACCGGCAGGGCTGGGGGGGGCAGAGCCGGGCTGGCAGGGGGCTGCGGGTCGGGAGTGAGGGGCCCCGAGCCCCCATCCCCTCAGAACCCCACACTGACACTGTCCCCGTGCGAGTGTCTCTGGGGAGCGGCCCGACGTGGACGGCTGCTCCCGGGCTCAACCCCGGCTCCCAGCCCTGCCCGGCTGGCACCAGACGACCCTGCCCGTCCCTCCTCCGTGTCCTCTCTTCCCGTCTGTCTGCAGTTCTCTCTCCCCCCCACCCTTCCTCGGCCGTCCATCCCTTCGGTCTCTCCTCCTTTGCCTCGTTCTGTCTCTCCTTCCCTCGTCTCTTCATCCTCCTTCAGTTCCTCGGGTTTTCCCTCACTCCCTCCTTCAGTTTTCTTCATCCGATTTCTTTCCTTCGCGCATTCGCTCGTTCTTTTCTTTTTTCACTGACTCATTCCTTCCTTCTTTCCTTTCCTTTCCTCCTTTCCCGCCTTCATCCTCTGGTTCCTTTTTTCTTTCCCGCCTTTTTCCCTCCCTCTTTCTTTTTTCACGCAGCCCTTCGTTCCCTCACGTGTGCCCCGCTCGTTCATTTATTCCTTCATTCACTCTTTGTCCCTTTCTTCTCTCATCCTTTCATTCCCTCGTTCCGACGTTTGTTCTTTCCTCCCCTTGTTCCTTAACTCATGGTTTTCTTTCTCAGTTTGTTTCTTTCTATCCTTATTTTCTATCCCTTTTTATTTGCACCCATTTTATTTCTATTTCTATCCATTTTTTCTTTCTCTCTCTATCCATTTGTCTTTGGGATTTTTCTTTCTTTCCTCCATTTTTATCAGTTTTCTCTTTCTATCCTTTAATTTCCCTCTTGCTTGCTTGCTTCTATCCATTTTCTTTCCTTTTCCCTTTTCTTTTCTTCATTCTTTCTTCTTGTCTTTGTTTTCTTTCTCTCTTTGCCCCACCCCGTCTCTCCTCCACACACCCCCGTCACACCCCTCGCTCCCGGTCAGGATGACCCAAGAGGAAGGCTCTGGCGTCGTTCTGCTCACATCACAGCTGGGTTGGGACAGGGTGACTCACGGGCAGGAATTCCCGCCCGGTGCCATATAAACCCCGCACCCGTCCCGCCCCGAGCAGATGTCTCCCATCGCCAGCGCCCAGCCGCCCATCCCGGGGGGGACCATGGTGAAGTTCGGGGCAGGCCTCAGGCCTGTGGATCCTGCCCGGGGCTCCGGCTTGCTCTGCTCGGCGTGTGGCTTCCTGCTCATCCGGCCCCAGCAGACAGAGTGCGGCCATCGGTACTGCACGGCCTGCGTCCCGCGACTGCTGGGGTGAGCGCCGGGGGGCTGCGGGTGGGGGTGAGGGGCACCGGCAGGGTGGGGGGGCAGGGGCTGCGGGTCGGGAGTGGGGGGCACCGGCAGGGCTGGGCTGGCAGGGGCTGCGGGTCGGGAGTGGGGGGCACCGGGAGGGGGTCTGTCTCTGACATGTTTGTAAGCAGCCGGGCCCCGTCTAACCCGTGTCCCCGCCGTGGGGGGGGGGGGGGCTGCGCTGAACTCTGGTGACGGGATTTGTCTCCTCACAGGGACACAGACAAGGTGACCTGCTGCGTTTGTAGCAAGAGACTGAGCCCCAACCAGGTGAGTGTCACCGGCAGGGCTGGGGGGGGCAGGGGGCTGCGGGTCGGGAGTGAGGGGCACCGGCAGGGCTGGGGGGGGCAGGGGGCTGCGGGTCGGGAGTGAGGGGCTCCAGCAGGGCTGGGGGGAGGGGGCTGCGGGTCAGGAGCGAGGGGCACCGGCAGGGCTGGGGGGGCGCAGGGGGCTGCGGGTCGGGAGCGAGGGGCACCGGCAGGGCAGGGGGATCCAGGGGGCTGCGGGTCGGGAGTGAGGGGCACCGGCAGGGCTGGGGGGGGCAGGGGGCTGCGGGTCGGGAGTGGGGGGCTCCGGCAGCGCTGTGGATTCACTGATTCTTTTCTCTCCTTCCTCAGTTTCACAAGGACCGAGCGGCCGAGAAAGACGCTCTCAGCACGGCCGTGACCTGCCCCAGAGCCAGCTGCAGCTGGATGGGGACCCTGGCGTCCTACCTGGTGAGAACCCGGGACACAGACACACCCCAGCCCCAGATCGGGGCCCATGCCCCCGAGAGGGGACAGGCCCCTGCCCCGTTTCCCGCCCCCCTGAGCCAGCCAGTCCCCCCCTGGGGCCAGATGGGAGCGGGCGCCCCCTAGAGGGGAAAGGCACCTGCCCCATTCCCTGCCCCCCTGAGCCAGCCAGTCCCCGCCCTGGGGCCGGATGGGAGCTGGCGCCCCCTAGAGGGGACAGGCCCCTGCCCCATTCCCGCCCCCTGAGCCAGCCAGGCCCCGCCCTGGGGCCGGATGGGAGCTGGCGCCCCCTAGAGGGGACAGGCCCCATGCCCCGTTCCCCGCCCCCCTGAGCCAGCCAGGCCCACGTCTGCTCTGGGACTGTATTGATGGTGCAGTTGTGCCCCCTGGTGGCCATCCCTGGGAATGGCAGGCTGGAGCTCTTAAAGGGCCAGTTCCCCTTTTTAACCTCACTGCTTGTCTCTCTCCGCAGGGCCCCCATCGATGTGGCCAGGCCCCATCTCCCATCACCACACCCTAGACTCTCCCCCTTCCCATGGCACCCCCCACTGCTGCTCCCTCCAGACTCCATTCCCTCTCCCTCTGACCCCCACGGCACCACCCCCACGGCCCTCGCTGCAGTCCCCTTAACCCCCCCCAATTTTCCCTCTACCCCCCTGATCCCCTGCCTCTCCCCTCCCCCAGGCCAGCCTCGTCCTGCTACACTGCCCCCTCCCCACACCCCCCATCCTCTAACCCTCTCCTCTCTCCCGCTGCAGGAGCACCTCTGCCCCCCAGCCGTGAGTCCCGGCCCAGAGGAGAAGTCAGCTCCGAAGGACCTGGAGGTCCACGTGATGACAGGTGTCCCCCGGGGGGGCAGGAACTCCCAGATGGTGAGTCACAAGGCAGCCACCAGATGTGCAGGGGAAAGAAGGAGGCCTGGTGGCCAGATGTGGAGAGGGGAGGATGATGTAGGCTGATGTTTGGAGGGGGGGCAGCCAGATGTGCAAGGGGGAAGGGGAGATGTAAGCTAGTGGCCAGATGTTTGGGGAGCTAGCCAGACGGGCAGGCTGGGGGGGCTGAGGGGAAGTAGTTTGCAGCCAGATGTGCGGGGGGTGGGGAGCCCATCCGGATGTGCAAGGGGAGGGGGGAGCTTGTGGCCAGATGTGCAGCCTGGGGGGCTGAGGGGAAGCAGTGTGCAGCCAGATGTGCAGGGGGGCAGGGGAGCCCAGCCAGATGTACAGGGCGGTAGCCAGATGGGAGCTGACCCCTCTCCCATCCTCCCCCAGGACGCCCCGCCCCTGGATCTCCAGCGGAGGATAGAGCAGCTGGAGGTTATGGTGACCTCCCTGCGCCAGGAGCTCTGGAGCCAGGCCGGTGCCATGCAAGCTCTCCAGCGCCGGGGCCTCCAGGACCAGCCGTCCCCGGGGGTCTCCACGGAGCCGTCTGGCTGCTCCCACGGGGCTCGGGGAGCCGCAGCTGCGTCCCCGGAGCTGGCCAGCGCCGACGGGACCCTGGTGTGGAAGCTCCAAGGGTTCTCCAAGCTGCTGGGGGAGGCCAAGGCCGGGAGGAGAACGTCCATCTATTCCTCGGTCTTCGCCACCCACCCCTTCGGCTACCGGCTCTGCCTCCGGCTCTACCCAGACGGGGATGGGGCCGGCCAGGGGACTCACCTGTCACTGTTCATGGCCTTGGCCAAGGGGCCCTATGATGATCTCCTGCCTTGGCCTTTCCTCCGCAAGGTCACCTTCTACCTCCTGGATCCCTGGCGGAAGAGGCCGGCCCTGAGGGAGACTTTCGCCCCTGACCCCTGCAGCACGTCCTTCCAGCAGCCCCAGGGCCAGCTCAACGTGGCTAGCGGGAGCCCCCTCTTTGCCCCCCACGGACAGCTCCAAAACTACCTCAAAGACGACACCCTCTACGTCAAGGTGGTGGTGGACACGTCCGGGACGGGGGTGTGAGCTTTGGGGGCGAGGGGTTCCTCTGCCTCCATACCCTCCTGCCTCTTCCTATTCCTCCCTCAGCCCCCCTAAAGCCCTGCCCCCCGGTGCTGCCCCCTACCACCCTCCAGCTCTCCCTCCGAAGCCTTAGAAACATCCTGCCTTGCACGTTAGCGGCCTGGAAACCTTCCAGCTGCCAAAGGCGACTGCAGCAGGAGGTGCCCTTGTGGCTTAGTACACGCAGCGCTTATTAGGCTCTGGAAGCTAAGCAGGGCTGGGCTTGTTCTGATCCCAGCTGGGAGACCTCACACCTGAGATCCCAGTGCTCAGCGGGGACTGGGCTGTGTGGGGGGAGATGGGGGAGCTAAGCAGGGGGCTGGTCTGTTCGAGTCACTGGAGGGGAGACCCTCACTGCGAAGCAGGGCCTGTCTTCTTTGTGCAGGTGGCTGGAGGAGAGGATAAGCTGCTCGGTTATTGTGCTTCTCTGATAATTTATGATAATTTATTACCGTTACTAACGATCCATGCTGCGGGAAGGCGGCGTTTGCGGGTTTATCGAAGCGCTGAATTCTCTATTTATCTATTTATGTATTCATGGGCCGGCTGCTGGTGCCCCTGGGCAGAGCCGGTCCCGCGGGAAGGGGGAGTCCGGGGCGGGGAGACTCCACCGGGGGCAGCTCCGCTGCTCTGCCGTGAGACCCCACCCCCCACCCCGGTCCTGGAGCCGAGACGGGGCTCTGGGCGCGCGGCCGTTGTGGGGCTCCGTGCAAGATGGGATGTAATGCGCACTTCTCGTGTGTGTGAGCGTGTCTGTCTGTCTGTGTGTGTGAAGCACAATCACTAGGGCCCCTAGCGCAGCCGCTGGCCCAGGACCCGTCCTGCCACCTCGCCCCGTATTGATCGCCAGCGTCTGGTTTATTTATTGTGCGATATTGTAATAAAAATCTCTCTGCATCACTTGTGTGACTGCCCTTGTCACAGTGCCCGGCTCAGCGCCCGGACTGCCCGGGCACAGTGCCCCCTGCTGGGCTCCCCCTGCCGCCCCCTGCCACCTGCAGCCCCCTGCTACCCTGCGCCTCCTGCTGCCCCTGCTGGGCTCCCCCTGCTGCCCCATGCCCCCGCAGCCCAGCGCCCCCTGCTGCCCCTACCCCCGACCTTCCTGCCTCCCGCCTCCTGCAGCCCAGCGCCCGGCACTGCTCCCAGCTGCCTCCCCCCCCACCCCGCAGCCCAGGCCCCTAGCACCCCCCTGGGGCAATGGGGCCGGGGGCAGACGCTCCTGGCTGGGCTCTGCAGGCGCACGCGGGGGGTGTAAGTTGCAGTTCTGCGGAACGGCCACGCGGTGGCAGCAGAGACCAATATTTCCAGGCCAGCCATTAACACGGATCAGCCTCTGCTTTTAACGGGACCGGGGGAGGAGGCGGGAGACCAGGGTAGATGGGCCCGTGGGTCTGACCGGGGGTGGGAGGGAAGAGGCGGGAAACCAGGGTAGAGGGGCCCAGGGTCTGACCCGGGGTGGGGTGGGAGGGAGGAGGCGGGATACCAGGGTAGATGGGCCCAGGATCTGACCCGGGGGGGGGGAAGGAGGAGGCAGGATACCAGGGTAAATGGGCCTGTGGGTCTGACCCAGGTGGGAGGGAGGAGGCAGGAGACCAGGGTAGGGGGGCCCAGGGTCTGACCCGGGGTGGGAGGGAAGAGGGGGGAGACCAGGGTAGATGGGCCCAGGGGCTGACCCGCGTGGGAGGGAGGAGGCGGGAGATCAGGATAGATGGGCCCAGGGGCTGACCTGGGTGGGAGGGAGGAGGCGGGAGACCAGGGTAGGTGGGCCCAGGGTCTGACCCAGGTGGGAGGGAAGAGGCGGGAGACCAGGGTAGATGGGCCCAGGATCTGACCCGGGGGGGAAGGAGGAGGCAGGATACCAGGGTAAATGGGCCTGTGGGTCTGACCCAGGTGGGAGGGAGGAGGCAGGAGACCAGGGTAGATGGGCCCAGGGTCTGACCTGGGGTGGGAGGGAAGAGGCAGGAGACCAGGGTAGATGGGCCCAGGGTCTGACCTGGGGTGGGAGGGAAGAGGGGGGAGACCAGGGTAGATGGGCCCAGGGGCTGACCCGGGTGGGAGGGAGGAGGCGGGAGACCAGGGTAGATGGGCCCAGGGGTTGACCCAGGTGGGAGGGAAGAGGTGGGAGACCAGGGTAGATGGGCCCAGGATCTGACCCGGGGGGGGAAGGAGGAGGCAGGATACCAGGGTAAAGGGGCCCAGGGGCTGACCCGGGTGGGAGGGAGGAGGCAGGAGACCAGGGTAGGTGGGCCCAGGGTCTGACCTGGGGTGGGAGGGAGGAGGTGGGAGACCAGGGTAGATGGGCCCAGGGTCTGACCCAGGTGGGAGGGAGGAGGCGGGAGACCAGGGTAGGGGGGCCCAGGGTCTGACCCGGGGTGGGAGGGAAGAGTGGGGAGACCAGGGTAGATGGGCCCAGGGGCTGACCCAGGTGGGAGGGAAGAGGCGGGAGACCAGGGTAGGTGGGCCCAGGGTCTGACCCAGGTGGGAGGGAGGAGGCGGGAGACCAGGGTAGATGGGCCCAGGGGCTGACCCAGGTGGGAGGGAGGAGGCGGGAGACCAGGGTAGGTGGGCCCAGGGGCTGACCCGGGTGGGAGGGAGGAGGCAGGAGACCAGGGTAGATGGGCCCAGGGGCTGACCCAGGTGGGAGGGAAGAGGCGGGAGACCAGGGTAGATGGGCCCAGGGTCTGACCCGGGGTGGGAGGGAAGAGGGGGGAGACCAGGGTAGATGGGCCCAGGGGCTGACCCGCGTGGGAGGGAGGAGGCGGGAGATCAGGATAGATGGGCCCAGGGGCTGACCTGGGTGGGAGGGAGGAGGCGGGAAACCAGGGTAGGTGGGCCCAGGGTCTGACCCAGGTGGGAGGGAAGAGGCGGGAGACCAGGGTAGATGGGCCCAGGATCTGACCCGGGGGGGAAGGAGGAGGCAGGATACCAGGGTAAAGGGGCCTGTGGGTCTGACCCAGGTGGGAGGGAGGAGGCAGGAGACCAGGGTAGATGGGCCCAGGGTCTGACCTGGGGTGGGAGGGAAGAGGCAGGAGACCAGGGTAGATGGGCCCAGGGTCTGACCTGGGGTGGGAGGGAAGAGGGGGGAGACCAGGGTAGATGGGCCCAGGGGCTGACCCGGGTGGGAGGGAGGAGGCGGGAGACGAGGGTAGATGGGCCCAGGGGCTGATCCAGGTGGGAGGGAGGAGGCGGGAGACCAGGGTAGATGGGCCCAGGGGCTGACCCAGGTGGGAGGGAAGAGGTGGGAGACCAGGGTAGATGGGCCCAGGATCTGACCCGGGGGGGGAAGGAGGAGGCAGGATACCAGGGTAAAGGGGCCCAGGGGCTGACCCGGGTGGGAGGGAGGAGGCAGGAGACCAGGGTAGGTGGGCCCAGGGTCTGACCTGGGGTGGGAGGGAGGAGGTGGGAGACCAGGGTAGATGGGCCCAGGGTCTGACCCAGGTGGGAGGGAGGAGGCGGGAGACCAGGGTAGGGGGGCCCAGGGTCTGACCCGGGGTGGGAGGGAAGAGTGGGGAGACCAGGGTAGATGGGCCCAGGGGCTGACCCAGGTGGGAGGGAAGAGGCGGGAGACCAGGGTAGGTGGGCCCAGGGTCTGACCCAGGTGGGAGGGAGGAGGCGGGAGACCAGGGTAGATGGGCCCAGGGGCTGATCCAGGTGGGAGGGAGGAGGCGGGAGACCAGGGTAGATGGGCCCAGGGGCTGACCCAGGTGGGAGGGAAGAGGTGGGAGACCAGGGTAGATGGGCCCAGGATCTGACCCGGGGGGGAAGGAGGAGGCAGGATACCAGGGTAAAGGGGCCCAGGGGCTGACCCGGGTGGGAGGGAGGAGGCAGGAGACCAGGGTAGGTGGGCCCAGGGTCTGACCTGGGGTGGGAGGGAGGAGGTGGGAGACCAGGGTAGATGGGCCCAGGGTCTGACCCAGGTGGGAGGGAGGAGGCGGGAGACCAGGGTAGGGGGGCCCAGGGTCTGACCCGGGGTGGGAGGGAAGAGTGGGGAGACCAGGGTAGATGGGCCCAGGGGCTGACCCAGGTGGGAGGGAAGAGGCGGGAGACCAGGGTAGGTGGGCCCAGGATCTGACCCAGGTGGGAGGGAGGAGGCGGGAGACCAGGGTAGATGGGCCCAGGGGCTGACCCAGGTGGGAGGGAGGAGGCGGGAGACCAGGGTAGGTGGGCCCAGGGGCTGACCCGGGTGGGAGGGAGGAGGCAGGAGACCAGGGTAGATGGGCCCAGGGGCTGACCCAGGTGGGAGGGAAGAGGCGGGAGACCAGGGTAGATGGGCCCAGGGTCTGACCCGGGGGAGGTCAGAGTTGGGGGATCTGAGATCCCGTCCTGTCCCTGGAGGCTGGAGGCTGTTTTGCATAGACACAAAGTGAAACGCCTGCTTCTATTTTCGATCTCACTGGGGGCCTGGGGCCTTTCACCCCAAACCGCATCCTCAGCAAGGGCTTTCCCGATTTCTCTCACGACCCGGCTCGTGAGTCATCCCCTGCCAACGTCTTCAACCGTTCCAGAGCTGGCCTGGGGGTGGGGAGCCCAGGGCCGGGCTGGCAGGGGGCTGCACGTCGGGAGTGAGGGGCACCCACAGAGCTGGGGGGAGCCCAGGGCTGGGCTGGCAGGGGGCTGCACGTCGGGAGTGAGGGGCACCGGCAGGGCTGGGCTGGCAGGGGGCTGCACGTCGGGAGTGAGGGGCACCGGCAGGGCTGGGGGGGCCCAGGGCCGGGCTGGCAGGGGGCTGCGGGTCACGAGTGAGGGGCACCGGCAGGGCGGGGGGTTGCAGGGCCGGGCTGGCAGGGGGCTGTGGGTCGGGAGTGAGGGGCACCAGCAGGGCTGGGGGGGCCCAGGGCCGGGCTGGCAGGGGGTTTGCGGGTCACGAGTGAGGGGCACCGGCAGGGCTGGGGGGGGCAGGGCCGGGCTGGCAGGGGGCTGTGGGTCGGGAGTGAGGGGCACCAGCAGGGCTGGGGGGGCCCCAGGGCCGGGCTGGCAGGGGGTTTGCGGGTCATGAGTGAGGAGCACCGGCAGGGCTGGGGGGGGCAGGGCTGGGCTGGCAGGGGCTGCGGGTCACGAGTGAGGGGCACCGGCAGGGCTGGGGGGGCCCAGGGCTGGGCTGGCAGGGGGTTTGCGGGTCGGGAGTGAGGGGCACCGGCAGGGCTGGGGGGGGCAGGGCTGGGCTGGCAGGGGCTGCGGGTCACGAGTGAGGGGCACCGGCAGGGCTGGGGGTTGCAGGTCAGGATGTAAATTCCATGATAGGTTTGTTTCTACCCCTCACGTCAGTGGGAGATTTCTTGCTCTTCCACCTCGGCCGCTGGAACCGGAAGCAGAAGTGACCCCGCTGCATCCCAGAGCCAAAAATATACCAGATGGGAGTGGAAGAGATGCCCCAGGTTATGCAACCCGTTTACCTCACCCTATAGACTCCCTGATGAGCCAAGATCTCTCCGTTCCAGCAGACGTCACCGACCCTCCCATCCTCCACCCTGCTGAGTCCTCTTCCCACATCAACTCGCAACCTGGGTTCCCCTACGAGAGGCCTAATTCCTTCCTTATTCCCGCCTGCTGCGGGTGCCGATTAGAACAGCAGTCGAAACAGTGGTTGGTCCGGATCTGCCAGGAGATCATGACCCTTCCCCCCTCCCCAGCAAATCTGAGAGCCCTTCTCCGTTGCCCTTAACCGTGACTTGCTCCTTAGTTGGGTCTAGCTTGCGTTTGTGGCCAGTTCCCTGAAGCTACGTGGACCAAACCTCCTTGTCTGGCTGATCTTTGGGGGCCCCCTCTGGAGCAGAGATGTCTAGGGATAGGCTGGGTTTGTGGTGGGTCCCCCGAGGGTACAAACATCTGAGCTCCCCACATCACCTGTCTGGGGTGAACATTTCTGAAGCAGGGCTGTCCGGACCCGGGTTGCTCTCGAGGTGATTCGGTCTCCTCGCTGTCTCTGCAGTGGAGGTAGCTGGACCTAGCTTAGGTGTCTGGTGGCTTTCCATAAACTCCATAGACTTATCCCCCGCCCCAGAGACCATGGTGGGGGCATCGTCGGTCATGCTTTGATCTGAAACAACTTCCGACCACCAGATGCCGGCCGAATTGGGGATTAAACGTCTCCTATTTCTTCCACAGGAGGGAACAGCAGAGACTTTCTCCTACCGCTAACAAACGGGCCCTTGGTTTGACCACTACGCGGCAGCCTGGTCTGGGATCGGCGCTCCTAGCGCTCCTGCAAATAAGAATTCACGGACTCTACGTCCGGGCGGGACCGTCTGGTCTGACCGCCTGGATAGCGCAGGCCCGAGGACTTCCCCGAGTTCAGGCCTACTCAAGCGGGAGCAGATCTTTGAGGAAACCAGCCCAGCTTGAGTTAGGATGGAGAATCCACCGCGGCCCTTGGGGAATTGTTCGTTCCCCCTCTCTGTTACAAACGGACAGCTGAATCTGCCTAGTGGCCACTTCCAGCCGCGGGCTGCAGCTTTGGCCGCCAGATCTCAGAGCCCGGGTCACTTCTAGCCTGGGATCACGTCACCCCTTGGTCAGTCTCTGTTCAGCTGGGCAGAGCTTCTGTTTTCCAGCCCTGTGATCGTTCTCCTGGCCCTTCTGGGCGCCCGCTCCGGTTTCCCAGCACGAACTGCGGTCCCCAGCACGGGGCAGGGGGCAGCGGCCGAATGGCTCCGACTCGCTCTCCCCGTCCTTAACATCAGGCCCCCCCGGGGCGATTTCGCAAGCCGCCTTCTCCCGTTGAGGGATCGTGGGGGACCAGCTGAGGTTGGCGCTATCCAGGTCGGGTGCGGTTTGCAATCACTTCCTCTAAGCTAGGTCGGCTGCGGCTGGACCGGGGTGTGTGGCTGGACCCCCGTTCGCTCCCTGGACCGAGCTCTGCGACCTGCCCTATCTCCGGTGCCCATCTGGGGCCAGCTCTATGCCGGCCGAATGCAGCTTGTGGTGGGTTCCCGTAAGTCACGTACCCTTCAGCGTGTCCCATCTTGTGGGGGGCCGAGACGGCGGGGGCCGGGGGGGGACATCAGCCCAGCCTCGAGCGTCTCGCCAGACCACACTCAGGCAGGCCTTTGATCTTAGCCGAGAGCCAGGCTCGGGGCTGGCGGGGGAGTTGGGGGGAACGACAACGGGGTCAACGCAGCCCGAGCGAGTTCCCGAGAAAAGCCACCGGCTGCAGCGAAGCGGGGCCGGGGGGGGCCGGTCGGTCGCCGTGCGGCTGGCAGCCGATTTTCGGAGAGGGACAGGATGTGGGTTTGGCGGCGGGGGACGGTCGGGCGAGCCGGCCTTGCTCAAGACGCTTGGGCAAGCCGGGGCCGCTCGGAGCAGCTGGCGGGGCCTGGCTTCTCCCGGCAGCGAGCGAACCTCGGAGGGGGAAGGGACGGGAAAGGGGGGGAAGCCGATGATGGTTGTGATTGCAGGACTGGGGCGGGGGGGGGAGGTGAGTTTGGGGGGGGCCTCTCCCCTGCCCCCGGCCCCGTGACAATCTGTGTTCTTAGTGCGTGCTGAAAACAGGCCAGCTGAGCGGGGTGTGATACACATGGGGGGAACCCGATTTTGCACCATTTGCACCGACGGAAACGCCCTTCACGTGACCCCACGTCTCACGCGCGGCCAAGCCCCGCTGGCATGGCTGAGCCTCGCCTTTTGCACGCCTGGTTTCGCCCAGACAGAGACCCCCCTCCGCGCGTCGGCCCCATCCCCTTTGCACGCCCTGCACCCCTGTCTTTGCACCTCTTTCCACACACAAAATTCACCAGCAAACAGCCCCTCGTGTTCCTGTAAAGCACCCGCATGCGGGCACCTTCCCAGCCGTCACAGACGCCCAGGCCCTGGCTGCGGGTGCCGAATGCCCAGCCGCGTGCAGGAAACGGCCAGGCACGAGGGCTGTAGCAGGCCCGCCTGCCTGGGCACGCGGAGCCCCTGTGTTTGCACGTGGGTGGCCTGCACACGCTCGGGGTCGCCGGCAGAGGGACCGGTCCCAGCGTAAAGCTCGCACAGCTCTGCCCTCGCACGAGGCTGGAGAAATCCACAGTGGCATGATCCAGAGCCAGGCATACGTGCGCACAAGTGCTTTTGCACCACACTGGTGCGTGTGCAAGCCACCGCTGCACGTAAAAGACTGGCACGCTTTACCCTTTGCACACCCACGTCTTTGCCGTGTGCTCACGTGGGTGTGATCCCCGGCACGCGAAAGCCTCCCCCGCGGTTTCCCCTTTGCACATGTGTGCCTTTGCCCTGTGCTCGCACGTGTGTGATCCACCGTGGCACAGGAACAAATCTTGCACGCTTTTCCGGGTTTGCACGTGTGCGAGCCACCATGGCACGCGACAGAACCCTGCCCTGTTAAACCTCACCCCTGGGCCCCCCCCCCGTCTGCACACCAGTAACTCCCCCTTGCACACGCGGCTCTGCCCACCCGCCCGCCGTGGCCTCTGGGCTCCTCGCACCATGGGCACCTGTCCAACCCCCCCTGACGGTTAACCAACAGCCCCCCCCGCCTTTCGCTGTGACTGTTTCCTTCCCTTCTTCACCTCAACCGCTTTCCCTTTCAAAGAAAGGCAGCGGCCAGGGGAATTCACGGGGTGCGGGGGTGGGGGGTGGGGGGGCAGGTTACACAGAATCTGCCCCCTCCCGGCCCCAGCCCGGCTGAGTTACGGGAAGGGAGGAAGGAGGGAAGGAAACGGGCCCAGACGGAGAGAGAGAAGGAGAGAGGCCCGGGGGGGGGGGGGCTGCGGGTCGGGGAGCCGGGGTGGGCCCAGCTTCACCTGCACCCACAGGGACCCCCCCCCCAAGCTGACAGTCACTGGGGACACGCCGGGGGGGTAGGTGTGGGGGGGTCTGTGTGTGTTCTTGAGGGGTGTGTGTGTTTGTGTGTGTTACCTGCGGGGGGGGGGTGTTGTGTGGCGTGTTCACGCTGTGTGGATGAGTTTGAGTTTGTTTGCACGTTGTGTGGTGTGGCGCGGTGTGTTCTCTGTGTGTGTGCGTTTGTGTGTGTGTGTATTGTGTCTGGGTGTGGTGTGGTGTATGCGTTTGTGTGTGTGTGCTCCGTTTGGGGTGTGTTGTGGTGCGGTGTGTTGTGTTGTGTAGCTGCGTGTGTGTGTGTGTGTGTGTGTGTGTGTGTGTGTGTGCCGGGGGGGGTGCGTGATTGTGTCTGAGTTGATGGGGAGGGGGCTGTTGTGTGTCCCACCTTAGTGTGCTCAGAAGGGTCCCTGTGGAGCGGGGCGGGGTCTCACTGGGTGGGAGGGGGCTGGGAGGCCGGGTTGCCCCCCCCACCAACACACACACACAGCGCCAGACACACACCCTGGGTCCCAGCCAAGGCCACGTGGTCTGGACCTCGATTCAGCATCTGCTCTGGTTACCGCCGGGGAGAGGGGGCAGGAAACCCTGGCGGGCTGCCTCCACTTCCCCTCCACCGCCGGCTCCGGGGCGGGGCGCGGGGGCTGGTTACCCGGGGACCCCTGGCCCTGCACGGAGCTGGGGCCGGCTCCAGGGCAGGGCGCGGGGGCTGGTTACCCGGGGACCCCTGGCCCTGCACGGAGCTGGGGCCGGCTCTGGGGCGGGGTGCGGGGGCTGGTTACCCGGGGACCCCTGGCCCTGCACGGAGCTGGGGCCGGCTCGGGGCGGGGCGCGGGGGCTGGTTACCCGGGGACCCCTGGCCCTTCACGGAGCTGGGGCCGGCTCTGGGGCGGGGTGCGGGGGCTGGTTACCCGGGGACCCCTGGCCCTGCACGGAGCTGGAGCCGGCTCTGGGGCGGGGCGCGGGGGCTGGTTATCCAGGGACCCCTGGCCCTGCATGGAGCTGGGGCCGGCTCTGGGGCGGGGCATGGGGGCTGGTTATCCGGGGACCCCTGGCCCTGCACGGAGCTGGGGCCGGCTCGGGGCGGGGCGCGGGGGCTGGTTACCCGGGGACCCCTGGCCCTGCACGGAGCTGGGGCCGGCTCCGGGGCGGGACGCGGGGGCTGGTTACCCGGGGACCCCTGGCCCTGCACGGAGCTGGGGCCGGCTCTGGGGCGGGGTGCGGGGGCTGGTTACCCTGGGACCCCTGGCCCTGCACGGAGCTGGGGCCGGCTCTGGGGCGGGGTGCGGGGGCTGGTTACCCGGGGACCCCTGGCCCTGCACGGAGCTGGGGCCGGCTCGGGGCGGGGCGCGGGGGCTGGTTACCCGGGGACCCCTGGCCCTTCACGGAGCTGGGGCCGGCTCTGGGGCGGGGTGCGGGGGCTGGTTACCCGGGGACCCCTGGCCCTGCACGGAGCTGGAGCCGGCTCTGGGGCGGGGCGCGGGGGCTGGTTATCCAGGGACCCCTGGCCCTGCATGGAGCTGGGGCCGGCTCTGGGGCGGGGCATGGGGGCTGGTTATCCGGGGACCCTTGGCCCTGCACGGAGCTGGGGCCGGCTCGGGGCGGGGCGCGGGGGCTGGTTACCCGGGGACCCCTGGCCCTGCACGGAGCTGGGGCCGGCTCCGGGGCGGGACGCGGGGGCTGGTTACCCGGGGACCCCTGGCCCTGCACGGAGCTGGGGCCGGCTCTGGGGCGGGGTGCGGGGGCTGGTTACCCTGGGACCCCTGGCCCTGCACGGAGCTGGGGCCGGCTCTGGGGCGGGGTGCGGGGGCTGGTTACCCGGGGACCCCTGGCCCTGCACGGAGCTGGGGCCGGCTCTGGGGCGGGGCGTGGGGGCTGGTAACGCAGTGGATCTAATTCACCTAGATTTCAGGAAGGCGTTTGATACGGTGCCACATGGGGAATTATTAGCTAAATTGGAAAAGATGGGGATCAATATGAACACTGAAAGGTGGAGAAGGAACTGGTTAAAGGGGAGACTACGGCGGGTCACAATGAAAGGTGAACTGTCAGGCTGGAGGGAGGTTACCAGTGGAGTTCCTCAGGGATCGGTTTTGGGACCCATCTTATTTAATCTTTTTATTACTGACCTCGGCACAAAAAGCGGGAATGTGCTAATAATGTTTGTGGATGACAAAGCCGGGGGGTATTGCCGATGAGAGAAGGACCGGGACATCCTACCGGAGGATCTGGATGACCTTGTAAACCGGAGGAATAGGAATAGTGAGAAGTGCGAGGCCAGGCATTTAGGGATGAATAACAAGAACTTTAGTTATAAGCTGGGGAGGCATCAACTGGAAGTAACGGAGGAGGAGAAGGACCTCGGAGTATTGGTTGACCACAGGATGACTACGAGCCGCCAACGTGATGTGGCCGTTGAAAAAGCCAATGCGGTTTTAGGAGGCATCCGGCGAGGTGTTTGCAGCCGAGATAAGGAGGGGTTAGCACCGTTATACAAGGCACTGGTGAGACCTCCCCTGGGATAGTGGGTGCCGTTCTGGTCCCCCATGTTGGAGAAGGATGAATTCAACCTGGACCAGGTCCAGAGAAGGGCTACTAGGATGATCCGGGGCATGGAAAACCTGTCTTATGAAAGGAGACTCAAGCTTGGCTTGTTTAGCCTAACCCAAAGAAGGCTGAGGGGAGATAGGATTGCTCTCTACAAATATATCAGAGGGATAAATACCGGAGAGGGAGAGGAATTATTTAACCTCAGTACCAATGTGGACACAAGAACAAACGGATATAAACTGGCCATCGGGGAGTTTAGACTTGAAATTAGACGACGGTTTCTAACCATCAGAGGAGTGAAGTTCTGGAACAGCCTTCCAAGGGGAGCAGTGGGGGCAAAAGACCTGTCTGGCTTCAAGATTAAACGCGATAAGTTTATGGAGGAGATGGTATGATGGGATAACATGATTTTGGCAATTAATTGATCTTTAACTATTCATGGTTAATAGGCCCAGTGGCCAGTGACGGGATGCTCGATGGGGTGGGATCCGTGTTACGACAGAGAATTCGTTCCTGGGTGTCTGGCCGGTGAGTCTTGCCCACATGCTCAGGGTTCAGCTGATCGCCATATTTGGGGTCGGGAAGGAATATTCTCCAGGGCAGATTGGACGAGGCCCTGGGGGGTTTTCGCCTTCCTCTGCAGCATGGGGCGCGGGTCACTTGCTGGAGGATTCTCTGCTCCTCGAAGTCTTTAAACCACGAGTTGAGGACTTCAGTAGCTCAGACACAGGTGAGAGGTTTTTCGCAGGAGTGGGTGGGTGAGATTCGGTGGCCTGCGTTGTGCGGGGGGTCAGACTAGATGATCATAATGGTCCCTTCTGACCTTAATATCTATGAGTCTATGAGACCCCTGGCCCTGCACTGAGCTGCGGCTGGCTCTGGGGTGGGGCGCAGGGGCTGGTTACCCAGGGA
Organism: Natator depressus; assembly: GCF_965152275.1. Lineage (NCBI taxonomy): Eukaryota > Metazoa > Chordata > Testudines > Cheloniidae > Natator > Natator depressus. The sequence goes on from NC_134247.1 coordinate 46,756,381, forward strand.
CCCCTCACCCAGTGCTGAGATGCAGCTGGCTCTGGGGTGCGCCACAGGGGCTAGTTATACAGGAAGCCCCAAAACTCAGCCCCGGCTGGGGTTTAATGATCCCTAGGCCCCCTTGTGACAATGGGGGTCCCGACACCCCAAAGGGAGCAAGTGGGTCCGAGCCCGCAAAGAATGCACAGTTGGAGCCTCTGCATCTGCCCAGCCGGGCCGTGCGACCCGTGTCTCGGGCACCGGCAGCCGGGGTGCCCAGCCCTGGGCAGTGGCTGTCCTGGCACCGCCTGCCGATTTCCGGACACTCGCGGATTGGGGGATGGAAGTCTGGGACCAAACGAAAGGGGAAACAGGGCTTCCCCCAGACAGGAGGTCAGGCAGCTCCCTCGCTGCACTGTCACCCCTGCCCCTTCCCTTCCCTCCCCGAGCCAGTGAGAGAACCCAGGAGTCCTGGCTCCCATCCTCCTGCTCTCACCCCTACACCCCACGCTCCTCCCAGAGCTTGTAATAGGGTGCATGGATTAGAAATCTATTTATCCCCACACACATCTAACTACCCATCCATCCCCAGACCCACTCTCTACCTACCCATCCATCCATCCATCCACCCCCTCCATCCATCCATCCATCCATCCATCCCCAGACACCACCTCTACCTACCCATCCATCCATCCATCCATCCACCCCCTCCATCCATCTATCCATCCATCCCAGACATCCCCTCTACCTACCCATCCATCCATCCATCTACCCCCTCCATCCATCTATCCATCCATCCATCCATCTATCCATCCCCAGACACCACCTCTACCTACCCATCCATCCATCCCTCCACCCCCTCCATCCATCCATCCATCCCCACACACCCCCTCCATCCATCCATCCATCCATCCATCCATTCATCCATCCATCCACCCCCTCCATCCATCCATCCATCCATCCATCCATCTCCACACACCCCCTCCATCCATCCATCCATCCCCACACACCCCCTCTATCTATCTATCTATCCACACACCCCCTCCATCCATCCATCTATCCATCCCCAGACACCACCTCTACCTACCCATCCATCCATCCATCCACCCCCTCCATCCATCTATCCATCCATCCATCCATCTATCCATCCCCAGACACCACCTCTACCTACCCATCCATCCATCCATCCGTCTGTCTATCCCCACACACCCCCTCTATCTAATCTAATCTATCTATCCATTCACATACACCCCCTCCATCCATCCATCCATCCGTCTGTCTATCCCCACACACCCCCTCCATCCATCCATCCATCCATCCATCTGTCTATCCCCATCCACCCCCTCTATCTATCTATTTATCTATCTATCCGCAGACATGCCCCATCTGTCCGTCTGTTTTTCTGTCTGGGTGAGCCCTGGGGCCCCTGCCAGCCGGAGGACGTGAATCAGTCTCTCTGTTTCTGTCTCACATGCGAGGTCACATCCGCGCCTGTTCCCCGAACGCCGGGGTTCCCCCGCTGACCTCAGCTCGCCTGAGGCCTCCTTCCCCTATAAAGAGGCTGAGCCAGGCAGCGGCCTCGCCACAGGCTCCTCCAGCCGCCTCGCCTCCACCACAAGCTCTCCCGGCTCCGCTCTCCCGCCAGCCCCCTCGGCCTCCCGGCTCAGCCCCCCACCCATGCAGCCCGAGCCAGAGCGGGCCGGGCCCCTCCTGCTGGAGCTGGGGCCCAAGAGCCGCAGGGATCTCTGCTGGCATCTGCTTCGCGGCACCTGCTTTCTCCTGCTGGGGGCGCTGTTGGGCACAGTGCTGTACGGGTACTTCCAGAGGAAGGTAAGGGGGGCAGGGCCGGGCTGGCAGGGGGCTGCGGGTCGGGAGTGAGGGGCACCGGCAGGGCTGTGGGGGGCAGGGCCGGGCTGGCAGGGGCTGCGGGTCGGGAGTGAGGGGCACCGGCAGAGCTGGGGGGGCAGGGCTGGGCTAGCAGGGGGCTGCAGGTCGGGAGTGAGGGGCACCGGCAGAGCTGGGGGGGCAGGGCTGGGCTGGCAGGGGGCTGCGGGTCGGGAGTGAGGGGCACCGGCAGAGCTGGGGGGGCAGGGCTGGGCTGGCAGGGGGCTGCGGGTCGGGAGTGAGGGGCACCGGCAGAGCTTCATCATGGCATTCCCCCCTCATTTACAGGCGGAAGATGAGGCTGGAGGGGGGGTCAGAGGCTCTGAAGACCCCGGTAAGTAACTCCCCCAACACACACCTGCTCCCCCCCAGCCCAACCCCAAACTGGACTCTTGTCTGGAATCCATCCAGGGAACCCAGGCGTCCAGCTCTGCCCCCCACCCCCACCCCGCCCCCGGGTCTGTCCTTGGCCATGGCAATGAATCGTCTCTGTCTTTCCCAACAGCCGCCTCCTGGACCTCCTTGGGGCAACGTGCCGGCCGGACCCACTCGCCCGCAGCCCATCTTATAGGTGAGTCGCTGGACTTGGGGGACGCTCCCTCCGTTGCTCAATGCCCCTGGGAGGGCCCCTCTCCGCTGCCCTCTGCTGGCGGAGGCCAGAAGTGAGCCGCACTGCAGGTGCTGGTTAGAACAGTGGTAGAAACAATGTTTTCCCCATGTCTGTTTTTTCTCAGCCGTTTGCGGCCTGATCCGCCCGCCAGGCGGGTGAACCCTTCAGCCGTTGGTTTGAAACCCACCTCTCCTTTCTCTACCCTCTCCCAACAGGCCACCCCAGCACCTCCGGCGAGCGGCTCCGCTGGCGAAGCGACGTCGACGCCTCCTTCACCCAGGGGGGCTTCCGCCTGGCCAACGACTCGCTGGTGGTGCCGGCCTCGGGGATGTATTTCATCTACTTCCAGGCGTCCTTCCTGGGGGCTGCCTGCCCCGCGGGGGACGAGCCCCTGATCCTGGCCCACCGCGTGTTGCTCTTCTCCGACACCTACCCCCAAGACGTCCCCATCTTGAGCGCCCACAAAACGGCCTGCCCCGGGAGGGCCCCCTGGTACCGGTCCCTCCGCCAGGGGGCAGCCTTTGCCCTGCAGAAGGGGGACCGGCTGTCCACGCAGACGGAGGGGGAGGCGCATCTGCTGGCGGGCCAGGGCACTTTGTCCTTCGGAGCGTTTGCCCTCTGACCTGGTGGGAGGCTCGTGCTGCTTTTTTGGGGTGGGGTCCCCCTTATGCACTGAGGGTGGGCTGGAGCTGCAGGGGCGGGGGGGTCTTTGAAAGATTTGAAGGGTTTCACTTTACTGTACCCCAAAATTATTGGGGTGCACTTATTGACGGGGCACCCCTGGGATCAGTGCTCTTCAATGTGGGGTTGGAGGTGTAAGAACAGCCACGGGGTTTAAGAGGATGCTCAAAATATTGTGGGGGTTCCAGTTAATGTACCCCCAAATTTTCTGCACACATACACACACCCCCGTTTAATGTTCTGGGTGCACTAGGATTTGGGAGGATTTTAATAACAGTACTATTAATGGGGAATCCTCAGAATGTTTTGGGTCGGTCAGCTGTACCCCTAAATTATCGGGGTGCCCCTTGATTTTAGTTTCTAGGCTGCTCTGCCATGTGGGGGGGACTGTATTAACCCCACCCCCCAGTGGAAGTTTTTGGAGGGGGTCAGGATTAGACACCCCAATTTTATTGGGGTCCCTTTTGATTTAATTAAGTGGTGGAACTGAGATTTGGGGTGTAGGTGAGATTTGGGGGCACTCGCTATTTTCTTGCAGCTGTTCCCCTTCAAAAGTGGGGCCACAGTGTCACTGATTGGGGAAAACTCAGAGATATTTTGGGGGTTCAGAGAATAGACACGCCCAAATTATAGGGGTGCCCCCTGCTAGGTGGTCATAATGTCCTCCTGGATTTGTGGGGGGGTGAATGCAACACCCCACACACATTGTTAAAGAGAGAACTTCTGGGGTGCAGCTTTTTCGGCCCCCCCATGGCACCCCAAAAATGTGTTTTCATCCAAAGCACCCACTCTTGGAGCTGGGGCAGCACCACTGACAGGAGATCTGCCTGGGAGTTTTCAGGGAGCAGGTGCCCCCCCAAAAGTTACAGGGGTACGCCTCTGGCTTCCTGGGGGTGCACAGACTCTAGGCTCCACCCCCAGCAGAGGGGCTGCGGATCGGGGCGACCCCATGCAGAAATGGGGGACGAGGCTGGGGGGGAGTGAAAGGCAAAGCTATTTATTTATGGGTTGTAATTTATTTATTTATGATTGGGGGGGCAGCTGGGGGGGGTGGCCCCAGGTCCCCTCTCAGCCCCCCCACAAATGTATTTATTTATGGCCTATCAATGAATTAAAGCAGGACTCGTGACTGGTCGCCATGGTGTTTTCATGCTCGTTTCTCTGCGCCTGAAGGGTTCAAATGCCCTCCCCCCCCTTGCACCCCACAAATAGCGAGGGGGGGTTGGGGGAGATTGGGGGAGGGGCTTGTAAAGAGGGGGTTGGATCTGACTGGCTCATCTGGGACACACCTCCCAAGTGGGTGGGGCTCCCTAAGGTTAGGACACCCCCCCCTAAATGGGAGGGAAGGGCTCCCTGACTGGGACACCCCCCACAAAAGGGGGCAGGGCTCCCCTGGGCTGGAACAGCCCCCAGCTCTGACAAGATCAAGGTAATCCTAATGGAGAGCGCTTTAGTTTGGGGGACACACATACCCGGACACCTCGGTTCTCCGCCCTTCCGTGCCTCAGTTTCCCCACCAGTGCAACGATGCCAACCTCCTCGGCAAGGTGCCGAGGGCAGGCATAAGAACATAAGAAGGGCCAGACTGGATCAGACCAAGGGTCCATCTAGCCCAGTGTCCTGTCTGCTGACAGCGGCCAACGCCAGGTGCCCCAGAGGCAATGAACAGAGCAGGGCAGTTTTCGAGGGATCCATCCCCTGTCGCCCATTCCCAGCGTCTGGCAAACAGAGGCCGGGGCCACCATCCCTGCCCATCCTGGCTAATAGCCATCGATGGATCCCGATCCTCCATGAGCTTATCTAGTTCCTTTTTGAACCCTGTTCTAGTCTTGGCCTTCACAACATCCCCTGGCAAGGAGTTCCACAGGTTAACTGTGCATCGGGTGAAGAAATAGTTCCTTGTGTTTGTGTTAAACCCACTGCCGATGGAGTTCGTTGGGTGACCCCTAGTTCCTGCGTGATGAGAAGGGGTAAATAACACTCTCCTCCGTCCCAGCGCCCCCTTGTGGCTGAGCGTGAGCTCTTAGGTGCCCCTTCCCGGCGCTGCCCCCCCACCCCCGGGGCTCAGGGGGGGTCCCTCTTTGTGACTCTACCCCCTCCCCAGCAGGTCACTGTACCGTACCCCAGTGTCCCACCGGACCCGCTGGTGCCCGGCCCCCTTCCCGTCCCTGCCCAGCTCCAGGCCGTGGGCCCCCCCTCGGCTTCCCAAGCATCCTTCTTCCCCCGGGGCAGCAAGTGACCCCCCCCAGCTTCCGTAATCCCGGGGGGGGATCCCAGGGCTTCCTCCCCCCTCCGGAGCACCCCCTCGTCCCCCCATCTCCAGGGCCTGAGGGCAGCTCTCCTCCCGCCAGCCCCATCTTTCTGGGCCTCGGGAGCGAATCTCGCCGGGGGGCTCTTTGGAAACCTCCCCGGGGTTTTCACGGCGTTTTCCACTTTCGGTTCCTCGCCGGGGCGCGGGGCCAGTCCTGGCTGGACGCTTTCGTCCCGCGCCGTGATCGAGAACCGAAGCTGCTCCTGGAACGGCCGGAGACGCCCGGACAATCCTGGGGCGGGGGCCGGCCCTTGGCCCCTTGCCCGGTCAGACCCTCGCCCCGGCTCCCGAATGGAGCCAGTCCCGCTCCCCGAATCTCCCCGGTTTCTCGCCCGAGCGGCCAGCTGCTGTCGCTGCGGCCAACCCGTGCCCCGGCTTCCCGGCTTTGTGCCGGCCCGGCGGGCCCAGGCCCTGGTTCTCGTTAACTGGCCCTGGGGCGGGGATCGCGGGGGGGGCCGGCTGACGGTGCTATCTAGGGATTGGCCAACCTGACGCCCGCCCCCCCCCGCAGCCGGAGCACCCGTGGGGGGCGCTGGCCCGCGAGCGGCTGCAAACCCAGCCCCGGGACCCAGCGGGTGTCGACCCCCCCAGGTTTCCTTCCCCCCCAGGCTCCACACCACCCAGGCCTCTGCTCGCCGGCAGCTGCGTGGGACCCGCCGGGTTGCGGGGGGCGGGGGGGATGTGCCAGGGCCTGGGGCACAGGCCAGCCAAGCGTGTTCTCCACGGAGGCAAAGGGGTCACCTCGGCGCCCGGCCAGAGCCAGGTGGCTCAGGTGGGGGGCAGCTGAACGGATAGAGGGGGAGGAGTGTGGGGGTGAGGGATGGAGGGAGGGAGGGACGGCGGGACCCTGGGGTGAGGGAGGGAGGGAAGGATGGATGGAGGGATGGAGGGAAGGAGGGATGGAGGAGTGTGGGGGTGAGGGAGGGAGGGAGGGAGGGACAGCGGGACCCTGGGGTGAGGGAGGGAGGGATGGAGGAGTGTGGGGGTGAGGGATGGAGGGAGGGATGAACGGCGGGACAGCGGGGTGAAGGATGGATGGATGGACGGAGGGAAGGAGGGATGGAGGAGTGTGGGGTGAGTGGATGGAGGGAGGGAGGGACGGCAGGACACCAGGGGGAGGGATGGACGGATGGATGGACAGATAGATGGATGGATGGAGGAGTGTGGGGTGAGTGGAGGGAGGGAGGGAGGGACGGCAGGACGCTGGGGGGAGGGATGGACGGATGGAAGGAGGGATGGAGGAGTGTGGGGTGAGTGGAGGGAGGGAGGGAGGGACGGCAGGACGCCAGGGGGAGGGATGGAAGGAGGGATGGAGGCGTGTGGGGTGAGTGGAGGGAGGGAGGGAGGGACGGCAGGACGCCAGGGGGAGGGATGGAAGGAGGGATGGAGGCGTGTGGGGTGAGTGGACGGAGGGAGGGAGGGACGGCAGGATGCTGGGGGGAGGGATGGAAGGAGGGAAGGAGGGATGGAGGTGTGTGGGGTGAGTGGAGGGAGGGAGGGAGGGACGGTAGGATGCCGGGGGAGGGATGGAAGGATGGATGGATGGATGGACAGATGGAAGGAGGGATGGAGGAGTGTGGGGTGAGTGGAGGGAGGGAGGGAGGGATGGCAGGACGCCGGGGGAGGGATGGATGGATGGACGGATGGAAGGAGGGATGGAGGCGTGTGGGGTGAGTGGAGGGAGGGAGGGAGGGACGGCAGGATGCCGGGGGGAAGGATGGATGGACGGATGGAAGGAGGGAAGGAGGGATGGAGGCGTGTGGGGTGAGTGGATGGAGGGAGGGAGGGACGGCGGGACGCTGGGGGGAGGGATGGACGGATGGATGGATGGATGGACGGATGGAAGGAGGGAAGGAGGGATGGAGGAGTGTGGGGTGAGTGGAGGGAGGGAGGGAGGGACGGCAGGACGCTGGGGGGAGGGATGGAAGGAGGGAAGGAGGGATGGAGGAGTGTGGGGTGAGTGGAGGGAGGGAGGGAGGGACGGCAGGACGCCAGGGGGAGGGATGGAAGGAGGGATGGAGGTGTGTGGGGTGAGGGGATGGAGGGAGGGAGGGTCGGCAGGACGCTGGGGGGAGGGATGGACGGATGGATGGATGGATGGATGGACGGATGGAAGGAGGGAAGGAGGGATGGAGGAGTGTGGGGTGAGTGGATGGAGGGAGGGAGGGACGGCGGGACGCCAGGGTGAGGGATGGAGGGAGGGATGGAGGGAAGGAGGGAAGGAGAGATATATAGATAACTCCACAGCCAGAAGAGGGGCCTGGCGGTGGCTAGCGCTGTCTGTCTGTCCGTCTGACGGGGTGGGGGGCAGGGGCGCCGTGGGGCCGGCATCCCCGGGGCAAAGACAGGCACCCCGGGAACCCCGGAGCCGAGTCCTGCCCTTCCCAAGTGCCGCCAGCAGGGGGCAGATCAGACTCAGCTTTGGCAGAGCGACCGACCGAGCCAGCCGGAGATGGGCCGAGCCCCGGGCCCGGTTCCAGGCCGGCTCCTCTCCGCCCTCGACCCCATTGCAAGGGGGTCGCTGCCCTCTGGGGGGCGCCGGCTCCCACCCGGCCCCGGGACGAGGCAGAACCAAAACCGAATCCCATCTCAAAAGGCTGTTTTGACTTCGTCCCCGGCGGTGGAAGCGAAAGCAGAAGAAAGTAGCTGAAAACTCCAAGTGGGACTCTTGCTTCACGAGGCCTCAACTTTCAGGCTCTTGGATTTTCCCGTGTGGTGGGAGGCTGGGGTGGGGGGGACGGGGCCTTGGGAGACGGCCCTCCCCAAACCCTGATCCCCCCACTCCCACCCCGAGCAGCTCGCTGCTCTCCGGATCCCACCGCTGCCCCCCAGCTTCTGACTATGTCTCAGGTTGTTCACCCACAAGCTCTGCCTGTAGCTGGATCACTTGGGGGACCAGGGTCGGGGCATCTATACCCCAAACGCTCGCCCCCCACAAGTCTGACCCCCTCCCTACCCAGCTGTTACATTTGGGGGGCCCTCCATCCCACCATCAGGTCCCCTGAACCCCACTTTGAGGCCCGGCATGCCCCATGGCCCCTTAGACTGGCCACCCCTCAGCCCTGCTGATTTGGGGGTGCTCTCCCCCATCCCTGATCACACACACCCCAAAAAATTTGCTGGCACTAAAATTTAAGCCCCCAAATAATGACCCCCCGGCTTGGGGTGGGGCTCAGTGGAGTGACGTAGACACAGCGCCTAGTCCCTAGCGGTTTTGGGGTTGTCTGGCATTGTCCCATCCCCACCTGACAGCCCCCCACCCCCAACATTTGCTGGCACTAAGATCTGAGCTTCCTAAAGTCTCCCAGGGGAGGGCGAGGCGGTGAGACGCCCGCCCAAAGGCGTTGCTACTTGCCCACCCGTGTAAGGGGGTTTAGGGGTCCCCCACTCTAGAGCCCCCCCACATGTGCCAGCATTGAGAGCCAGCCCCCCGGGATAACCCTGTGGGGAGACCCTGGCTCCCTGAGGGGCATGTGGACCTTAAAAGGGGGCAGGGGGTTGATCCATCCACTCTTATCTCTAGAGTTTGAGGAGGGGTGTCTGGTGGGTTCCCCCCAAGCTGATCGGCCCCAGATTTATCACAGCTACACAAACACACCCCCTTCTCAAGGCTCCTCACTCTCACCCCTTTCCCACCCCCCTCACTTCACTGGAGGGCTGCCAGCCCCCCCATTCCTGAGCCCCCCCTAAGTCCACCATGTGACCCCCCCCAGACAGAGATGCCCAGGCCGCCAGGTCCCAGCATGGCGGCATGGGCGGCGGGGACCCCGGCATCCCCAGGGGGGCTCCCCCCGCCCTCTCCAGGGCGGGATTCACACCTCCCCGCTCCCCGAAACCACAGTTCCAGTCGCCGGTCCCGCTTCTGCTTTTGACGCCTTCTATTTTGGGCTCTTTCCTCTTCCCGCCTTTCGCCATTGCAGACTCTCTTGTCTTTCCCTCCCTCTCTGTGGGCGGCAGCTTCGGGGTTGAAAATTTCCTCCCGTGTCATGGGGGAGGCGGCTCCGAAGTGCAGGCGGCCGGCATATAAATAGGAGCCGATGCCTCGAGGCTGCCACGCTTCTCCACTCATCAATCACCCGGGGACAGGCGCTGCTGGGAAGATCCGGCCGGGGAAACCGAGGCACCACCAAGATCCACGCCGGGGAAACTGCCTGCATTCCGAGGGCGAAATCCGCTCCCCTTCGTCGCTCCGCTCCAGGGAAATCAGCTCGACTCGCCCGGTAGCTCAGGTGAAATTCCCCACGTTCGCCTGTTTCACAGTGGGTGAGATCAGCCGAATTCGCCCCGTGGAATCGAGTGAATTTCTCCAGCGAAACCAGCTGAGTTCGCCCCTTCGACCCGGGGAGATCGGCTCACTCTGCCTGCCGGCGTCAGTGAAATCCCGGGAATCCGCCCAGGCCAGCTGCTCACTTCACCCGGCGGGAAACTAACCCTGGAGACCCCTGCCCCGAGGAAGCCGAGCCCAGCCGCGCCCGCAGCCATGAGCACCGAAAGTCTGGTCTGCGACGTCGAGAAGGGGGGCGTTATCGTGGTGCGGGAGTCGCGGCCCGGCGACGGCCGCTGGAAGTGTCTCAGCGTCTGCTCCTTCCTGCTGCTGATGGGAGCCACGGCCGTCTTCGCTCTGCTGCATTTCAGAAATGGGGGGCCCCTGGTGAGCCAGGTGAGCCACGATGCCGGGGCGGGGGTGCAACCCCCCCGAGCCACAGAGCCCGGCGCCGTCTGTGGCCGTCGGACCCTGATTGTGTGTGTCTTTGTGTCGTTCTGTGCGTGGGTTTCAACTGCCCAGCCGTGGCTCTGCGTGTGTTTTGGTGTGTGTGTGGTTTGTCCACACGTGTGTGGCTCGGACACGTGTGTGCGTGCATGTGTGTCTTCGTGGCCGGGGGGGGTCTGTGAGGTTTTAACGACACAGTTGCCCTCTGGGCTGTGTAGAGTTGTGTCTCTCTGTATTTCCCTGCCCGTTTGCCTACGAACGCATGGGTTGTGGGTTGTGTCTGTGTCTGTCTTTCCAGGTGTGGGTTTTGCCTAGACGCCGTGTATATATCTGGCGACTGTGTTTCTGTCTGGGTGTGTTTTGTGCTGTCTGTATTTCTCGTTTCCACTTGCATGTGCCTTGCCCCCCGGGCTATGTTTTGTCTGGCCGGTCTCGTCCACTGTCTATGCCGTGTGTAATGCTGTGAACAGCCCTGCCTCTCGCAGGGCGTGGGACATACAGCACCCGACACACACGCCGACTTTGACCTTGTAACCTCTGTACTCAACTCTCCTCTCTCTCTCTCTTTGCCAGGACCCCAAAGAACCCAGGAGTTCGGGCCACACGCAGCAACTCAGTAAGTATTTCCCAAGGTTTATTTTCCAACGTTAGCCCACTGATAATTGCAGGCTTTAAGTCAAATCTCCCCTCCCAAGATGAAATTTCTCTTGCCAGATTTACCATAGATCTATTTACTGGCCCCCAATCATCTTCCCAAAAGGGTTAGCAAATTACAACTGGTCTCAATTGTTCTGTCCCGTTGCCTGACCTGAGATGCCTCCGGGTTTTTTCCGAGGCTGCTGGCTCGGGATTTCCCTGAAAAATCACGTTCACTGAAAGTGTTTCGAATTTGACGTGGTGAAAGGAAATGGAAACGGACAATGCTGCTAGCCCTTTTGGGAAAAACATCACCCTGCAAATCTCAGCTCACTCTGGCCACATCTGGGGCCTCGAGGTGATCAGCCTCGAGAGCTTATTGACCTCCCCAAAGCTTCGGGAGGGTGGCTCCGCTCCTCCAAAACATGGAGAGCAGCTAAATGTTGGGAGACGAGAACATATGGAGCAAAGATAATACCTCCCCAACATCACCTTAACTCCCCTCCCGAGCCACCAGACCTGACCCATCCCCACCAAAATCTGGCCATCGTCCACATCCAACACAATTCTATCCCAGTTCTCCTCTTCCATGCATCGTGGTGACCTAGCAGGAGGAGACCAGAGAGTCCCCACCCTAGGGACTGCAAGGCTCCCCAGCCCGGGAGCCTTCCCACTGAGCCGGAGCTCTCTAAAGCTCATCTAGAGAAGATGGGGTCACTAGCCAGGAGAAGGTGGGGGGGCTGGTGAACAAGGGACGATCTGTCTGACAGTCCATTTGTCCTTTCTGAAGCAGGTCCGATGACGATGAAGTTGCAAGCCCAGTCGCTGAACAAGCCAGCTGCCCATGTCGTCGGTAAGAGGAATTTACAGCTGGGATTGGGGAGGGTTTGAGGAACTGGGCCCTGCAGGGGCGGGGGGGGAGCTTGTGGTTGCAAGTTTCTATGTCTGAGGCAGGCAACAGACAAACAAAGACTTCCACAAAGACACACTCATACACAAGCACACATTTCCACAGACACCGGTGCACATCTGCTCATAAACATAGAGGGGAAGGGCCCTGTCTTTCGGAGTGATGGAGGCCAAAGATTTGGGTTACGTGGAAGTTGTAGGCCGAAGTCCGGGAGATGCCAGACAGCAGGGGGTTCAATCCCTCTAGGTTTTGGCCTAGTGTTGTCAAGGATTAGGCATGCCATCACGGGACTCTGTTGTAGGCCAAAGCCTGGGTAGACTGACTGCAGGGGAGAGACTAGGGTTAGGACCAAGAGTTATCAAGGGCTGGTGGCCCCATTTTGGGGGACGACGTGGGCCGAAGCCTGAGTAGATTGACCATAGGGGACAATCCAAGTAGGGTTTGACCACTCATAGATGGATCCTAGGGAATAATCCTGCTGGGTTTTGACCACCTGTGCCTTCTTCTGTCCCTCCCAGCATCCACTGACTCCAAAGAACTGATCTGGACTGACGAAGTGGCTCACACCATGATGCAGAACGGGATGGCACTGGTAAACAACAAGTTGGTGGTCCCGTCCGACGGCCTCTACTTCATCTACTCCCAGGTGGTCTTCAAGGGAGACAAATGTCCGGAGGAGTCCATTTATCTCCAGCATACCATCTTTCGCTACTCCGTAGAGTACCCAGAAAACGTTGCCTTGCTGAGGGCCATCAAGTCGTTCTGCGAGGGGTCCAAGGCAGCCAAGGACGAGAAGGGGGTACAGTTCGAGTCCATCTACCAAGGAGCTGTCTTCCAGTTGATGAAAGGCGACGAGATCTCCTCTGAAATCCACTCAGCCCAATATTTAGATCTGAACAGCAACGGGCAGGTGTATTTTGGGGTGATCGCATTGGAATTAGGAGTTCCCCAATAATGATCCACCGTCTTCCATCCTTGGCCAACTCATCCTCCATCCTTGGTCAACCCACCATCTTCCATCCTTGGTCAACCCTTCAACCCTCCTACCCAACTGGCCTCCAAAGCCAAGACTACCACCCCGCATCCCACCACACCAAACTGACTATCAGAGATGCTCGGAAGACCTCTATGGACGTCCTTTATGCCTCTCTGCCAATATGCCCCATGGGGCCACAGATGTGCCCACCTCTAGGGACCAGAGGGGACCACAATCTCTCTAGACTTGACTTGTCTGCAGTGGTCAGGATGGGGCATTGGGTTGCATCTAGGTAGGACCAAACAAGAACCTGCCCAGAGAATGATATACCTGGTCAGAGCCGCTGATCTACAAAAATGTTGTGTTAACTAATATTGTGTTATTTTTATGGTTATTATTGGTAATTATTGTGGCTAATAATTTATTTATTTATGTATTTATATTTATTGGGGTTAACAAAGCTGTGTTGGTGCATGGAGAGATTTTTTTGTGTGTTGTACACACCTACGGCAAGTGTAGGCGATTGTGCGTGTGCCCACACATTCCAAAATTCTATATACGCATCAGAAGGGGTCCTGGGGGTGTCTACACATAGACCCACAAAACGGCAGGCAATGTTTGTGTGTTTGTATCACACAGCTGCAGATAATAGACAGTTTTGTGTACACACACACACACACAAGTGTTGCCTGTGGGTCTTTGACACAAACCCACACCAATTTTTGGCAATTCTAGCCATTTGTGTGTTTACAAAACACCCAGATTTTAGGAGAATGTGTGTGTGTGTGTGTGTGTGTGTGTGCAGAGATCACACAATGTTGTGTGCATGCACCACGCATACACACAGCAGTGTTATGTTTCTCTTTAGCGCTGCATGATCTCTTTGAGTGTCACAAAGTCTTCTTTCCAACAAGACAGCCATCCTCCAGATCAAGCTGGCGGAAGGTGTGACATTGTGTTGCTCTTTGACCTGAGCAGCAACACACCCTCACCCCAACCTGCCATGTCGCTGCGAGTGCTTTGTGGTGGCTGGACTATGCACTGGCCCCTCAGCTGTCAAAACGCCCCCATCGGTACAGATTCAGTATAGGGTCCCTTTACGTATACGGTGTATACCTGACCCTAGCTGGCTATATGGATGTATATTACACACAGCCAGGACTCCTGGGTTCTATCCCAGCTCTGGGAGGGAAGTGGTGTCCAGTGGTTAGAGCAGGGGGGGCCTGGGAGCCAGGACTCCTGAGTTACTCAAGAGAATGATGTTCTCATTGTGAGGGGAAGAGATATTTGTATCTGAGATACAGTTTACTGTCGAATCCCTGATCTCATGTCTCTTCAGGGATTTAAATTGTCTTATGTTTTATGTTAAAATGTCACATGCGGGGGGTGGGGCTCATGCGTCCAACTCGTTGAATGTTTGCTGGAACGAATCTCTTGCCACTCCTGCGGGAACGGTGGCATGGTTTTATTTTGTGTAGGGTTTTATTTATTGTGGTTATTTATTGTGTGTTTATTCCCCCTATGTGGGGAGGGAAGGGGGGGGTGGAAAGCTGTTTGTCTTTTGTTTGAAATGGCCTACGAAACAGGCCAACCAATAAACTTTGGAAACGGAGATTTGAATTGGGCTTGTGTCTCTTTCAAGATGAACGTGCCCATCTATCGTGGTATCTGGCCTATTCCATATCACACAAATGGCTTCCTCTACCCAATATCCCCTACCCTCTGCTATGGTCTAACATTGTCCCCGGAGAAGAGACACAGAGCGGGGCTTCTTTATGGAGCAGGGGCTTTCTTGCTCTCTATATCCTTCTCCTCCTTGACCATTCAGCTTAACTTCAGTACCTGGCAAGATTGACCTCTCGAGGTCCCTTCCAGTCCTATGATTCTAAAATAAAGGAGCAAATAATCAACCAATCAATTTGCAGACACCTAGAAGATAATGAGGTGATAAGTAACAGTCAGCCTGGATTTGTCATAAACAAATCATGTCAAACCAGAGTAATAACTTTCTTTGACAGGGTAACAAGCCTTGTAGACGGAGGGAAGGGGTAGATGTGGTAGAACCTGACTTTAGTAAAGCTTTTCATGAGCTCCTCATGAACAAACTAGGGACATGCAACCTAGATGGAGCTACTATAAGGTGGGTGCAAAACTGAACATAAGCACCGGCCGTACTGGGTCAGACCAAAGGTCCATCTAGCCCCGTGTCCTGTCTGCCGACAGCGGCCAGTGCCAGGTGCCCCAGAGGGAATGAACAGAACAGGGAATCATCAAGTGACCCACCCCCTGTCACCCATTCCCAGCTTCTGGCAAACAGAGGCTAGGAACACCATCCCTGCCCATCCTGGCTAATAGCCATTGATGGACCTATCCTCCATGAACTTATCTAGTTTCTTTTTGAACCCTGTTCTAGTCTTGGCCTTCACAACATCCCCTGGCAAGGAGTTCCACAGGTTGACTGTACATTGGGTGAAGAAATACTTCCTTGTGTTTGTTTTAAACCTGCTGCCTATTAATGTCATTTGGTGACCCCTAGTTCTTGTGTTATGAGAAGGAGTAAACAACACTTCCTTATTTACTTTCTCCACACCCGTCATGCTTTTATAGACCTCATTCATATCTCCCCTTACTCGTCTTTTTCCCAAACTGGTTGGAAAATCGTCCCCAGAGAGTCGTTGTCAGGGGTTCACAGTCAGGCTGGAAGGGCAGAACGAGTGGGGTCCCGCAGGGATCGGTTCTGGGCCCGGTTCTGTTCAATATCTTCAGTATCAATGATTTCGATAACGGCATACAGAGGACACTGATAAAGTTTGCGGCCGATACCAAGCTGGGAGGGGTTGCGAGTGCTTTGGAGGGTAGGATTAAAATTCAAAATGATCTGGACAAACTGGAGGAACGGTCTGAAGTAAATAGGATGAGATTCGATGAGGACAAGTGCAAAGTCCTCCCCTTAGGAAGGATCAATCAGTTGCACGCACACAATGGGAAATGACGGCCTAGGAAGGAGTCCTGCGGAAAGGGACCTGGGGGTCAGAGTGGAGCAAGAGCTAAATATGGGTCAACAGTGTAACGCTGTCGCAAAAAGAGCGAACATCCTTCTGGGCTGGAGTAGCAGGAGTGTTGTAAGCGAGACACGAGAAGTAATTCTCCCGCTCTGCTCCGCGCTGATCAGGCCTCAGCTGGAGTTTTGTGTCGGGTTCTGGGCACCACATTTCAGGAAGGATGTGGACAGATTGGAGAGAGTCCAGAGAAGAGCGACAAAATGATGGAAGGTCTAGAAAACATGAGTTAGGAGGGAAGATTGAGAACCTGGGTTTGTTTAGTCTGGAGAGACGACTGGGAGGGGACATGAGAACCGTTTTCAAGTAGGTAAAGGCTGTTATGAGGAGGAGGGAGGTAAATTGTTCTCGTTAACCTCTGAGGACAGGCCAAGAAGCACTGGCCTTAAACTGCAGCCAGGGCGGTTTCGGTTGGAGGTTGGGAAACGCTCCCTGGCTGTCCGGGTGGTGAAGCCCTGGAATAAATTGCCCGGGGCCGGGGGGATTTGTGAGAGCAGGTTGGACAAACCCCGGCCGGGGGTGGTCTCGATATCCTGAGTCCTGCCACCCATGCAGGGGACGGGACTAGGGACCTCGCGAGGTGCCTTCCAGGCCTACGATTCTCCGATTCTATCGTAGAGGACCGGTCTTGACCATTCATGGTCCTCCCAGCCTCTAATCTCCTCTCACCCAACGATCCTAGACACCCAGTCCTGGCCATTCCTGGTGCTGGGCAGGTCTAAACTCCTCTCAATCCAAGCTGGAGGCAGATGACTCTTGGCTCATTGTCTCCTGGTGCTCCCAACCCACTCCTTGCTTTCTAAGGAAGCTAAATTTAGTCCTTGGCAAATAACCATCTTCTTGCCTTACCCAACCCAGTGAGTCACATCCTCTGAGAAATCCGGGCTGGTATTTTAAGAGGGCCTGGGCCACGGGTTGGGTGTGCTAGGGAAGGAGTGGGGCCAAGTGGTTAATGCACGGGAGTTTGGACTCAGGGGTTCTCTCCCCAGCTTGGAAGGGGAGTGGGGGCTGGTGGGTCAGAGCCAGGACTCCTGGGTTCTCTCCCCAGCTCCAAGAGGGGAGTGGGGTCTAGTGGGTTAGAGCAGGGGGGGCTGGGAGCCAGGACTCCTGGGTTCTATTGTACCTACCCAGCGGAAGGCCCTGGGTTATTTTGGGTCTTGAGGCTACATATTTCCTTCTGCTTTTGCTTTAGTGGCTGACATGTGTCAAGAGAAGTTGTGTCCCCCAAACGCACCTGCCCCCATCACATCCGCCCCATCCCCCACCCCCAAACCACCCCCTTTTGTTCCCCCAGTAGCGAGTGTGGGAAGGGGGAGTTGGGGAAGGCAGAGCTGGGCTAGCAGGGGGCTGCTGATCGGGAGTGAGGGGCCCCAGGCACTGGGGAAGCCCGGAGTCGCTATGTGGCATCTCCCGGGGAACCCCCCTCCCCGATCCCGGCCGCCCCCACAGGCCTCTCCCCCCCCCGGCCTGAGCATCCAGAGATTTGTCTCATCTGCACCTCGGGAATCTCCAGCCAGGCTCTGCTAAGCTGGGCGGGGGAGGGAGTTTGGGGGGGTTGAAATCAAGTGGGTGGGGCGCAGGGGGAGGGGGTTGGGGGGAGCCGAGGGAGGGGAGCTGGGCGGGGGTCCATGTTTTTGGCCCTGGCCTCCCAGTGTCCTGCGGGAGGGGGGTCTCTCATAGATGGCTCAGCAGGGAGGTGCCCCGGTGGGGACCGGGCATGGGGCTTGTATGGGGTTGGGGCAGTGGCAGGCGGTGGGGGCATAGCTGTGGGGGGTGGGGCAGGCGAGCGAGGCTGGGGGGGCACACTGGCGGGGGGGGGCTCGATCTGCTCCCGCTGTGGTGGGGGCGGGGCGCTGTTGGACTCTGAGTCCGTCTCTGTCTATCCCGGGACACGACATCGCTGGGGGGTGGGCGGGTGAATCTCGACTGCGGCTCCGATTCCCACCCCCACCTTGGGGCACAAGGACCTGGGACGTCCCGCCGCCCACCCCATCAGCCGGCGGGGCGGCCCTCACCCCCACCCATCCAGCTGGGAGTGCCCCCCCCGGGTGCCTGAAGCCAGGGGAAACCCCTCCAATAACAACCGCGTATCCCAGAGAGACCCTACGATAACAAACCGCCTCCCTAGACACCTCGCCAGAGCGAGCCAGCCTGAGCAGCCCCCTGAGAGACCCTACAATAACAATCCCCCAACGGAAACAACAGCGGGAAGAAACTCAGGCTCTGGGCAGGCCAGGGTTTCCCCAGTTCCGGCCACGTGGGTGTCTGTCTGTCTGTCCCAGCCCTGCCGGTGCCCCTCACTCCCGACCCGCAGCCCCTGCCAGCCCGGCCCGGGGCTCCCCCACACCCACGCTTCCACCTCGGCACCAAAACTGAAACCCACAGTTTGGTAACATCGGCTTCTCCACACATATTTGTGGAAATCTCCAAGCTGAGCAATGCAATGAGTAGCACAACCCCAGGGCGGAGATCTGAGTAGGGGAGGGGCCCAGGGCCGGGCTGGCAGGGGGCTGCGGGTCCGGAGTGAGGGGCACCGGCAGGGCTGGGGGGGCCCGGGCTGGGCTGGGAGGGGGCTGCGGGTCGGGAGTGAGGGGCACCGGCAGGGCTGGGGGGGGCCCAGGGCTGGGCTGGCAGGGGGCTGCGGGTCGGGAGCGAGGGGCACCGGCAGGGCTGTGGGGGGCCCAGGGCCGGGCTGGCAGGGGGCTGCGGGTCGGGAGCGAGGGGCACCGGCAGGGCTGGGGGGGGCCCAGGGCTGGGCTGGCAGGGGCTGCGGGTCGGGAGTGAGGGGCACCGGCAGGGCTGGGGGGGCCCAGGGCCGGGCTGGCAGGGGGCTGCGGGTCGGGAGTGAGGGGCACCGGCAGAGGGCAGGGCTCTGCCAGCCGGTGCATTTCTCTCTTGGCAGAGGTCCCGGCCCCCCTGCACACCCCGGGCCACTCCTGGCTTTCGGGCCCTGGAGGTGGAGGTTCCTCTCGGGGCTTCCCCCGGCTCATGGAAACTGCTCAGCAACTTATTTCCCCCCCCCCCCTCCCGGGGCGCTCGCAGCACTGAAAGTGGGTCAGTTCCGCTTTCCTCTCGCTGCGCCACGGCACCCGCTGCTCCCCCCACCCGAGACCTGGGCACAGGGACCGCCCCCCCCCGTAAGCACTAGCCCCCACCTCCTGCCAGAGAACCCAGGAGTCTGGGCTCCCAGCCCCCCCTGCTCTAACCCACCAGCCCCCACTCCCCTCCCAGAGCCAGGGAGAGAACCCAGGAGTCCTGGCTCCCAGCCGCCCTGCTCTAACCCACCAGCCCCCACTCCCCTCCCAGAGCCAGGGAGAGAACCCAGGAGTCCTGGCTCCCAGCCCCCCTGCTCTAACCCACCAGCCCCCACTCCCCTCCCAGAGCCAGGGAGAGAACCCAGGAGTTCTGGCTCCCAGCCCCCCTGCTCTAACCCACCAGGCCCCACTCCCCTCCCAGAGCCAGGGAGAGAACCCAGGAGTCCTGGCTCCCAGCCCCCCTGCTCTGATCACTAGCCCCCACTCCCCTCCCAGAGCCAGGGAGAGAACCCAGGAGTCCTGGCTCCCAGCCCCCACCCTGCTCTCACCTGGCCTTGAAAGTGGGTCAGGGCCTGTGGGTTGCTGCTGGGAAGCCCAGAGGATGTGACCCCCAGCCCGGGTTCAGCCTTCGTCACTTTGGCCTCCTCACCCCCACCCATGTCCGGTGCGCTCTGGGCGGGGATTGGGGGCTGAATTCCCGGAGGGACCCAGCTCCCTGCCTGCGTCATGGCTCCTTTCACACCGTGGGGCTGGAAACCTGGGGCTTCCCCCCGCACGCACGCCGCCCTGGGGCCGGATGGGAGCCGGCGCCCCCTAGAGGGGACAGGCTCCTGCCCCATTCCTCGCCCCCCTACCCCAGCCAGTCCCCGCTCCAGAGCAGGATCGGGGCCGGTGCCCCAAAGAAAAGTGGAGTCACGTCTCCGGGCTGAGTCTGCCCCATTCCCCGTGGCGCCCTGCCCCCGCTCCGGGCGGCACTAGCCCCAGGGCGGGGGGTGCTAGCCACATGCCCCAGAATAGCAGCCGCGGGTGGAAGCGAGGGCAGCGTTTCTGTTCCACCCGCCCGGCTGCTGCGCTCAGGGAGTTTTCCTACCGGGGTGTGTGTGAAATAGAACCCAGGAGTCCTGACACACGTATACCCCCGCTGCAACCACTAGGCCTTGTTCTCCTCCCAGAGCCGGGGAGAACCCAGGAGTCCTGGCTCCCCGCTCTAACCGCGAGGCCCCACTCCCTTTCCAGAGCCGGGGAGAACCCAGGAGTCCTGGCTCCCCGCTCTAACCGCGAGGCCCCACTCCCTTTCCAGAGCCGGGGAGAGAACCCAGGAGTCCTGGCCCCCAGCCCCCCGCCCCCTTTCACCCACTCCCAGACTCGGTGTACCGCGTCACCCATTGTCACCGTGTCTTGTTGTGCGGTGGGTGATTGTGTTGGGCGGCTGTCACTTGCTGGGAAGCAGGGTTGTGTTGCACCGTGTTTGTGCGTTTGTCGTGTTGCCCCGTGCGGGGCTGTGCTGGGAGGCCGGGGCTGGTGGCTGGAAGCAGGGTTGTGTTACACCGTGTTTGTGCGTTTGTCATGTTGCCCCGTGCGGGGCTGTGCTGGGAGGCCAGCGCTGGTGGCTGGAAGCAGGGGTTGTGTTACACCGTGTTTGTGCGTTTGTCGTGTTGCCCCGTGCGGGGCTGTGCTGGGAGGCCGGGGCTGGTGGCTGGGAAGCAGGGGTGTGTTACTCCGTGTTTGTGCGTTTGCCGTGTTCCCCCGTGCGGGGCTGTGTGGGAGGCCGGGGCTGGTGGCTGGAAGCAGGGGTTGTGTTACTCCGTGTTTGTGCGTTTGTCGTGTTCCCCCGTGCGGGGCTGTGCGGGAGGCCGGGGCTGGTGGCTGGAAGCAGGGGTTGTGTTACACCGTGTTTGTGCGTTTGTCGTGTTGCCCCGTGTGGGGCTGTGCGGGAGGCCGGGGCTGGTGGCTGGAAGCAGGGGTGTGTTACACCGTGTTTGTGCGTTTGTCGTGTTCTCCCGTGCGGGGCTGTGTGGGAGGCCGGGGCTGGTGGCTGGAAGCAGGGGTTGTGTTACACCGTGTTTGTGCGTTTGTCGTGTTGCCCCGTGTGGGGCTGTGTGGGAGGCCGGGGCTGGTGGCTGGGAAGCAGGGGTGTGTTACTCCGTGTTTGTGCGTTTGCCGTGTTCCCCCGTGCGGGGCTGTGCGGGAGGCCGGGGCTGGTGGCTGGAAGCAGGGGTGTGTTACACCGTGTTTGTGCGTTTGTCGTGTTCCCCCGTGCGGGGCTGTGTGGGAGGCCGGGGCTGGTGGCTGGAAGCAGGGGTGTGTTACTCCGTGTTTGTGCGTTTGTCGTGTTCCCCCGTGCGGGGCTGTGCGGGAGGCCGGGGCTGGTGGCTGGAAGCAGGGGTGTGTTACTCCGTGTTTGTGCGTTTGCCGTGTTCCCCCGTGCGGGGCTGTGGGAGGCCGGGGCTGGTGGCTGGGAAGCAGGGGTGTGTTACTCCGTGTTTGTGCGTTTGCCGTGTTCCCCTGTGCGGGGCTGTGGGAGGCCGGGGCTGGTGGCTGGGAAGCAGGGGTGTGTTGCACCGTGTTTGTGCATTTGCCGTGTTCCCCCGTGCGGGGCTGTGGGAGGCCAGGGCTGGTGGCTGGGAAGCAGGGGTGTGTTGCTCCGTGTTTGTGCGTTTGTCGTGTTCCCCCGTGCGGGGCTGTGTGGGAGGCCGGGGCTGGTGGCTGGGAAGCAGGGGTGTGTTACTCCGTGGTTTGTCCCCGTCTCGGCGTTGTCGCCTTGCGAGGGCTGACAGGCGTTGCCCTGCCCCACCGGCTGTGACCCCCTTGGGTTGACGTGGGGCCTTTTCTGCGGGGCGGCGTTGTGGGTCGGGCTGGTGCGTTCGTGCGGCATCGCGGCTCGTTGCAGCTCAGAGCCGGCCACGGTGCGGCGCACGGAATTCTGGGCCGGTGGTTCGCACGGGGGGTTCGCACGGGGGGTTTGCACGGGGTCCTTGCAATGCATTCTGGGGCATTTTGCCACAGTGGGGTCACATGCTGGGATCGGCAGGTGGGGACGACCCAGCCGCAAAGCAGGAGAACCCCCCAAGGAGGGGACTCTTAAAACCCAGGACTCCTGGGTTCTCTCCCCAGCCCTGGGAGGGGAGTGGGGCCTCGTGGTTAGAGCAGGGGGGCCTGGGAGCCAGGACTCCTGGGTTCTCTCCCCAGCTCTGGGAGGGGAGTGGGGTCTGGTGGGTTAGAGCCGGGGGGCTGGGCGCCAGGACTCCTGGGTTCTCCCCGGCTCTGGGAGGGGAGCGGGAGCTGGTGGGTTAGAGCAGGGGGGCTGGGAGCCAGGACTCCTGGGTTCTCCCCAGCTCTGGGAGGGGAGTGGGAGCTGGTGGGTTAGAGCAGGGGGCCTGGGAGCCAGGACTCCTGGGTTCTCCCCGGCTCTGGGAGGGGAACAAGGCCTAGTGGTTACAGCGAGTGTCAGGACTCCTGGGTTCTATTTCACGCACACCCCGGTAGGAAAACTCCCTGAGCGCAGCAGCCGGGCGGGTGGAACAGAAACGCTGCCCTCGCTTCCACCCGCGGCCGCTGTTCTGGGGCGTGTGGCTAGCACCCCCCGCCCTGGGGCTAGCGCCGCCCGGGGCAGGGGCAGGGCGCCGCGGGGAATGGGGCGGACTCCGTCGGGAAACCTTCGGGATCCCGGCCCCAGGGCGGGGAGCGGCCGGGGCGGGGGGCGGGGGAATGGGGCCTGTCCCCTCTCGGTGGCGCCGGCTCCCACCGGCCCCAGGGCGGGGACTGTCTGGCTCGGGGGGCAGGGAACGGGGCAGGGGCCTGTCCCCTCTCGGGGGGGCCGAGCTGTGGGGCCCGGCTGGCTCAGAGACCAGGCCCCGTGTGTCAGCCGCTCCCCGCTGGCTGCTGGCCAGTTTATCTCCTCGGTGGTTTTTATTTTTCTCTCTAACCTGCCGGCTCCGAAACTGATGAACTGAGGCGTCTCTACCACTTCCTCTGCCATGCACGGGCCCCGAAATCCCCGGCGCCTCGGGGCGCCCCGGCCCGGCTGCCTCCCGGCTCCCCCCCCCGGACATGGTACCTAGAAGCAATCTCGACCTCACCTCCTTTTCACACCCCACGGCCGGGGGAGTGGGCAGGGGGGCCCTGGGGGAAGGGCTGCGGTTATGCGCCTCTTGCTCCCGGATTCACTCAGGTTTCTGGGTAAGCGGGGAGGGGGAATTCACAATCCTAAAAGCTTCTCCGAATGGCCCTGTCCCCCCCCCCCCCAAAATGAGCCGCTGTTTAGAGGTGAACGGCTGGCGGGGGTGGGTTATACGGGGACCCCTCGGCCGGCCCTGAGATGCAGCTGGCTCTGGGGTGAGGCACGTGGGCTGGTTATACAAGGACCCCTTGCTCAGTACTGAGATGCAGCTGGCTCTGGGGTGGGCTGCGGGGACGAGTTATACGGGGACCCCTCGGCCAGCCCTGAGGTGCAGCTGGCTCTGGGGTGGACAGCGGGGACGAGTTATACGGGGACCCCTCAGCCGGCCCTGAGATGCAGCTGGCTCTGGGGTGGGGCACGGGGGCTGGTTATACAAGGACCCCTTGCTCAGTACTGAGATGCAGCTGGCTCTGGGGTGGGCTGCGGGGACGAGTTATACGGGGACCCCTCGGCCGGCCCTGAGATGCAGCTGGCTCTGGGCTGGGCTGCGGGGGCGATTTATACGGGGACCCCTCGGCCAGCCCTGAGGTGCAGCTGGCTCTGGGGTGGACAGCGGGGACGAGTTATACGGGGACCCCTCAGCCGGCCCTGAGATGCAGCTGGCTCTGGGGTGGGGCACGGGGGCTGGTTATACAAGGACCCCTTGCTCAGTACTGAGATGCAGCTGGCTCTGGGGTGGACTGCAGGGACAAGTTATACAGGGACCCCTCAGCCGGCCCTGAGATGCAGCCGGCTCTGGGGTGGGGAACGGGGGCTGGTTTGCTGCACAATATAAAGAGCTGGGGACAGAAAGCGAAGTGGGAATCTTGGCTCCGGTATTTTAGGAAGGTAAAGATTTGGGCCAGCCCTGACTGCCTGGGGAGAGCCCCCTGGGTGCCCCCGACTCCCGTCCCCCTCAGCACAGGCCCCTAGCACCCCGCTCGGTGCAGATCCCCCCAGCAGGGGGCAGCGCAGGGCTGAGCCCCACACCGGAGCAGGAAGCAGAGGCAGGGAGAGATTCAGCCCACTTTGGCTGCTCGATTCCTCCATTCTCCCACACCCCGGGACCGGGGGGGCCTCAGAAACTGGGTCAGGGCCGGGGCGGGGAGACTTTGCCCCAGCGCCTGGTGACTCAAAGGGAGCCGAGTTCAGGTGAAAACCCCTTTCGCTGCAGTGACATAACTCACGGCTTTCTGTTTCCAGGCAGGTGAACCCAGGCATCCGGGCCTGCTCTAACCATGAAGCCGCACTCCCCTGCCGGAGCTGGGGCGGGATCCCAGGAGTCCTGGCTCCCAGCCCCCCCTGCTCTAACCAAGAGGGCCCATGTGGGGCTGTGGGTCAGGAGTGAGGGGCACCCGCAGAGCTCGGGGGGACCCCAGGGCTGGGCTGGCAGGGGGCTGCGGGTCGGGAGTGAGGGGCACCGGCAGGGCTGTGGGAGGCAGGGCTGGGCTAGCAGGGGGCTGCGGGTTGGGAGTGAGGGGCACCGGCAGAGTGGGGGGAGCCCAGGGCCGGGCTGGCAGGGGGCTGCGGGTCGGGAGTGAGGGGCACCGGCAGGGCTGTGGGAGGCAGGGCTGGGCTAGCAGGGGCTGCGGGTTGGGACTGAGGGGCAACGGCAGGGCTGGGGGGGGCAGGGCTGGGCTAGCAGGGGCTGCAGGTCAGGAGTGAGGGGCACCGGCAGGGCTGTGGGGGGCAGGGCTGGGCTAGCAGGGGCTGCGGGTCGGGAGTGAGGGGCACTGGCAGAGCTGGGGGGGCCCAGGGCCCGGCTAGCAGGGGGCTGCAGGTCAGGAGTGAGGGGCACCGGCAGGGCTGGGGGGGCCCAGGGCCCGGCTAGCAGAGGGTTGCAGGTCAGGAGTGAGGGGCACCGGCAGGGCTGGGGGGGCCCAGGGCTGGGCTGGCAGGGGGCTGCGGGTTGGGAGTGAGGGGCACTGGCAGGGCTGGGGGGGCCCAGGGCTGGGCTGGCAGGGGGCTGCGGGTTGGGAGTGAGGGGCACCGGCAGGGCTGGGGGGGGCAGGGCTGGGCTGGCAGGGGGCTGCAGGTCAGGAGTGAGGGGCACCAGCAGAGCTGGGGGGCAGGGCCGGGCTGGCAGGGGGCTGCGGGTCGGGAGTGAGGGGCACCGGCAGAGCTGGGGGGCAGGGCCGGGCTGGCAGGGGGCTGCGGGTCGGGAGTGAGGGGCACTGGCAGAGCTGGGGGGCAGGGCCGGGCTGGCAGGGGGCTGTGGGTCGGGAGTGAGGGGCACCGGCAGAGCTGGGGGGGCCCAGGGCTGGGCTGGCAGGGGGCTGTGGGTCGGGAGTGAGGGGCACCGGCAGAGCTGGGGGGGCCCAGGGCTGGGCTGGCAGGGGGCTGTGGGTCGGGAGTGAGGGGCACCGGCAGGGCTATGGGGAGCCCAGGGCCGGGCTGGCAGGGGGCTGTGGGTCAGGAGTGAGGGGCACCAGCAGAGCTGGGGGGGGTCCCAGGGCTGGGCTGGCAGGGGGCTGTGGGTCGGGAGTGAGGGGCACTGGCAGAGCTGGGGGACAGGGCCGGGCTGGCAGGGGGCTGCGGGTCGGGAGTGAGGGGCACTGGCAGAGCTGGGGGGCAGGGCCGGGCTGGCAGGGGGCTGCGGGTCGGGAGTGAGGGGCACTGGCAGAGCTGGGGGGCAGGGCCGGGCTGGCAGGGGGCTGTGGGTCGGGAGTGAGGGGCACCAGCAGAGCTGGGGGGGCCCAGGGCTGGGCTGGCAGGGGGCTGTGGGTCGGGAGTGAGGGGCACTGGCAGAGCTGGGGGGCAGGGCCGGGCTGGCAGGGGGCTGCGGGTCGGGAGTGAGGGGCACTGGCAGAGTTATACGCTGGCGCCATCTGCTGGCTCACGGCCCCATTATCCCGAATGGCGTGATTGGTCCCTGGCGCCCCCGGTGGCTCTGAGCAGAAAGGATCCCCACAAACCATCCATCTGCCCCATGGCCCCCCACCATCCCCAGCAGCTGGGCAGGGGCCGGATGTGCTCAAGAGCTGCCGGGGTCTGGAGTCCAGCATCCCCCCAGCGCCTGACCCTGGACTCAGAGCTGGACGCCAGGCCAGGCAGGCGAGTGCGTGGGTGGCTGGGTCTTGGCTGTACAGCTCCGAGCGCAGGGACAGGGGCTCCAAGCCCATCTCCGTCAGCCCCATCATGCTGGCTCTGCATCTCGTCGCTCGGCCCCGGGCAAGGTCACCTGCATTCACTCCCCCCACCCCGTCCTGCCCCCTTCCCCTGGGTCACCAGCCCAATGCCCCCCTTGTCCCGGCTTGCTCCTCCCCCGCCCCTGCTAGCCCAGCCCTGGGCTCCCCCCATCCCTACTGGTGCCCCTCACTCCCAACCCGCAGCCCCCTGCCAGCCCAGCCCTCGGCTCCCCTACACACCGTTCTCCATCTGTCCGGCCAGGGCAGGTGAGGCTCTGGGTGGGTTTCCCTGGCCCAGGGGTGGCTGGTCTGCACCAGAGAAGAGTCTCACACTGGGCCCAGAGACCGCGATGTATTTCTGTAGCGACACCAGCTAATTAACAGGCCCCGGAATGGGGTCTAATTAGCGCCGGCACTAATCACATTTTATTCATGAAAGACAATAATTAATCCTATAAAACAGGGATTGAATTCTCATTTTTCAATGGGATTTCCATTGTATAGTGGGGCTCAGCATGGGGGTTTCCCCTGGCAGTCAGGGCTGGCCCCATTGCCCCAGAGCAGCGCTAAGGGGCTGAGCTGTAGAGGGCAGGGTGGGGGCAGCAGGGGCCCCTCCCCTTGTTATGCTTATAAGAAGTACACAGGATTTTTTCAGGGGAAAAGGCAAAATGCTGCGTTTATTGAATATACAACAATTAGCATATGCATTCAATCACACACCACACACACGCTGTCCCGCCAGTCGATGTTATCGTTACCAGTCCAGCGACTGGATCAATCGAGTGGCCAGCTCGGTTGATCATGGGTAGGGAGGAGCCGGGTTCCGTCGGTCGAGACACGATGCTCTGGGAAGTCTTGGCAGGACGAACCCAATGTTTCATGGCCAGGCCCCCTGTTTATATAGTGATTTTTTTTTAATGGGACCAATGAGTTTTGCACCGTGATGTTGTAACCAATTGTCATTTGACGAGTGCTTCTTTTCTTAACTTGTCCTTCTCATCCTTTATCTTGTCCTTTCATCAAGTCTCTCAGGGAGTTACCCCCGGCTGGTTTTGATCACAGCTCTCTTGTCCCCATTGATAGGTGCCTGTCTCGTCTTTAGAGTCATCAATCTGCCCTCCTCTGATGTTTCAATGGGGGCGAGTTACAGCCTCCTGGAGCCCTTGCGTCTGTCTCCGGTTCCTACCTAGAGCATCTGGTTCAGCGATGGCCTTCACACGGATCTCTGAACCCACATTCCTCATTCACACACGACACAGAATTGATTTACACAGAGCAATTTTGAACAGGAACATCAAGTTGCAATGCAGAAGAAAAACAATCCCGGCATTCTTTTACTTATTTTAAAATGCTAAACCAGGGGTCGGCAACCTTTCAGAAGTGGTTATTCGCTCTCATTTAAGGGTTCGCGTGCCAGAATTACATTTTAACGGTTTCAGAAGGTCTCTTTCTATAAGTCTATAATATATAACTAAACTAGTGTTGTATGTAAAGTAAATAAGATTAAAATGTTTAAGAAGCTTCATTTAAAATTAAATTACAATGCAGAGCCCCCCGGACCGGTGGCCAGGACCCGGGCAGCGTGAGTGCCGCTGAAAATCCGCGTGCCATAGCTTGCCTACCCCCGTGCTAAACCCACAACCAAGTGGTGACCCTCAAAGGTCTGCAACTGCCTTGAAATCAGCTCAGATACAGAATTATACAAAACACAAACATAAACTCCTGCTACTGCATATCCCCCTCTTGACCCTTCAAGAACAATTCTTGAGTGGGTGATATTTTATACAACTCTTTCAGAGCCGTATACTGAGAGGCCATTGGAGGCTGTGGTTGTAATTTAACAAACATTCTTTTTGTCCAACAGCACGTACACCACGTTCCTAGCCGGCGGACGCAGGACGCTCTTAACACAACTAGTAACAGGCGACCCATAATAGACAACGTGCCCTCAGAGGCCTGTAAAAACGTCGTACCAGGGACAGGCCGTCAGACCTTTTTCAGACCTAGCAGTTTTCAGCGTGTCTCCATGGGCATGTAATATTGGAATGACCCGCATCCCTATATCCCGCTGTGTCTCTTGTAGAGACTAGTCACCTTGGTTTCGGACAACAGGTGATCAGTTAGATCATGCCAATCGAGACCCAGAGCAATTAACCGGGGTGGCGGTTATCGTGCTCCGTGCTTCTTCCATCTTTGGGAAGCAGAACATGTGATGGCTAGTACACGATACACGGGCATTCCGGCTGCAGGCATCCGCTGGGGCTTGGCTGACACGTGCATCCTCCCAAAATACTGGTTTCCGGCTTGTAACACATACACATTGTTCATTGTACAAAAGACGCGATACATTTTTTAGTTTATTTTACACACATGATTCCAAGAAGGTATTTTTGCTACACGGTTTTGTGGTGCCAGGGAGGGACAAGCACCCCCATTTCTGAGGGTTTGACTCCGTACACCCAAGGGAGAGGGGTTTTTTTAAGCCCACTGACCCATAACCCGGGATAGCCAAAAGGATCCCATGGTCAATTTTGGGAGCGGGCTCACTTTTAATATTTTTGGTTTTATAGACTGTTGGTGAGCAATTTTAACAATTATTTTACCTAATAACAAATTAGGCTTAACCATGCTCAAAACCTATTGCATCCAGTTATAGTTGTAGGTGTTAAACAAGGACGTTTTTGTTGTTTTAAAAGATGCCTTAATACCCGAACGTTCCCAGATACCGCCCCAAACAGTTCGTGTTCCAGTGATGCTAAACTAAGAATTTGCATCTCCGTGCATCCCATGGCCATGGCAGTTTTGTTTCCTAAGTACCTGCAGGCTTGCGAATGAGCCTATTTTGCAGTTGTGGTGGGAAACGTAACTTATTTTTAATTACCTCCAGGTGTATAGTATTTATAATCCCTGCTTTAAAACCAATTCCTCCTCATATGGTGCCTGCTACATGAGGATGTTTCCCTGTTACCAGACTGGCATTTTTTGACTTCCGCCCTTTCGCAACATTGTTTTTTGTAAATACAGTTAAAATGCTTATTAATTTGTTTTTGCCTAATGCAGTAGGTTGTTTTTTTGTAACACAATATACAACAATGCTAGCAACAAGATAAACACCACAAGACAAAACACCAAACACAATTTTTGTCGCAACAGTAGATCCCTGGTATGCTGAGTTACTTTTACCAGCTTTTTCTGATTTTTTGAAAGACAAAAAGAACATGTTTCTACCCCTTTTGGGGTGGCAGATTTTTGCTTAAAATATCCCTTTCTTTTACAAATACCCTTGCTGACTGCAGGCAAAACAGAGGAATTACCCCCATACTTTCCTGTGTTTTTGAGGCCAGGTTTCAAGGGCTCCCACCTTTTAAGGATTTAGGGGAAATTATCCCACTGTTCAGTTATTAAATTCATGAGGTGGTGTACCTCGGGTTTTTTTGTTATACAGCAGACCAAGTTTGTAATGTTGTTTGTTTGTTTTTAAAGTTTATTCACAGGTAATAGCTGAGAAGCATCATTACCATATGACCTTAAAGGGTTTCTGTTTGTTTTTAATTATACACTTTACATTGTTACCAGGGTATTTATTAACATTAAATTTATCTTAATATTTAAGAGTAACAATAACATTAGCATTACATTTATTACAGGTATCTTGTTATACCATGAATTATACCCTTGGGGTTTTGGTGAATTAAAAGGTAGGGGTGTCATGCCTATAAGCAGACCCCTTTTGTACCTGTCTTCAGATTTCAGCAGTACGTACTGCATTTTTCTACTTAGAGTTAACCTGTTCCTTTTTTAGTTTTAGGTTTGACTTTCTTTTCCACCTTCCTCTGGAGGGTCATAATTTGAGCCTTTTGGTTTCAGGTAGTTTGTTTGCTGACCAGGTCTGTCCTTTATCTGCAGCTCCTTTGTGCTGCCATTTATGGGCAGTTCTTTTCTTTCTTTACTAGTTAGGTAATTTGCATTAACACAGACGCTTTCTGGCTTGCTTTTGGATCCAAAGCCATCAACAGCACACAGGGACACAGTTAACACCCACCAGAGTTCTGATTACTTTTCACTTTCAACTCCTGCTTCCAAAACACACAGCAATCTGAAAAAGAAAACAACCTCTGGTGGCTCCTTTTGGAGCCCTAATAGGATTGTAATTAAGTAGCATGTTTTATTTGCATTTCTTCTACCCCTTTTACAATATACACTGCACACGTCCTGGGAAAATGCACCTTCCTTCCATAGTTTAACTTCGATAACATTATATTAGCCAGATCAATTTTTACATAAGTTGTAATGGTTTCTTTTGTGCTCAGAGTTTTTATGTACCGTTATCACAGAGACAGTCTGATGACCCAGAGCCACCTTACGGCTCCGTGTTTCTAATGTTGCTTCTTTGTGCACCTCACGCCTGCTGTTGCTCCAGAGGGGCGCTGTCTTTTTTAATTCCGTATTTTTTTACTCCAGCTCTGATCTGCTATTTTGTTACCAAAAACCAACTCCAGAATCTTTCCCCATTCTCCTGGTTTGACTGCCCGGCTGCAGCCATGACTTTGGTCTTTAAAAAGATATTGAACTTTACAAAGCACTGAGGTACCATAAGGGTTAAATGCTAAATACCCAAGGCAAACAACACTAGTGACCTGTGTCTGGCAAACAGTGTTGGTCAGTTTTGCAACTTTGAATGAAAGATTCAAATGGATTTTTAGTGGTATTATTTAAAAACAAAACCAAACCAATTCATCTTAAACCTGCAAACCAGGAGTGTTGATTTAGGTCCTTAAAACCTCACATATTTACACAATATATTTACACAACACACTTTTTTTTTAACATCCCTTACACTGCTTTAATTTTTACACTGCTGTACATAGATTACATTTGGGGGAGGTAAAGTGCCAATAGAAACCCCTTATGTTCTTTTAGCAAATTTGACTAAATTGTTCATAGTCAAATGATTTCAATCAGATTGTCTCTTTGCCTGGCTTCTTTACAGACTTTCCTTTGGGAAAGGACCCATTTTCCCTTCAGAATGGCTGCAAAGAAAGCAAGAATTCTCTTCCTATATCAGGTTTCAGAGTAACAGCCGTGTTAGTCTGTATTCGCAAAAAGAAAAAAGAAAAGGAGTACTTGTGGCACCTTAGAGACTAACCAACACTTGTTCCTATAACACTTTTCCTTTTTAACATTTTAACAACCTTCAACTGCTTAATTCCCTCCAGCCTCTGCAGAGTTAACTTCTCACTCTCTTTCCTTCAGTCACTTGCTTGTCTCCCAGAATGACACCTCCATCAACTCAGATTTCACCATTCCCAGTATTGTCCCAGGGATCTGGAACGTACTTACTGCTTCCCAAACTCCTGCCGCTACACCCCTCAGGGCTCCTAACCTGTTTCCAGTCTCTTTATCTGTTGCCTGCCTGCTTGTCTGGGCCCGACCTACCTTCCTCGCTGAACTGTCCCTTCCCATAGTCACAGGCTTTGTCCCAAGGAGGGTGGGCTCCTCAACCCTCCTGCTCCCTTTTCTTAAACATTTTTCTTAAAATTGTGAAATCACAACAATATCCCACTCTCCTATGTCCTTCAGAGTGAGGACTTACAGAAATCTGGGACTTACACAACACAAAAAGTCTATACCCACTAAAAACTCTGCCTGACAGAGCAGGAGGGGGAGCACAAAGCCCCCTACCTTTTGGGCTCGATCCTGCTACGACCGAGGGTATATTCACCCGTACAATTTTTCCCCGACAGACAGGTAGGAGCAAGGACTCTGATCCTCCCGCTTATGGCCCGGCACCTCTACGACTAGGGGTGTATATAGCTAGACAGTTTGTATATATCTTATCTGTATCGTTTTCCCCGACAGACGGGTCGGAGCGAGGACTCGAGTCCTCCCCCTATTGCCCGGCACTTCTACGGCCGGGGGTGTGCACACCTGAATGAGCGATCACTTGATACGGATGGCATGCCTTTCAGCAGTGTTTAGCCGTATATTCAACAATCACAGCGCGTGTCTGCGTGTTATGCTTATGAGAAGCACAGGGGACCTTTTTCAGGGGAAAAGGCAACACGCCGCGTTTACTGAAGATACAACAATTTGCGTATGCATTCAATCACACGCACACACACGCACGCCGTCCCAACGTTTCAGGGCCAGGCCCCCTGTTTAAATAGTGATTTTTTTTTTAATGGGACCAATGAGTTTTGCACCGTGATGTTGTAACCAATTGTCGTTTGACGAGTGCTTGTTTTCTTAAATTGTCCTTCTCATCCTTTGTCTTGTTCTCTCATCAAGTCTCTCGGGGAGTTACCCCCGGCTGGTTTTGGTCACAGTCTCTTGTCCCCATTGATAGGTGCCTGTCTTGTCTTTAGAGTCATCAATCTGCCCTCCTCTGATGTTTCAATAGGGGCTTGGTGCAGCCTCCTGGCGCCCTTGCGTCTGTCTCCGGTTCTCCCCTCGTACATCTGGTTCAGCGATGGCCTTCACACGGATCTCTGAACCCACATTCCTCATTCACACAGGACACAGAATTGGTTTACACAGAGCATTTTGAACAGGTACATCAAGTTGCTTCCCCTTCCCCTGCCAGGATGCTGCCCCCTTTGCTGCTCCTCCCCTGGGCATGGGGGGTCCTGGCTGGTAAGTGGGGACCCCCCCCCGCCGTTTTTGCTACCAGGGATGCGTGGGGATGGTGTAATACTAGAGCCAGGGTGGGGAAGTACCACGCTGGGCTAGTGACCCTTGCTGGGGGAGTAGGATGGGGGAGGCAGGTTAGGGATCAGCAGGGAGACCCCGTAGTGCAGGATTGTTTACGGGACAGAGACTCATTAATCTCTCTCCCCACCCGCTTTGTCCTCCACTTGTTTCCTGCCCCCTGCCCCAGGCTCTCCTCCTCTCCCGCCAGCGTCTGTCACCCTGCGGCTGCTCCAAATCGACGTCTTCCACAACGCCAGCTCCACGGACATGGAGGGGATGGCCCTGCTGAGCGACCTGGAGACCTACTCCCTGGACTGCAGCCCCTGCCAGGTCCGCTTCCTGCAGCCCTGGGCCCAGCAGGGCCTGACCCCGAAGCCGTGACAGGACCTGGAGCTGCCGATCCACGATTACCTGTTCAGCTTCATCCTTACAGTGAACACAGTAGCTCAGCAGCAGGGAATGGGCTGTGAGTATGGAGCGGGCTGAGGGGATCCCTCCCCTGACCCACCCGGGGTGCTGAGAATGGACACACTCACCACAGTCACTGAGTGTGTCCTTGGGGGCAAGAAAGCCAGTCCCTGGCCCTTTGGCTGATTGGAGTCAGCAGCCCCCAGAGGGGAAACTCCCGTGTCCCATTCTCCACCCAGGTCTGGGGCCAGATTGTGGCCTGAACTTCCGAGAGGGAAAGGCCCCGCGTCCCACTCCCTGAGCCGAGGCTCCGGGTCTTTCCTGACAGGTACCCTGAAATTTGAAAGCAGGTCATTTGGGCGGGGGTCTGTATCTCAGGAACCCCGTGACCAAGGGACCCCAAATTTGCATCACAAACTCTGCCGATGTAACGCAGTGATTTTCAAGCCAATCTGATTATGCACGTGAAAAATGAACTTTACACAGAAACCGCAACTTACCCTGAACTCCAGCCAGGGCCGCCCCACAATCCCGCTGCTGTCGTGTGGCCCAACCTCCTCATGGCACCTGACATTATGTCTTTACTCCCCCGTCTCTCTACTTCTGCCCCCTCCTGGGACCTCCGGACGCCCCTCCTCATCCCCCTGCCCTTCCTGTTCCAGACCCCTCGTTACCCAGGGCTCCCTCGGTGGCGAGCTGCACCCCAACAGCACCTCGAGGGGATTCGATGACGCCGGAGCGAACAGCAAGGACTTCATCAGCTTCGACGTGGACGCAGGCAGCTGGCTTGCCCGGCGGGGGGACAACCTGGCGCTCTACGCCCGGGACCTTCTCAACCGGGATAAGGGCCCAGCCAGCAAGATTCAGTTTCTCCTGAGAACGTGGGTCAGTGAGCTCAAGAGCTTTGTCCAGCATGGGAAAGGGTCTCTGGAGAGGCAAGGGGAGGTTGGACACCACTCCCTGCCATGCAGCCACCTCTGGGGTGGGGTGTGTTTGCTTTTTATACAGGGATCCCGCACCCGGTGCTCCTATGCAGCCGTCTCTGGGGTTGGGAACGGAGGCGGCTTCTACAAAGATCCCTCACCTTGGACTGAGATGCAGCCCCCTCTGGGGTGGGGCAAGGGGGCTGTTTATCCAGGGACCCCTTGCCTGGTGTACAAATGCAGCTATAGCTGGGGTGGAGCACAGTAGCCGTTCATAGCCGCACTGCACAGCCGTTTAGGACAGGAAGTGAAGGGGGATTCCCTCACCACTGGTAACTGCAGGGTCTGGCCAGGACAGCGAGGCCAACGCCTGACCCCGGGGCATGGAGCTGGGCTTGGCTAGTGAGTCCCTGAGGCTCAGACTGAATCGTCCCTCTCCCCCGCCCCGTCTCTCTCCCCCTGTCTCAGAGCGGCCGGTCGCCGTGGTGTTTGCCCGAGCGCCTCCCCCAGCCGGGACCCCCGCGCCGTTACTGCTGGTTTGCCGGGTCACCGGTTTCTACCCCCGGCCCGTCCGCGTGGCCTGGCTGCAGGACGGGGAGGAGGTGGGGCCGGGCGGGCGGCTGAGCTCCAGCGGGATCCTGCCCAACGCGGACCTCACCTACCAGCTGCGCAGCTCCCTGGCCGTGGAGCCGGGCGACGGGCACAGCTACGCCTGCCGGGTGGAGCACAGCAGCCTGGGGGGCCAGAGCCTGCCGACCCCCTGGGGTAGGGGCACGTCCCTGGGGTGGGGGTGCGGTCGTGGTCTCTGGGGGCTTTTCCTGCACATCCTGAGTGGGACGGGGGTGGGTCCAGGCAGCGGGATTGGGGCGCAGGGAGGCAGAGGGGGTGGGGGGATGGATTGGGGGAGCAGCATGGAGGAGCTGCAGGGAATGGGACAGGACTGGGATGGGGGGCAGGACTGGAGTGGGGGGAAACTGAGTGGGTGGGAAGGTGGGGGGAGAAGGGGTGGGACTGCGGGAGAGGCTGAGGGAACAGGATGGGGGGCTGAGGGAAGTGGGTCAGGGTGAAGGGTGCAGGGGGGATTGCAGGGGAGGTGAGGGAAGAGGGTCAGGGTGGGGGTCTGAGGGCAGTGGGTCGGGGTGGGGGGAGCAGGGTGAATTGCGGGAGAGGCGGAGGGACAAGGGCCCATACTTCTGTTCCGGTTCCCAGCACGGCCCCCCCTGTTTTACAGAGCACAGCAGACGCTGGGGCCCCGGCCTGGCCGTGGGCATCACCCTGGGGGTTGTGGCCGTAGCCGCCGTGGCCGTGGTGCTGTGGAGGAGCAGACGCAGGTGAGTCCTCTCCCTCTCTGGGGTGGGGGTGGGACCGTTACACCCCCTAACCCTCCCCCCCGCTCTCTCCTTCCAGGGGCTACTAGGGCATTAGACCAGGGGAGTCCAGGGCCTCAGGGGGCGGCACCAGCCCGGGCGTGGGGATCGGCCCCTCTCCTGGGGACATGGACCTCGGGGCTGGATCCGTGCCTGGCTCCAGAGCTGCGGGCCCCCCGAGGGCCGGTCTGGATCAACGCGCTGGGAGATCGGGGCCCTGGGTGGGGGGTGGGATTCTCCTCCCTCTGGGACGTTCAGGGGGCGTTGGACACTTGGGGGCGCCGTGGGATCGCTGGGATCCGGGTCTCTTGTAAGGTGTCATTACAAAGCTTATAACCGGCTGAGCGTGGGCCTCCCATTGGTATGACGCTGTCACCCTCGTATGGGAAACTAGGACTATGAAACATAACGCTGAGGCCTGTTGTCGCAATGCAAAGCGTGGGCCGTTACTGGGGGCTTGGAAGCTTGAGTCAGACGGGACCCTCAGCCAGCCGGGAAAACAGAAGGTTTATTAGACGACAGGGACATGGTCTAACACAGAGCTTGTAGGTGCAGAGAACAGGACCCCTCAGCCGGGTCCATTTTGGGGGGCCGTGAGCCAGACAACCCCGTCTGCCCTTCACTCCATGTCCCCAGCCAGCCCCAAACTGAAACTCTCTCCCGCCCCTCTTCCTCTGGGCTTTGTCCCTTTCCCGGGCCAGGAGGTCACCGGATCCCTTTGTTCTCCAACCCTTTAGCTCCCCCCTTGCAGGGGGGAAGGGCCCAGGCCATCAGTGGCCAGGAAACAGGGTGTCGGCCATTGTCTGTGTCCAGACCCCTGCACACACCTGCCCTCTAGGGATCTGCAACGACAATACACCCTTACCCCACACCCCCCCTAGATACTTAAGAACTGCCAAGGGGAAACTGAGGCACCCCCACACTATTCAGAGGAAACATTAAGAACAGTCCCACTTCTAGCCGAGCAATCAGCTGAGCCTTGGTGAGCTCTCCTCTCTCTGCATAGCTCTACAATGTCCTTCTTAAGGAGACGGTTACAGGCCATCTCTATGCTGTTCCCACGTGGTCACCGACTCACAGGCCGGTGCTCTCCCTGCTCCCCACGATCCCTGGGAGGAACCTCTTCAGTGCGACAGCCCTTCTCAGGGGTCCGCTCTCTCTCGGGGTTGAGCCATAGGCTCCTGCACCTCTGGGAGCCACCAGCCCGCCCGTCTCTCACTAATCCCCCTGCGTTTTCCTGCTCCCTGGTCACTTACTGCAGGATGCTCTGTCCATGGGGTGCAGTTTATCCCACCGCTAGCACCAGGTGTCACAGGGTCCCCGGCCGCTGCTCTGGGAACTGCTCCCTACGAAGCCAGGCAGGACTCTGGGGGAGTCTCCTCTCGGGGAGCAGCCTGTCACCAGGACACACAGCTCCCCCGGCTCCACCTTCCTGGGTCCGACCTCGGAGCATTCCGCATCCCCCGCCCCTCCGTGCGCTTTCCCCAGCGAGTCCGCCCACGTAGGGCTCCTGCCCCCCGACTCCGCAGTCAGACGTGACTCTCAGCCAGCCGGGAAAACAAGGTTTATTAGTCAACAGGAACACAGCGTAGGACAGAGCTTGTTAGCACAGAAATCAGCAACTTTCCAAGACACCCTGGACTCCCCCCTCTTCCAGTTCCCCCACATAGACTTCCAGCAACCTGACCTCCGACGCCCCCCTTTGCTCCTCCTTCTCTTTGTCTCCCTTCCCGGGCAAAAGGTGTCACCTGGTCGCACCCCCCTCCTGGGTCCCAGGTCACAAAGGTGCAGACAGCTGGGCAGCCTCTCCTGCCCCCAGGACCCAGCAACTCACACACCCAATTCCCACCTCCGAAGTATTGGTGCAGCACACAGGGAAACTGAGGCACACACAGTATTAGTCTAGGACAGTAAGACTCACACGCAGCATAACAAGATGAATAAAATCCCACTTCATCACAACTCTGTATAAAGCTTATACAGGGTAAACTCATGAATTGTCCACCCTCTATAACACTGATAGAGAGAGATGCCCAGCAGTTTGTTCCCCCAGGGATTAATACTTATTCTGGGTTAATTTATAAGCAAAAGTGATTTTATTCAGTGTAAAATGTAGGATTCAAGTGGTTCCGGGTAATAACAGACAGAACAAAGTCAGTCACTCAACAAAATAAAGCAAAAACACACCAGTCTAAGCCTAAAACATTAAGAAACTGAATGCAGGCTCGTTCACCTGCACATCCACCAACGTGATATACGCCGTCCTGTGCCAGCAAGGCCCCTCTGCCATGTACATTGGGCAAACCGGACAGTCTCTATGCAAAAGAATAAATGGCCACAAATCAGACATCAGGAATCATAAGATTCAAAAACCAGTCGGAGAACACTTCAACCTCTCTGGTCACTCGATTACAGACCTAAAAGTGGCAATTCTTCAACAAAAAAACTTCAGAAACAGACTCCAACGAGAGACTGCGGAATTGGAATTAATTTGCAAACTGGATACAATTAACTTAGGCTTGAATAGAGACTGGGAGTGGATGGGTCATTACACAAAGTAAAACTATTTCCCGTTGTTTATTCTCTCTCCCTCCCACCCCCCTCACCTCCCCACCCCCACCCCTTCCTCACAAGTTCTTGTCAAATGCTGGAAATGGCCCACCTTGGTTATCACGACAAAAGGTTTTTTTCTCTCCTGCTGGTAATAGCTCACCTTAAGTGATCACTCTGGTTACAATGTGTAAGATAACACCCATTGTTTCATGTTCTCTGTGTATATAAATCTCCCCACTGTATTTTCCACTGAAGGCATCCGATGAAGTGAGCTGTAGCTTACGAAAGCTTATGCTCAAATAAATTGGTTAGTCTCTAAGGTGCACAAGTCCTCCTTTTCTTTCCTCCATTATTGGGGACGCCCCCTCCTGCTCCCCCTTGCCCCACCCCCTCCAGTATAACTCAGTTGGCAGCCACCCCTTCCTGGGGTTCCCGCACAAGCTCCCCGGGATCCGCGCCCCCGTCCGGCTGGCCGGCCCCTTCCCCACACTCCTCCCCCAGCCCCTTCAGTTCGGCCACGGTGGCGTAGTCCGTCTGGTGGGAGCCGGGGGGCTCCAGCTGCTGCTCCCCGATCCGGGCTAAACCCAAATTCTGCAGGGAGGCGTAATGCACCTCGGGCTGCTCCAGCTCAGCGCTGCCCTGGAGGGGGGAACGGGCAACACAAGGGGTTAATAATGAGCAATGACCCTCACTCCCGACCCGCAGCCCCTGCTAGCCCAGCCCTAGGCTCCCCCCACCCCCAGCACAGGTCAGCCGGTGCCTCCCAGTCCTGTCTCTTACCTTCCAAGCCTCCAGCTTCTTTGCTGTAACAGAAAGAGAACAGTGTAAATCTCCACTCCGCTCCCAGAGCTAGGGAGAGAACCCAGGAGTCCTGGTTCACAGCCCCCCCTGCTCTAACCGCCAGACCCCACTCCTCTCCCAGAGCCGGGGAGAGAGCCCAGCCCCCCCGGCTCTAACCCACCAGCCCCCACTCCCCTCCCAGAGCCAGGGAGAGAAACCAAAAGTTCTGGCTTCCAGCGCCCACTGCTCTAACCCACCAGCCCCCACTCCCCTCCCAGAGCTGGGGAGAGAACCCAGGAGTCCTGGCTCCTAGCTCCCCCGCTCTAAGCACCAGACCCCACTCCCCTCCCAGAGCCGGGAGAGAACCCAGGAGTCCGGGCTCCCAGCCCGCCTGCTCTAACCCACCAGCCCCCACGTACCTCGTCTCCGGGCCCGGCAGAGGCAGACGGACAGCACCAGGATCACAACCAGCATGACAAACCCCCCGCCTGCCACGGCGGCGACTCCCCAGACTGGGATGCAGCAGTCTTTACCTACCAGACAGGTGGTCAGTGCTGGGCGCCCCCCAGGCTCCCGTCCCCCCAGCTGCCCACCGGACCTGCGCTGGGGGCCAGGGCCTGGCGAGGGCGCTGGTAAAATCTGCACTGCCGCCCCGCCGGGAGGGGCTGGCAGGATGAGCAGCCAAAGCCGCCGTGAGAAACTGAGACGAGCCGGGGGCCCACCAGGTCCGGGGGTTGTCCCGCGTGGGGAGCATGGCCCACGGATTGAGCGGGAGACAATAATGTGGCATGGAGCCCTGCTGTACGGCGGGGATCCCCCAGGTCCCATGAGCTTTGCTGCGGGCAGGAACAAGTGGGCAAAAAACCCAGCCCACAGGAATTTGTGGGGAAACCCAAAATCCCTAATCTGGTTACCAAGAGTAGCTAGCATGACGTTACAGCGAAGTCATAAAAATGGCCTAACATGAATATACCCCAGCAGCTGCCTGAATGAACGTAGACCCCAGCAGCTGCCTGAATGAACGTAGACCCCAGCAGCTGCCTGAATGAACGTAGATCCCAGCAGCTGCCTGAATGAACATAGACCCCAGCAGCTGCTGAATGAACGTAGATCCCAGCAGCTGCCTGAATGAACGTAGACCCCAGCAGCTGCTGAATGAACGTAGACCCCAGCAGCTGCTGAATGAACGTAGATCCCAGCAGTTGCTGAATGAACATAGACCCCAGCAGCTGCCTGAATGAACGTAGACCCCAGCAGCTGCTGAATGAACGTAGATCCCAGCAGCTGCCTGAATGAACATAGACCCCAGCAGCTGCTGAATGAACGTAGATCCCAGCAGTTGCTGAATGAACGTAGACCCCAGCAGCTGCCTGAATGAACGTAGACCCCAGCAGCTGCCTGAATGAACGTAGACCCCAGCAGCTGGCTGAATTCTGTTTATGTACATAATATATTCACTGACTTTTTCATTTCTCTTTCCGGAGCGCGGGCGACTCTGTCTCTCTTGCGGGGTGGAAGATTGTTTGCGGGTGGGAACGGGCTAAAAGGGCACGAGCCAGG
This sequence comes from Natator depressus, assembly GCF_965152275.1. Lineage (NCBI taxonomy): Eukaryota > Metazoa > Chordata > Testudines > Cheloniidae > Natator > Natator depressus. The sequence goes on from NC_134247.1 coordinate 46,796,732, forward strand.
CCAGGAGCGGGCGGGGGTGGGCTTTGCGGGGCGGGGGCGCAATTAGAAAACAAGCCCCGCGCCGGGCGCTGAGGAAGCGGGTGGGGAAGAGGCCCCCGTCCGTCCGGGGTGGATTGACGGGAGCATCGTACGGGGGAGGTCACTGACTCGCCCTGTTCGGGGGTCCCGGGTCCCGTTCTGGGGGGTCAGGCTCCGGGAAAGACAGGGACAAACTTCGAGGCCAGAGGAGAGCCACAAAATGGAGCACGGTTTAGAAAACCTGGAGAGGTTAAAAACCATGTGGGCCTGACGAGCAGGTTGCGGGGGCAGCTGGGAGGGTCTTCCCCGACATGTGAAGGGGTTTACCAAGGCCAGGGATCCATTCTGCATGTCCACAGAAAGCAGGAGGGGACGTGACAAGGGTCACCAAGGGCGACTGTGGCTGGATATTAGGACAAACTTTCCAGGTCTCGGGGACGTTCAGCTCGGGAATCGGCGTCCACGGGCGGGTCACGGGATCCCCGTCCCGGGAGGTTTAAAACCAGGCTGTCCAAACCCCTGTCAAGGAGGGTCTGGGTTGGCTGGGCCCTGTGAGGACCGCCCATGGTGCCTCCAGCCCTGGAGGACGTTTCGACCGGCCCCGGTCTGAGTATTCCTGAGCATCGGGGTCCCCCCCCCGAAATGAAGAATTTGGGCATCACTGACGCAGACTCAGTGATATTTAGCTGTGGCTGAATGGGCATTTTTCTCTCACACACGCAAATGTCCCCGTTTGGGTGAGAAATGAAGTGGCTCCTTCTCTCCCAGAGGCAAGGATGGAGCCCCATTTCCAAACCCAGGCCCCCCTTCCCACGGGCTATCCTGCCAGGGGGTCCCCGGGCTGGGCTCACACCGTAGCTGACCAGGTGGGTTACGCAGGGAGATACGTACCAGACAGGCATAAACAGCAACTTCCGTTTCCATCTCTTGAATGTGTGACTTTAAGGCCAGAGAAGGGACACAGGTCACAGACTGGAAGCACAGGGAGAGAACCCAGGAGTCCTGGCTCCCAGCCCCCCCTGCTCTAGATCACTCAGCTCCATGCACACCCCGCACCCCGTGGGAGGCTCTGCCCCTTGGGGCCACGTCCCGGGGGTCTCACACCATGGCACAGGGCATGGGCGAGGCACCCACAATTCAGCCATTTCAAACCAGTGGGGACCAGAGGATGTGGATGGGGGGTGGATGGATAGATGGGTGTGTAGGGGATGGATAACACGAGGGGCGTGGGGGTGGATGGAGGGACGGGTAGATGGAGGGAGGGGTGGATGGATGGGGGAGGGGGTGGATAGCTGGAGGGAGAAGGTGATGGATGGGGGAGGGAGGTGCAGGGAGATGGAGGTGGGTGGAGATGGAGGGAGGTGCGGATGCATGGATGGAGGAAGGGGTGGGTGGGTGGAGGGAGGGAGGGAGCAAGGGGTAGATGGAGGAAGGGAGGGGGAGGGATGGATGGAGGAAGGGGTGGGTAGATGAGGGAGGGGGGATGGATGGGGGAAGGGGTAGATGGATGGAGGGAGGGGTAGCTGGTTGGGGGAGGGAGGGGATGGGGATGGAGGGAGGAAGGGGCAGATAGATGGAGGGAGGGGTACATGGAGGAAGGGAGGGGATGGATGGAGGGAGGGGTAGCTGGAGGGAGGAAGGGGTAGATGGAGGAAGGGGTGGAGGGAGGGAGGGGTAGATGGATGGAGGGAGGGGTGGAGGGAGGGAGGGGTAGATGGATGGAGGGAGGGGTGGGGATGGAGGGAGGAAGGGGTACATGGAGGAAGGGAGGGTTGGGGAGGGAGGGAGGGAGGGAGGGAGGGGTAGATGGATGGGGGGTGGGGGTGGAGGGAGGGAGAGTGTGACGATGTGATGCAGCAGGGAGGGGGGAGTGTTGACCTGGGAATGTGCCCTGGGGAGGGGAGACCTGAGAGCCTGTCACCTGAGCCAGGAGGGGGAGGGGGAGGTGACACCTCTGCCCGGGAATGTGGACGGAGGCTGCAGGAGGGAGCCTGCTGGGGGGGGTTGGTTTCAGTTTCGGGCTGGGTGGAGGAACACAGGGAACCCCAGGGCTGGGGTCTAAGCTCCCTGCTCCCCCAGAAGGACTTGACTGAGGGGTCCTGGGTGTCCCCACAAGCTCTGTTTTGGACTGTGTTCCTGTTGTCCAATAAACCGTCTGTGTTACTGGCTGGCTGAGAGTCTCAGTGAATCCCAGGAAGAGGGGTGCAGGGCCTGGACTCCCCCACACTCCGTGACAGAGGGGTAGATGGATGGGGGAAGGGGTAGATGGATGGGGAGGGAGGAGGTGGGGATGGAGGGAGGAAGAGGCAGATAGATGGGGGGAGGGGTAGATGGGGGGGTGGAGGGAGGGAGGGGTAGATGGATGGAGGGGGAGGTGGATGGAGGGGGAGGGGATGGATGGAGGGAGGGTTGGGGAGGGAGGGAGGGAAGGAGGGAGGGGTGGATGCATGGGGGAAGGGGTAGATGGATGTGGGAAGGGGTAGCTGGTTGGGGAGGGAGGGGGTGGGGATGGAGGGAGGAAGGGGCAGATCGATGGAGGGAGGGGTAGCTGGAGGGGGTGGAGGGAGGGAGGGGTAGGTGGATGGAGGGGGCAGGGGATGGATGGGCGGGTGGATGGAGACGAAGGGAGGGACGGGAGTGGCTGAACAGAGTGGTGGGATAGATGGGGGAGGGGGATGGAGGTACCCTGGGTGGGCGGCAAGGCGGGATGGACAGTTGATTTGAATCTCTCTCCACCCTCCTCCCCCACCATCGATCTCTCCCTCCCCCCACCCCCACCCCTCGGCGGTCTCCAGCCCCACCATCCCCCTCTGCTGCCTTCCCACCCCAGCCAGGTCCCTCCCCCAGCCCCACGGCGCAGGGGGCACTGACCATTCTCTCCCATCCCCGCGGACAGCCCCAGGCCCGGCGAGCGGCTCCCCCAGCAGCGTCCGTCCGTCCCGCAAGGGCTGTGTGTCCTGTGGGTGGTGGGGGAACTTCTGCTTCCAGCTCCCCGGCCCCGGAAACCCCCAAGTGTTAAAACCAGAAGCTAAAGAGGCAGCTGTATCCACCCGCGAGGGCTGCAGGGGGGCTGGGAGCCTGGACATCTGGGTCCTCTCCCCAGCGCTGGGAGGGGAGTGGGGCTGGTGGGTTAGAGCAGGGGGGCTGGGAGCCAGGACACCTGGGTTCTCTGCCCAGGAGACCCCAAGTGGAGGGGAAGTGGGAGGGGCAGCTTTGGTGCCCCCAAGGGAGAGCCTGGCAGAGGCAAAATTTCCACTGCTGAGGTGTGAAATCTACCCACAGCCCCAGAGGCCTTGTTCCCTGCCCAGAGGCCTGGCCGGCCTTGGGGGCAGGGAATGGGGCTCGGGGTTCGTCCCCTCGAGGGGGAGCCGGGCTCCGGGGGATTGAGCAAGCTAGTGTAGTGGGGATGCAGAGTGCCAGGACTCCTGGGTTCTCTCCCAGCTCTGGGAGGGAAGCGGGGACTAGTGGTTAGAGTGGGGGGAGGGGAGTGCCAGGACTCCTGGGTTCCGTTCGCAGCAGAAGGTTGACCCAAAGTCCCCATCCGCCAGCCCCATGACTGGGATCCGTCCTTCCTTGAGAATCTGCTGGTTGTGAAATACACGCATCTCTTTCCTTCTGCAAAACAACCCCGCAACTTCCTGGCTACAGGCGCCTCCCTCAGCGGCCTCTCCACAAGCAAATGCGACAGAACCCAGGAGTCCTGGCTCCCAGGCCCCCCGATCTAACCACTAGGCATCACTTCCCTCCCAGAGCTGTGGAGAGAACCCAGGAGTCCTGGCTCCCAGCCCCCCCTGCTCTAACCCACTAGACCCCACTCCCCTCCCAGAGCTGGGGATAGAACCCAGGAGTCCTGGTTCCCAGCCCCCTTCCACTTCCTCTCACACCTGTGTGTGTTTGTGGGTCCCTTTCACCCGTTCCAGGGCCCCCATCTGAGTGAACCTTCTGCAGCTCTGCCAGGTATTATTGTAGGCCCTACAGGATGTCATTTAAGGGACCCAGGGGCCGTAGCGGCGCCGCGGGAAATGAAGTTTTCCATTTCCAGCACATTCGGCATTTATTCAGCTCCTCGCCGAGCAGCCGGGCGCAGAGAAACGCAGCGAGTCGAGATGGTGGAGCGAGGAGGTGGCCGGTGTCCAGCTCCGGGTGGCGTCAGGGCCCCAAAATACCATGAGACTGGCCTAAAAAACCAGGGCCTGGGGAAATCAGCAGCTTGGCTGGGAAAGTCGCGAATCCAGCGGATGGGCCGGGGGAAATCGCGACCCCGGACGGCCCGGTGACGTTGCGCTCCGTATGATGGTATGAAAATATGCTAATGAGCGTGACCAGGATGTAACTGGGAGATACTTCAGGCAAAAGGTCTCTTGTCAGGTGTCATTACGAAGCTTATAACCGGCTGAGCGTGGGCCTCCCGTTGGTATGACGCTGTCACCCTCGTATGGGAAACTAGGACTATGAAACATAACGCTGAGGCCTGTTGTCGCGATGCAAAGCGTGGGCCATTACTGGGGGCTTGGAAGCTTGATGGCTCCCACTGACGAGGACAATTGGTGGTAAATGGCTCTGTTTACTTCCAAGCCCTCCTGGGTCCCTGGCTGCCAGCCAGTGGGTCATGAAGTCTCCCAGGACACGGGACCATGTCACTGGAATCCATCTTGAACCTGGGGCTTTGCCATTTAGAAGCGGGGGTGGGGGCCCAGAGAGACAAAGGATTCCCACCTTGGGACAAAGCTATAAAAGGGGGTGGAACAGGACAAAGGGGGCTGCAATCTTGAGAACGCCCCTAGTTACCACCTGAGCTGGATCAAGGGCTGTACCGGGGAAAGGATGGGCCCAGGCTAGGGGGGAGTCTGGTCTGGGAAAGAAGCTCATTGGAACCCCTCCGAGGGTGAGATTCACCTGTAATCAGCTTCTTCACGTCTCAGGCTTAGACTGGTGCATTTTGTTTTATTTTGCTTGGTGACTTACTTTGTTCTGGCTGTTCTTACTTGCAACCACTTAAATCCGACTTTTTATACTTAATAAAATCACTTTTGTTCATTAATTAACCCAGAGTAAGTGATTAATCCCTGGGGGAGCAAACCGCGGGCATATCTCTCTATCAGTGTTATGGAGGGCGGACAATTTATGCATTTACCCTGTATAAGCTTAATACAGAGTAAAAGGGATTTATGTGGGGTTTGGACCCCATTGGGACCTGGGGGTCTGGGAGCTGGGGGCAGGAGCACTTCTCAAGCTGTTTTCAGTTAAGTTTGCAGCTTCCGGGGGACGTGGCCCAGACCCTGGGTCTGGGTTGCACCAGGCTGGCGCGTCTGGCTCAGCAAGGCAGGGGTCTGGAGTCCCAAGCTGGCAGGGAAAATGGGCTCAGAGGTCAATTCAGCACGTCAAGTAACGGTCCCAAGGGGGCCGAACCCATCACTGTGAGGCATGGGAACGAGGAGGGTCCTGTCAGGGTGTCCAGGCTGAGCTGGGGTGTCCGGGTAGCAAGCGGGTTGCCCATGGGACATAGGCCCAGCTACCCAGAGGGAGCCCTGACAACACTACGCCCGCGGGACGCCGGGGAGGCCGCTCCAAGTCGCTGGCTGGGCTGGGCTGAGAGCTCCTGGGGGCAGGGCCCCTCCAGAGCTGGGTGTGAGGGACCCTGGGCTCCGGGGGTAGGTTCTGTGTTTTTGTTCTACATCTGGGCAGCTCCGAGCACAAGTGGGTCCTGGGCACGACCATGCTCCTCAGCCCTGCGGTAATACAGTCATAGTAACAGTCCTGGCTGGAGAGGGGAAGTGGGTTCGAGTGGGTTCAACTCCTGGGTTCTATCCTTAGCTCTGGGAGTGGAGTGGGGTCTAGTGTGTGTGCCTCGGTTTCCCCTGTATGCTGCATTGTTCGCTAGGTGGGGAAATGGCTGTTTACTCTTTGCAGAGGCCCAGCAAGGCAGGTGTGGCTGGTGCCCCGCTGTCTCGGCTTTGGGGCCCAGGTCCATGTAGCAAAGCCAAACACGGCAACATTTGCCACCTAGCAGCCAACAAATGACCCTGATCGTGTCGACTTCCTGCCTCTCAGCAAGGGAGCTGCGCCCCATTCCCCGGCCAAGAGCACGGCCTGCGGAGGGGCCAGGTGGGGGGTGAGCTCAGCCGGGAGCTAGAGACAAAGAGGGGACAGGGGACAAAGAGGCCCAGAGCGGGAGCCAAGGGGTCCACACAGCTTGGCTGGGGCTGGGAGACCCCCCATAGGAACTCTGCTGTACCCCAGTTCTCTGTGCTGGCCTGAGGGCTGCCTATGCCGTGTGCTAGTCACCTAATAAACCCGCCTGGTCTGACAAGGCTGCCTGAGTCCCTGCCCATGCTGGGGGGGGCCATCGCCCCCTTTGGGGTACACGTCTCTCGGAGGTGCCCAGCCCAGGGGGACTCGCTGAAGGACGCTCACAGTGTGAGGCCGGGGTGCTCTCGGCTCCCAGGTCTCACCCCAGGGCAGGGAGGCCATGTGGCTCCCCCTGAAGGCAGAGTGGGACCCGGGGGGTGAGGGTGGAGGCCCTTTGCCCTGTGTCCTGCTTTGCTGGCATCTGGGCCGTGGGGTAGCGCGGCCCCCGGACGGCCATGGGGCCATTGCAGGCGCCGGGCGAGTCCTGCAGCCTGACCCCAGTCATTGCTCTGTCCCCTAGGAGGGAGACGTGCTCGGAGCTGGACAGCCCAAGCAGGGTGACAGTTGGCTCCTCCCCCAACTCTTCCCTCAGGTGACAGTTGGCTCCTCCCCCAACCCCTCCCTCAGGTGACGGTTGGCTCCTCCCCCAACCCCTCCCTCAGGTGACAGTTGGCCTCTACCCCAACCCCTCCCTCAGGTGACGGTTGGCTCCTCCCCCAACCCGGCCCTCAGGTGACGGTTGGCTCCTCCCCCAACCGCTCCCTCAGGTGACAGTTGGCTCCTCCCCCAACCCCTCCCTCAGGTGACGGTTGGCTCCTCCCCAACCCCTCCCTCAGGTGACGGTTGGCCCCTCCCGCAACCCCTCCCTCAGGTGACAGTTGGCTGCTCCCCCAACCCAACCCTCAGGTGACAGTGGCCCCTACCCCAAGCCCTCCCTCAGGTGATGGTTGGCTCCTCCCCCAACCCGGCCCTCAGGTAACGGTTGGCTCCTCCCCCAACCGCTCCCTCAGGTGACAGTTGGCTCCTCCCCCAACCCCTCCCTCAGGTGACAGTTGGCCCCTCCCGCAACCCCTCCCTCAGGTGACAGTTGGCTGCTCCCCCAACCCAACCCTCAGGTGACGGTTGGCTCCTCCCCCAACCCCTCCCTCAGGTGATAGTTGGCCCCTACCCCAACCCCTCCCTCAGGTGACGGTTGGCTCCTCCCCCAACCCGGCCCTCAGGTGACGGTTGGCTCCTCCCCCAACCGCTCCCTCAGGTGACGGTTGGCTCCTCCCCCAACCCCTCCCTCAGGTGATAGTTGGCCCCTACCCCAACCCCTCCCTCAGGTGACGGTTGGCTCCTCCCCAACCCGGCCCTCAGGTGACGGTTGGCTCCTCCCCAACCCCTCCCTCAGGTGATAGTTGGCCCCTACCCCAACCCCTCCCTCAGGTGACGGTTGGCTCCTCCCCAACCCGGCCCTCAGGTGACGGTTGGCTCCTCCCCCAACCCCTCCCTCAGGTGACGGTTGGCTCCTCCCCAACCCCTCCCTCAGGTGACGGTTGGCTCCTCCCCCAACCCCTCCCTCAGGTGACGGTTGGCTCCTCCCCAACCCCTCCCTCAGGTGACGGTTGGCTCCTCCCCCAACCCGGCCCTCAGGTGACGGTTGGCTCCTCCCCAACCCCTCCCTCAGGTGATAGTTGGCCCCTACCCCAACCCCTCCCTCAGGTGACGGTTGGCTCCTCCCCAACCCGGCCCTCAGGTGACGGTTGGCTCCTCCCCCAACCCCTCCCTCAGGTGACAGTTGGCCCCTACCCCAACGCCTCCCTCAGGTGACGGTTGGCTCCTCCCCCAACCCGGCCCTCAGGTGACAGTTGGCCCCTAACCCAACGCCTCCCTCAGGTGACGGTTGGCTCCTCCCCCAACCCCTCCCTCAGGTGACGGTTGGCTCCTCCCCCAACCCGGCCCTCAGGTGACGGTTGGCCCCTCCCCTGTCGCGCTCTCAGGGGCCGTTGACGCCTCGCGCCACCGCCCCGCCCGCTTCCCGCCTGTTTTCCTCGCTCCCTCGTGCAGCTCCGGCTGACTCTGCCCGGCAACTAGTGACGCGCCCCACACGGCGGCGCCTCCCATTGGCTGTCCTGCGGGAGGGGGCGTGGCCCCGGGAGCGGCGCCGGTGCGGGGAAGGAGGCGGCTGCCGCGGGCCCAGGTGTGGCCGAGGCGGGCGGGGAAGAAGAGGCGGAAATGACCCCCCCGAGCCAGCCCGCCCCGCCCTGGGGCCGGGGGGAGCCAGCGCCCCCCCGGGGGGAGCCAGGGCCCCCCCGTTCTGGGCTGGGGGGGTGGGGGGGGCCCAGGGGGTTCAGAGGCGATGGGGTGCGGGGGGGCCCAGGGAAGGGGGGGTCTGGGCCGGGCCCAGGGGGCTCAGAGGCGATGGGGTGCGGGGGGGCCCAGGGGAGCGGGGGGTCTGGGCCGGGCCCAGGGGGCTCAGAGGCGATGGGGTGCGGGGGGGCCCAGGGAAGGGGGGGTCTGGGCCGGGCCCAGGGGGCTCAGAGGCGATGGGGTGCGGGGGGGCCCAGGGGAGCGGGGGGTCTGGGCCGGGCCCAGGGGGCTCAGAGGCGATGGGGTGCGGGGGGGCCCAGGGAAGGGGGGGTCTGGGCCGGGCCCAGGGGGCTCAGAGGCGATGGGGTGCGGGGGGGCCCAGGGGAGCGGGGGGTCTGGGCCGGGCCCAGGGGGCTCAGAGGCGATGGGGTGCGGGGGGGGGGCCGAGCCTGTGACGTCCGGATGCCCCCGCCCAGGCCTCGGCACGTCCCCCGGGGGGCTGGGGAGCGAGGGAAGGGTCAGAGGGATGGAGGGAGGCAGAAAGGGGGGTGGGCAGCAGAAGCGGGAGCTGCCCTATGGGCTGGAGCTGCCCCGCACGGCCCCGCCTGCGGCTTGGTTCCCTCCAGAGCCCCGGACACCTGGGTTCATCCCCCCCCATCCCCCTGCTGGCAAAGGTTACCCTGCCCGCAGTGAAATGCGACCCCCTCTGGGGTGGGGCAGGGACTAGAGCCGGCGCCGCCAGCAGGACTCCCCCCTCCCTCCCCCCACGCAGACCTCCAGCCGCCCCACCTCCGACCCCCCTTTGCTCCTCCTTCTCTTTGTCTCCCTTCCCGGGCGAAAGCTGTCACCCGCTTGCACCCCCCTCCTGGGTCCCAGGTCACACAGGTTCAGACAGCTGGGCGGCCTCACCTGCCCCCGGGCACCTGCAAAACTCACCCCCCCAATTCCCACCCCCAAAGTATCGGTGCAGCACACAGGGAAACTGAGGCACACAGCGTCTTAGTCTAGGACAGTAAGACTCACACGCAGCATAATGCGATGAATAAAACCCCACTTTGTCACAACTCTCCCCCCTCCGAGACCAAACTCAGCCAGTGGCCTGGGGAAGTTCCCCGGCCCCCCTCTCCGGGACAGTGCATCGGCTTGAACGTTGGCACTCCCCTTAACGGGGGCCACCTCCAGGTTGTAACCCTGAAGCTGGGAGCCTTTTCCAGGAGGGTGGGCTGCTGTCTCCACCCGGTGGGCCGCCAGGTTAGTGAGCCCAGGCCGGTAGGAACCCAGCACCCCTCGGGTCTCCAGCTGCTGGGCCGGGGTTAGCTGGAGGAAGAGGGGGGTCGATCCCAGCGAAGGGCCAGCCCCCGTCCCAGGGAATAGATCCTCCAGCCCAGGGGGTCGTCTCCCCGCTGCTCCCACGGGCGTGGGGCACCCGGTGGCTGGGAGCCCAGTTAGACACCTCCCCCCCTCGTTCAGCTGCTTGATGACCTTCAAGGGCCCCGCCCTGGTACCCAGGGGGTTAACCCTGCCCTCCAGCAGAGGAGGCCCCACCCTGGGGGCTCTGCTGGGCATGCTCCACCGGGGAAGTCAGGTATAAAAGCCTGCGGAGCTGCTCAGTCAGGGTTGGAGGCTGAGGAGGAAGGATGCTCGGCGGAGGCTCCAGCCCAGGGGCCGTTACAGCCCTTGCCGGGGAGAGCCGAGGAGCCAGGACCAGAGGCCTGCCACTATCGGCCCCCCGGGAGTGCCTGGTGCTGGGGAACTGGGAGACCCCGATGCCACATGGACCATGGGAGCTGGTGGGCAGGGACCTCCCACCACTGGGAGCTCAGCGTGTTGTGGTAGGATTCCCCGTGTTGCCGGCACCCGGTGCCGAGAGGCTGAACAACAGCTGGGGTTGGTTCGCTACCCGGTGTGCTACACCCAATCATCACAGCGGGCTGGAGAAGCAGAAAAGTTTGTTTGCAGCTTCAAAAAGGTCCAGGGAGAATAGAATCTCCAATCCTGCACCCAGAGCAGGAAGTTACGCAGGCTTTTATACGTATCCAATAGCAAGCTGCCCCAAGTATCCATCTAGCCAGCCAATCCAGTTCCCAGCTAGTTCCCTGGTTCTCGCTATCACTTGCTAAACTATACGTAAAGCTGCTTTATTCAGCATTGTTCTTCCATATCTGCCCTGTGTGGCCTTGCTTAGTTTCAGGCAGTCGGACTCTGCAGCATATTGTTGCAGATCCTCAGCAGAACTGCTGCGAGTGCCTCCAGGCGGGGGGGGCCAAGGACACCTGGGCCTAGTGCGAGGGGGCTTCATCGACACTCGGGGTCTTCCATCCCCCCATGCCCCAGTGTCCCTAACACCCATGACGGATCACTCTGGCCACTAGGCCGCGCTATCCCGCTAGGGGAGGGGGAATTAGGGGGACTCTGGCCATTGGGTCGCGCTGCCCTAGGGGCACAGTGCATGAACTCCGGCCGCTAGGCTGCGCTACCCCGCTCCAGAAGAGGCAGTATACAGATCCTGGCCCTTGGGCCACCCTGTACTGACTAGTGGGGGGGGGGGGGGTAAAAACAGATGTAGGCATAGAGAGGCGGGGTTACCCCCCACCCCTGACTCAAGGGGTTGACGAGGTACAAAACCCGCCACAGGCCCGTCCCAGGCAGCCTGTAGTTGGTTCGTTCTCATGGGGATGAGAGCCATCCCCTGGTCGCTGGCGCCATGGGAGTGGGCACCTGCCCTGCGGTCACACCAGACCTGCTTCCCTTGGGCCCTGGCTACCTTCTCCCCGGCCAGGCCCATGAGCGCCGCAAGCTTTTCCCGGAAAGTCAGGACATGCTCCGCCAGCCTTTCTCCATCGGGGGCCTTCCCCTCCCACTCGTCCCGCATCCAGTCCAGGGGTCCCCTCACTCCCCTCCCATACAGCAACTCGAAAGGAGAGAACCCGGTGGATTCCCGGGGCACTTCCCGGCACGCGAACAGCAGGTGGGGTAAGTACTTGTCCCAGTCCTGTGGGTGCTGGTTCATAAAGGTTTTCGGCATCATCTTTAGGGTCCCATTGAGCCTCTCCACCAGCCCGTGGGACGGAGGGTGATCTGCAGAGGCCCAGGTGGGTCAGACCCCACATTTCTCCCACAAGCCCCGGAGCAGGGCTGACATGACATTGGACCCCTGGTCTGTAAGGACATTGCGGGGGACCCCCCCCTCTGCTGAAAATGGTCACCATCACGTCTGCCCTGGGGTCTGCCTCGGTGGAGGACAGAGCCACCACCTCGGGGTAGCATGTGGCAAAATCTATCCCCACCAGGACGTATTTCTTCCCCGACCGGCTCGCCTTGCTGAAGGGCCCCACTATGTCCATAGCCACCTTCCGGAAAGGCTCCTCTATGATGGGCAGGGGCCTCAAGGGGGCTTCACCTTATCCCGGCCTCACACCCACCCCCACACCCACCCCCCCCCGGCAGGGCTCACAGGACCTGCAGTGCTGCTGGATGGTGTCAAAGACCCCGGGCCAGTCAAGGTTACGTAAAAGTCTCTGCCCGGGTCGCTGGATCCCCTGGTGTCCCGAGAGAGGGACATCATGGGCCAGGTACGATAGCCTGCGGGGATACTTCTGGGGCACCCCCAGCTGTCTCCGGATCCCCCACGACTCCACTTCCCCTTGGGGAGCCCATTCCCGGCACAGGAATCCCTTCTCCCACGGGAATCTCTCCCGGCAGCCTTCCTGCAGGGGCTTCTCCGCGCCATGGCCAGCAAGTTCCCTCAGCTCCTCCACGGAGGGATCCTTCTGCGGCTCGGTCTGGAACCCAGCGGCTGGGGAAGGGGTGGGGACCTGCTCCCCCTCAGTGATGGGTCCGAGGCCGCAGCTCCGCCAAGTCCTGTGCCCGGTGGCTCTTTTTCCGCTGGGGTAGGGACCTGGCAGGCCACAGCCCGCGGTGTCGGGGCAGAGTGCCCTTCACTGGCCCTGGCTACGGGTGGTGACTAGGGTGCTCTGGGGGCCGCCCGGCCAATCTGCCAGGTCAGCCCCCATCAGCACCTCAGTCGGCAACTGATGGTGCACCCCCACATCTTGGGGCCCCTCCTTGGCCCACCCCATTTCAGATGCACCCTTGCCATGGGTACCTTAAGCGGGGGCCTGCACATGCCTGTCAAGTTCAGGTAGGTGTTGGGCACCACGTGGTCTGGGGCCACCGCCTCGGGCTGGGCCAGTGTCACCTCAGTGCCTGGGTCCCAGTGACCTGCTTCCCATCCACCTCCAGGGGAACAAGGCCTCAGTCCTCAGGGGCCGCCCCATGCCCACCCTGTAGACGGAGAGCTTTGGATCTGGAGCATCCGGCCTCCTCGAGGAGCTGGCCTGGGAGACTCCTCGCTCTTGGGCCATGGCTAAACTGCCAGCCCCTCCTCCGGCTGGGCTCCCACCCAGGTAACCCTGTGAGGGCTCTGTTTGCTCCTCCTGTCCCTGAGCTTATGGCCCCGGGCCCACGTGTGGCCCCTCTGCCCACAGTAATGACTCCTCAGGTCCCGTTGGTCGCCCGGGGCCAGCCGGTCAGCTTGGGTGCTGGCTTCGTCTCGGGAGAGGTTTATCTGAGACGCCCTTCAGGGAAGCTCCTGCATGACCACCCCCTTCTGCACTGATGTGGGCCTGTCCCCCTGGGACTCCATATCCCGACCTGCTGTCTCCAAACTCGTCAGCCAGCCGCCCCGTGAGGCCCAGACCCTTCGGCCTCTTGTCCACCAGCCACATCCTCGGGTCAGGGGGACAGAGTTCAGAGTCGCTCCAGCCCCACCCGTTCATCGGGTCCTCCTGGGTCTGGGCCCCAGCCCCATGCACCCCCTTGCGGGGGTATCCCCCATCCGCGTGGCCAGTTCCGGACAGGTCATCCCCTGGGTCCGCTCACACTCGCGCAGCAGGGCTTGTGTGAACAGCTCCTAGTCCCCTGCTTCCACCCCGTCCGTCTGGCTGAGCAGCCCCATGGCCTTGGGACCCAGGAAGGGGGTGCAAGGCCGAAGCCTGTCGGCAGGTCAGCCTGGTGCACGTTGCCGGCCTTCTCAACGCAGCGGGGAAGGCGTCTAGATCATCCCCTACCTTACACGGAGCCAGCACTTTGATATCCGAGTTCCCTGGGGGCTTAGCCCCCGGGGCCCATCCCCGCTCACCCCGGCAGGGGTCTCTGCTTCTCGGCTCCGCCATCACCAGTTCACGCTGCCGCTCCTTCTCGTGGTCTTCCAGCGCCTTCAGTTCCATGGCCAACGCCCACCAGCTCGCCCCACCAACGGGGAACTCGGCCGTGAAGACCCCCTGCTGGTCAGGTAGGTGGGTCCTGGGGCTGCCTGGCTGCTCCCAGCCTCTCTTGCGGCCCCAGCTGGGTCAGGAACCGGCTCCTTGGCGCGATCCTCCTGTCACGGAGTCCCTGGGCGATGCTCTGGACCTGCTCCCCATGAAGCCAGGCAGCACCCTGGGGAAGTCTCCTCTCGGGGAGCAGCCTGTCTGCAGGACACACAGCTCCCCCGGCTCCACCTTCCTGGGTCTGACCCCGGAGCATTCAGCATCCTCTGCCCCTCCATGCGCTTCTCACAGCGAGTCCGCCCGCGTGGGGCTTCTGCCCCCGGGCTCCGCAGTCAGACGTGACTCTCAGCCAGCCGGGAAAACTAGGTTTATTAGTCAACAGGAACACAGCGTAGGACAGAGCTTGTTAGCACAGAAATCAGCAACTTTCCAAGACACCCTGGACTCCCCCCTCTTCCAGTTCCCCCACATAGACTTCCAGCAACCTGACCTCCGACGCCCCCCTTTGCTCCTCCTTCTCTTTGTCTCCCTTCCTGGGCAAAAGGTGTCACCTGGTCGCACCCCCCTCCTGGGTCCCAGGTCACAAAGGTGCAGACAGCTGGGCAGCCTCTCCTGCCCCCAGGACCCAGCAACTCACACACCCAATTCCCACCTCCGAAGTATTGGTGCAGCACACAGGGAAACTGAGGCACACACAGTATTAGTCTAGGACAGTAAGACTCACACGCAGCATAACAAGATGAATAAAATCCCACTTCATCACAACTCTGTATAAAGCTTATACAGGGTAAACTCATGAATTGTCCACCCTCTATAACACTGATAGAGAGAGATGCCCAGCAGTTTGTTCCCCCAGGGATTAATACTTATTCTGGGTTAATTTATAAGCAAAAGTGATTTTATTCAGTGTAAAATGTAGGATTCAAGTGGTTCCGGGTAATAACAGACAGAACAAAGTCAGTCACTCAACAAAATAAAGCAAAAACACACCAGTCTAAGCCTAAAACATTAAGAAACTGAATGCAGGCTCGTTCACCTGCACATCCACCAACGTGATATACGCCGTCCTGTGCCAGCAAGGCCCCTCTGCCATGTACATTGGGCAAACCGGACAGTCTCTATGCAAAAGAATAAATGGCCACAAATCAGACATCAGGAATCATAAGATTCAAAAACCAGTCGGAGAACACTTCAACCTCTCTGGTCACTCGATTACAGACCTAAAAGTGGCAATTCTTCAACAAAAAAACTTCAAAACCAGACTCCAACGAGAGACTGCGGAGTTGGAATTAATTTGCAAACTGGATACAATTAACTTAGGCTTGAATAGAGACTGGGAGTGGATGGGTCATTACACAAAGTAAAACTATTTCCCGTTGTTTATTCTCCCACCCCCACCGCCCAATTCCTCACAAGTTCTTGTCAACTGCTGGAAATGGCCCACCTTGGTTATCATGACAAAAGATTTTTTTTCTCTCCTGCTGGTAATAGCTCACCTTAAGTGATCACTCTGGTTACGGTGTGTAAGATAACACCCATTGTTTCATGTTCTCTGTGTATATAAATCTCCCCACTGTAGTTTCCACTGAATGCAGCCGATGAAGTGAGCTGTAGCTCATGAAAGCTTCTGCTCAAATAAATTGGTTAGTCTCTAAGGTGCACAAGTCCTCCTTTTCTTTCCTCCATTATTGGGGACCCCCCCTCCTGCTCCCCCTTGCCCCACCCCCTCCAGTATAACTCAGTTGGCAGCCACCCCTTCCTGGGGTTCCCGCACAAGCTCCCCGGGATCTGCACCCCCGTCCGGTGGGCCAGCCCCTTCCCCACACTCCTCCCCCAGCCCCTTCAGTTCGGCCACGGTGGCGTAGTCCATCTGGTGGGAGCCGGGGGGCTCCGGCTGCTGCTCCCCGATCCGGGCTAAACCCAAATTCTGCAGGGAGGCGTAATGCACCTCGGGCTCCTCAAGCTCAGCACTGCCCTGGAGGGGGGAACGGGCAACACAAGGGGATAATAATGAGCAATGACCCTCACTCCCGAACCGCAGCCCCTGCTAGCCCAGTCGTAGGCTCCCCCCACCCCCAGCACAGGTCAGCCGGTGCCTCCCAGTCCTGTCTCTTACCTTCCAAGCCTCCAGCTTCTTTGCTGTAACAGAAGGAAAACAGTGTAAATCTCCACTCCGCTCCCAGAGCCAGGGAGAGAACCCAGGAGTCCTGGTTCACAGCCCCCCCTGCTCTAACCCACCAGCCCCCAAAATCCCTCATCTGGTTACCAAGAGTAGCTAGCATGATGTTACAGTGAAGTCATAAAAATCTCCTAACGTGAATATACCCCAGCAGCTGCCTGAATGAACGTAGACCCCAGCAGCTGCTGAATTCTGTTTATGTACATAATATATTCACTGACTTTTTCGTTTCTCTTTCCGGAGCGCGGGCGACTCTGTCTCTCTTGCGGGGTGGAAGATTGTTTGCGGGTGGGAACGGGCTAAAAGGGCACGAGCCAGGCCAGGAGCGGGCGGGGGTGGGCCTTGCGGGGCGGGGGCGCGATTAGAAAACAAGCCCCGCGCCGGGCGCTGAGGAAGCAGGTGGGGAAGAGGCCCCCGTCCGTCCGGGGTGGATTGACGGGAGCATCATACAGGGGAGGTCGCTGACCCGCCCTGCTCGGGGATCCCGGGTCCCATTCTGGGGGGGCTGGGCTCCGGGAAAGACGGGGACAAACTTCGAGGCCAGAGGAGAGCCACAAAATGGAGCACGGTTTAGAAAACCTGGAGAGGTTAAAAACCATGTGGGCCTGACGAGCAGGTTGCGGGGGCAGCTGGGAGGGTCTTCCCCGACATGTGAAGGGGTTTACCAAGGCCAGGGATCCATTCTGCGTGTCCACAGAAAGCAGGAGGGGACGTGACAAGGGTCACCAAGGGCGACTGTGGCTGGATATTAGGACAAACTTTCCAGGTCTCGGGGACGTTCAGCTCGGGAATCGGCGTCCACGGGCGGGTCACGGGATCCCCGTCCCGGGAGGTTTAAAACCAGGCTGTCCAAACCCCTGTCAAGGAGGGTCTGGGTTGTCTGGGCCCTGTGAGGACCGCCCATGATGCCTCCAGCCCTGGAGGACGTTTCAACCGGCCCCGGTCTGAGCATTCCTGAGCATCGGGGTCCCCCCCTGAAATGAAGAATTTGGGCATCACTGACGCAGACTCAGTGATATTTAGCTGTGGCTGAATGGGCATTTTTCTCTCACGCACGCAAATGTCCCCGTTTGGGTGAGAAATGAAGTGGCTCCTTCTCTCCCAGAGGCAAGGATGGAGCCCCATTTCCAAACCCAGGCCCCCCTTCCCCCCGACCCGTCCTGCCAGGGAGTCCCTGGGCTGGGCTCACACCGTAGCTGACCGGGTGGGTTACGCAGGGAGATACGTACCGGACTTCCTGGACGGGCATGAACAGCAACTTCCGTTTCCATCACTTGAACGTGTGACTTTAAGGCCAGAGAAGGGACACAGGTCACAGACTGGAAGCACAGGGAGAGAACCCAGGAGTCCTGGCTCCCAGCCCCCCCTGTCTAGATCACTCAGCTCCATGCACACCCCGCACCCCGTGGGAGGCTCTGCCCCTTGGGGCCACGTCCCGGGGGTCTCACACCATGGCACAGGGCATGGGCGAGGCACCCACAATTCAGCCATTTCAAACCAGTGGGGACCAGAGGATGTGGATGGGGGGTGGATGGATAGATGGGTGTGGTGGGGGTGGATGGAGGGCGGGGTGGATGGATGGGGGAGGGGGTGGATAGCTGGAGGGAGAAGGTGATGGATGGGGGAGGGAGGTGCAGGGGGATGGAGGTGGGTGGAGATGGAGGGAGGTGTGGATGCATGGATGGAGGAAGGGGTGGGTGGGTAGAGGGAGGGAGGGAGCAAGGGGTAGATGGAGGAAGAGAGGGGGAGGGATGGATGGAGGAAGGGGTGGGTAGATGCGGAGGGAGGGGTGGGGATGGAGGGAGGAAGGGGTATATGGAGGAAGGGAGGGGATGGATGGAGGGAGGGTTGGGGAGGGAGGGGTAGATGGATGGGGGAAGGGTAGCTGGTTGGGGAGGGAGGGAGGAAGGGGCAGATAGATGGAGGGAGGGGATAGATGGGTGGGTGAATGGAGACGAAGGGAGGGATGTGGGGGTGGCTGAACGGAGGGGGGGGATAGACAGGGGAGGGGGATGGAGGTACCCTGGGTGGGCGGCAGGGTGGGATGGACAGTTGGTTTGAATCTCTCCACACTCCTCTCCCCCCCTGTGACGAAGTGGGACTGCTCTTAATGTTTCCTCTGAATCGTGTGGGGGTGCCTCAGTTTCCCCTTGGCAGTTCTTAAGTCTCTAGGGGGTGGGGTAAGGGTGTATGATCATTGCAGAGCCCTAGAGGGCAGGTGTGTGCAGGGGTCTGGACACAGACGATGGCCGACACCCTGTTTCCTGGCCACTGATGGCCTAGCCCTTCCCCCCTGCAAGGGGGGAGCTAAAGGGTTGGAGAACAAAGGGATCCGGTGACCTCCTGGCCCGGGAAAGGGACAAAGCCCAGAGGAAGAGGGGAGGGAGAGAGTTTCAGTTTGGGGCTGGCTGGGACATGGAGTGAAGGGCAGACGGGGTTGTCTGGCTCACGGCCCCCAGAATGGACCCGGCTGAGGGGTCCCGTTCTCTGCACCTACAAGCTCTGTGTTAGACCATGTCCCTGTCGTCTAATGAACCTTCTGTTTTACTGGCTGGCTGAGAGTCCTGTCTGACTGCGGAGTCGGGGGGCAGGACCCTCTGGCCCCCCCAGGACCCCCTGGACGGACTCGCTGTGGGAAGCGCAGGGAGGGGCAGAGGAGGCTGGAGGCTCCGGGGTCAGACCCAGGAAGGTGGAGCCGGGGGAGCTGTGTGTCCTGCAGACAGGCTGCTCCCCGAGAGGAGACTCTCCCAGAGTCCTGACCGGCTTCGTAGGGAGCAGGTCCAGAGCATCGGCCGGGGACTCCGTGACACCCCCCCATCGATCTCTCCCTCCCCCCACCCCCACCCCTCGGCGGTCTCCAGCCCCACCGTCCCCCTCTGCTCCCTTCCCACCCCCAGCCAGGTCCCTCCCCCAGCCCCACGGCACAGGGGGCACTGACCTTTCCCTCCCATCCCCGCGGACAGCCCCAGGCCCGGCGAGCGGCTCCCCCAGCAGCGTCCGTCCGTCCCGCAAGGGCTGTGTGTCCTGTGGGTGGTGGGGGAACTTCTGCTTCCAGCTCCCCGGCCCCGGAAACCCCCAAGTGTTAAAACCAGAAGCTAAAGAGGCAGCTGTATCCACCCGCGAGGGCTGCAGGGGGGCTGGGAGCCTGGACATCTGGGTCCTCTCCCCAGCGCTGGGAGGGGAGTGGGGCTGGTGGGTTAGAGCAGGGGGGCTGGGAGCCAGGACGCCTGGGTTCTCTGCCCAGGAGACCCCAAGTGGAGGGGAAGTGGGAGGGGCAGCTTTGGTGCCCCCAAGGGAGAGCCTGGCAGAGGCAAAATTTCCACTGCTGAGGTGTGAAATCTACCCACAGCCCCAGAGGCCTTGTTCCCTGCCCAGAGGCCTGGCCGGCCTTGGGGGCAGGGAATGGGGCTCGGGGTTCGTCCCCTCGAGGGGGAGCCTGGCTCCGGGGGATTGAGCAAGCTAGTGTAGTGGGGATGCAGAATGCCAGGACTCCTGGGTTCTCTCCCAGCTCTGGGAGGGAAGCGGGGACTAGTGGTTAGAGTGGGGGGAGGGGGAGGGGAGTGCCAGGACTCCTGGGTTCCGTTCGCAGCAGAAGGTTGACCCAAAGTCCCCATCCGCCAGCCCCATGACTGGGATCCGTCCTTCCTTGAGAATCTGCTGGTTGTGAAATACACGCGTCTCTTTCCTTCTGCAAAACAACCCCGCAACTTCCTGGCTCCCAGCCCCCCCCGATCTAACCACTAGGCCTCACTTCCCTCCCAGAGCCGGGGAGAGAACCCAGGAGTCCTGGCTCCCAGCCCCCCCGCTCTAACCCACTAGACCCCACTCCCCTCCCAGAGCTGGGGATAGAACCCAGGAGTCCTGGTTCCCAGCCCCCTTCCACTTCCTCTCACACCTGTGTGTGTTTGTGGGTCCCTTTCACCCGTTCCAGGGCTCCCATCTGAGTAAACCTTCTGCAGCTCTGCCAGGTATTATTGTAGGCCCTACAGGATGTCATTTAAGGGACCCAGGGACCGTAGCGGCGCCGTGGGAAATGAAGATTTCCGTTTCCAGCACATTCGGCGTTTATTTGGCTCCTCGCCTAGCAGCCGGGTGCAGAGAAAAGCAGCAAGTCGAGATGGTGGAGCGAGGAGGTGGCCATGTGATGAAGTGGGACTGTTCTTAATGTTTCCTCTGAATAGTGTGGGGGGTGCCTCAGTTTCCCCTATGCAGTTCTTAAGTATCTAGGGGGTGGGGTGGGGTAAGGGTGTATGATCATTGCAGAGCCCTAGAGGGCAGGTGTGTGCAGGGGTCTGGACACAGAGAATGGCCGACACCCTGTTTCCTGGCCACTGATGGCCTGGGCCCTTCCCCCCTGCAAGGTGAGAGCTAAAGGGTTGGAGAACAAAGGGATCCGGTGACCTCCTGGCCCAGGAAAGGAACAAAGCCCAGGGGAGGAGGGGCTGGGGGGAGTTTCAGTTTGGGGCTGGCTAGGACATGGAGTGAAGGGCAGACGGGGTTGTCTGGCTCACTGCCCCCCAAAATGGACCCAGCCGAGGGGTCCCGTTCTCTGCACCTACAAGCTCTGTGTTAGACCATGTTCCTGTCGTCTAATAAACCTTCTGTTTTACTGGCTGGCTGAGAGTCCCGTCTGACTGCGGAGTCGGGGGGCAGGACCCTCTGGCTTCCCCAGGACCCCTTGGACGGACTCGCTGTGGGAAGCGCCCGGAGGGGCAGAGGAGGCTGAAGGCTCCGAGGTCAGACCCAGGAAGGTGGAGCCGGGTGAGCTGTGTGTCCTGCAGACAGGCTGCTCCCAGAGAGGAGACTTCCCCAGAGTCCTGCCTGGCTTCGTAGGGAGCAGGTCCAGAGCATCGGCCGGGGACCCCGTGACAGGCCGGCGTCCAGCTCCGGGTGGCGTCAGGGCCCCAAAATACCATGAGACTGGCCTAAAAAACCAGGGCCTGGGGAAATCACCAGCTTGGCTGGGAAATCGCGACCCCGGACGGCCCGGTGACGTTGCGCTCCGTATGATGGTATGAAAATATGCTAATGAGTGTGACCAGGATGTAACTGGGAGATACTTCAGGCAAAAGGTCTCTTGTCAGGTGTCATTACGAAGCTTATAACCGGCTGAGCGTGGGCCTCCCGTTGGTATGACACTGTCACCCTCGTATGGGAAACTAGGACTATGAAACATAACGCTGAGGCCTGTTGTCGCGATGCAAAGCGTGGGCCATTACTGGGGGCTTGGAAGCTTGATGGCTCCCACTGACGAGGACAATTGGTGGTAAATGGCTCTGTTTACTTCCAAGCCCTCCTGGGTCCCTGGCTGCCAGCCAGTGGGTCATGAAGTCTCCCAGGACACGGGACCATGTCACTGGAATCCATCTTGAACCTGGGGCTTTGCCATTTAGAAGCGGGGGTGGGGGCCCAGAGAGACAAAGGATTCCCACCTTGGGACAAAGCTATAAAAGGGGGTGGAACAGGACAAAGGGGGCTGCAATCTTGAGAACGCCCCTAGTTACCACCTGAGCTGGATCAAGGGCTGTACCGGGGAAAGGATGGGCCCAGGCTAGGGGGGAGTCTGGTCTGGGAAAGAAGCTCATTGGAACCCCTCCGAGGGTGAGATTCACCTGTAATCAGCTTCTTCACGTCTCAGGCTTAGACTGGCGCCTTTTGTTTTATTTTGCTTGGTGACTTACTTTGTTCTGGCTGTTCTTACTTGCAACCACTTAAATCCGACTTTTTATACTTAATAAAATCACTTCTGTTTATTAATTAACCCAGAGTAAGTGATTAATCCCTGGGGGAGCAAACCGCGGGCATATCTCTCTATCAGTGTTATGGAGGGCGGACAATTTATGCGTTTACCCTGTATAAGCTTAATACAGAGTAAAAGGGATTTATGTGGGGTTTGGACCCCATTGGGAGCTGGGGGTCTGGGAGCTGGGGGCAGGAGCACTTCTCAAGCTGTTTTCAGTTAAGTTTGCAGCTTCCGGGGGACGTGGCCCGGACCTACGTCTGGGTTGCACCAGGCTGGTGCGTCTGGCTCAACAAGGCAGGGGTCTGGAGTCCAAAGCTGGCAGGGAAAATGGGCTCAGAGGTAAATTCAGCACATCAGGTGACGGTCCCAAGGGGGCCTCTGTGACCCCACCCATCACAGGCCCCACGATTCTCTGGAAAAAGAACAAATCGGGGCTGGAGGCAGGACGAGACTGGCTGGAAATGAACGCGAGTGGGGCGGGCGGGGGACAGCAAGATGCCCACAACTCCAGATGTTTCATTTCAACCGGCCGTTGGGTTTCTCTCAGCATTTCGGGGTCGCAATTTCCAGCTGTTCTCCCCGGCCGGGACAGGGGTAAAAGAGACAAGCTTTTAACCCAGATCCCAGATCCCCGGGACTCCTGGAGCAGGGGCATGAAGAAAAGTTGTAATTGTTGGTTACGTGTACAGGGGAGTGCTGGGGAGGGGAGTGGGGGCTGGTGGTTAGAGTGGGGGAGGCTGGGAGCCAGGACTCCTGGGTTCTCTCCCTGGTTCTGCAAGGGCACTACGGGCTAGTGGTTAGAGCAGGAGACACGAACAGTCACATTCGCAGCTGGGCTTTGGCCTGAAGCTCCCTGACTCGTCTCTGTCTCCTCCGGGACACTAGGATGAGAAAAAGGAGAGAGAAAAGTGAAGGGCTCAAATAAATGGGGTGGAAAACGGCTTCTCCCCAACCTGGCAACCAGTAAAGTATCTGATACCATCAGCAGAGCTGGGGAGGGGGGGTGGGCAGGGCTGGGCTAGCAGGGGCTGTGGGTCGGCAGTGAGGGGCACCAGCAGAGCTGGGGGGAGCCCAGGGGGCTGCGGGTCGGGAGCGAGGGGCCCGGCAGAGTTGGGGGGAGCCCAGGGGGCTGCGGGTCGGGAGCGAGGGGCCTGGCAGAGTGGGGGGGAGCCCAGGGGGCTGCGGGTCAGGAGCGAGGGGCACCGGCAGAGCAGGGGGATCTGGTCGCTCACGTTTCGTCTGGTAGAGCAGGCTGGTGCCCATGGCGCCGGCGGCGAGGCCGAAGATGCAGATCAGCCCACGCAGGAAAAGCCACAAGAGGACAAATCGGTCGGGTTTCACGTCCGTGGGCCCTGAACGGGCTAGAAGGGAGGAGAAAAGGATTGTAGGAAATGAATACTATGTGGGTTGAGGAGAGAACCCAGGAGTCCTGGCTCCCAGCACCCGCTGCTCTAACCACCAGACCCCACTCCCCTCCCAGAGCTGGGGAGAGAACCCAGGAGTCCTGGCCTGCCCTGGACTCACCCGGTTTCAGCACCTGGAGCCACGTCCCGTTCCCCGCCCCCTCTCCCACGGTGGGGATCTTCACCAGGCAGCGGTAGGTCCCGGCGTCGTAGGGTCTCAGGTCCCGCAGCTCCACGTCGGCTCTCCTCTCCCGCAGGAAGCTCCGGTCCCGGGCCCGGCTCACCCGGCCCCTGAACTCCTGGGTCCCGTCGCTCAGCTCCAGCCGGGCGCCCGCCACCTCCTTCACCCAGGTGTAGCTGCCCAGCCTGGGCTCCCGGGTGCTGTTGTAGGCGCAGGGCAGGGTGACGGAGCCGCCCTCGGTGCCCTGCACGGAGCTGGGCTGGGAGACCCACAGGCCCTGCGCCCGGCAGCCTGGCAAAGAGACGGGGCCGAGGGACATCACCCCTGGAGTCGGGCACGGGGCCTGCCCCTCTGGGGGGGCGCCCGCTCCCCCCGGCCCCAGGACAGGGACTGGCTGGCTCAGGGGGCGGGGAAAGGGACCCAGGCCATATGTCGGCCAGACCGGGTCCGCCCGATGGCCCGTCCAGCCCAGCGGCCCGTCTGTGGCAGGCTCAGCAACCAACAGAAGAGGGTGATTATCGAGGGCCCCAGCCCCGGCTGGCCAGTCCCAGCCTCTGGCTCCAAACCGGCCTCAAACCTGAGTCAAAACCAGCCTGTGAAATTGTGATTCTCCTGCTAGAGAAACTGTCACGTAATTCGTACTGTGCGTCGGCTGGCTTCAGTAGCTGGGTCCACCCGAGCCCCCCGCCCACCATCTCTCTATCCCCATGCACGCCCTACCCGTCCTCCATCTATCTCTCCACCCATCCATCCACATACACCCCCACCATCCATCCATCCAGCCGTCTGTCTATCCCCACACACCCCTCTATCTATCTATCTATCCATCCATCCACATACACCCCCACCATCCATCCATCCAGCCGTCTGTCTATCCCCACACACCCCCTCTATCTATCTATCTATCCATCCATCCACATACACCCCCACCATCCATCCATCCAGCCGTCTGTCTATCCCCACACACCCCCTCTATCTATCTATCTATCCATCCATCCACATACACCCCCACCATCCATCCATCCAGCCGTCTGTCTATCCCCACACACCCCCTCTATCTATCTATCTATCTATCCATCCATCCACATACACCCCCACCATCCATCCATCCATCCATCCATCCGTCTGTCTATCCCCACACACCCCCTCTATCTATCTATCTCTCCACCCATCCATCCACATACACCCCCACCATCCATCCATCCAGCCGTCTGTCTATCCCCACACACCCCCTCTATCTATCTATCTATCCATCCATCCACATACACCCCCACCATCCATCCATCCAGCCGTCTGTCTATCCCCACACACCCCCTCTATCTATCTATCTATCCATCCATCCACATACACCCCCACCATCCATCCATCCATCCATCCGTCTGTCTATCCCCACACACCCCCTCTATCTATCTATCTCTCCACCCATCCATCCACATACACCCCCACCATCCATCCATCCAGCCGTCTGTCTATCCCCACACACCCCCTCTATCTATCTATCTATCCATCCATCCACATACACCCCCACCATCCATCCATCCAGCCGTCTGTCTATCCCCACACACCCCCTCTATCTATCTATCTATCCATCCATCCACATACACCCCCACCATCCATCCATCCAGCCGTCTGTCTATCCCCACACACCCCCTCTATCTATCTATCTATCTATCCATCCATCCACATACACCCCCACCATCCATCCATCCAGCCGTCTGTCTATCCCCACACACCCCCTCTATCTATCTATCTATCCATCCATCCACATACACCCCCACCATCCATCCATCCAGCCGTCTGTCTATCCCCACACACCCCCTCTATCTATCTATCTCTCCACCCATCCATCCACATACACCCCCACCATCCATCCATCCAGCCGTCTGTCTATCCCCACACACCCCCTCTATCTATCTATCTATCTATCCATCCATCCACATACACCCCCACCATCCATCCATCCATCCATCCGTCTGTCTATCCCCACACACCCCCTCTATCTATCTATCTCTCCACCCATCCATCCACATACACCCCCACCATCCATCCATCCAGCCGTCTGTCTATCCCCACACACCCCCTCTATCTATCTATCTATCCATCCATCCACATACACCCCCACCATCCATCCATCCAGCCGTCTGTCTATCCCCACACACCCCCTCTATCTATCTATCTATCCATCCATCCACATACACCCCCACCATCCATCCATCCAGCCGTCTGTCTATCCCCACACACCCCCTCTATCTATCTATCTCTCCACCCATCCATCCACATACACCCCCACCATCCATCCATCCAGCCGTCTGTCTATCCCCACACACCCCCTCTATCTATCTATCTATCTATCCATCCATCCACATACACCCCCACCATCCATCCATCCATCCATCCGTCTGTCTATCCCCACACACCCCCTCTATCTATCTATCTCTCCACCCATCCATCCACATACACCCCCACCATCCATCCATCCAGCCGTCTGTCTATCCCCACACACCCCCTCTATCTATCTATCTATCCATCCATCCACATACACCCCCACCATCCATCCATCCAGCCGTCTGTCTATCCCCACACACCCCCTCTATCTATCTATCTATCCATCCATCCACATACACCCCCACCATCCATCCATCCAGCCGTCTGTCTATCCCCACACACCCCCTCTATCTATCTATCTATCTATCCATCCTTCCACATACACCCCCACCATCCATCCATCCAGCCGTCTGTCTATCCCCACACACCCCCTCTATCTATCTATCTATCCATCCATCCACATACACCCCCACCATCCATCCATCCAGCCGTCTGTCTATCCCCACACACCCCCTCTATCTATCTATCTATCTATCCATCCATCCACATACACCCCCACCATCCATCCATCCAGCCGTCTGTCTATCCCCACACACCCCCTCTATCTATCTATCTATCCATCCATCCACATACACCCCCACCATCCATCCATCCAGCCGTCTGTCTATCCCCACACACCCCCTCTATCTATCTATCTATCTATCCATCCATCCACATACACCCCCACCATCCATCCATCCAGCCGTCTGTCTATCCCCACACACCCCCTCTATCTATCTATCTATCCATCCATCCACATACACCCCCACCATCCATCCATCCATCCATCCGTCTGTCTATCCCCACACACCCCCTCTATCTATCTATCCATCCATCCACATACACCCCCTCCATCCATCCATCCATCCATCCATCCATCCGTCTATCCCCATCCACCCCCTCTATCTATCTATCTATCCACATACACCCCCTCCAGCCAGCCAGCCATCTATGTATCCAGACACCCCCTCTATCTATCTATCTACCTATCCCCATCCACCCTACCCATCTATCTATCTATCTATCTATCCCCAGACACCCCCCATCTATCCCCAGATACCCCTTCTATCTATCTACCTATCCCCAGACACCCCCCCCCCATCACCCTTTCCAACACTCGACATACTTCTGGCTGACGCAGAGATCGGAAAACATGAGCTGTTTTCTCTCATCCCCTCACCGAACAATTCCCCATTCCCTTATTTAATATTTTCTTTGTTTTCTACGCTTCAATTCTCATTTCCTTTCCATTGTGTCCTTGGCCTTTGTACTTTTCCACACAAAGCAAATGTCCCCAAAGAGCGCCAGAGACCGTGAGACCCAGAACCCAGTTCGGTTTGGTGTCAGTGATCGGATTGTAACACGGTTACACTGGAAATAAATCCCAATCGTCGGCTGGCGCTAAGAGTTACATATGGGGTGATAATTTAGCGCCTCTGATTCTGAAATCGATTGGGATTAACAGCTGGGATGAAATCTTAAACCTCTTGCAAGAATGCATGGGGTTGTACTCTGAGATGCATTCATGCGATTAACTGGCATATGTTTTTAAAGAAAACAGTATTTTCCTAGGATTAAATATTAAAGGAATTTCAATAATCGAATGGGGTTATTGATCTAATTTGCATAATTTCCTTGGATTAAATGATAAACTTCTGCGGTTAATTTTGAAAGGACCCATGGATTATCTTTAAGAAAACTCTCTTTTCCTAGCGTTACCTTGTGGAAGAATTGCAGTAATCTGATGGGATTAACCGAGACATTCCCAGGAATTAATTTCTGGTCTTCTGGGCTTAATTTTGAAACACATCTGAACAATTTACTGCAGTTATTTTTAAGGACATTGAAAGAGTTGCCCTGGGATTATTCTTTAATTCAATTTCAATAGTTCGCAGGATTAACAATTACCTTGCAATCAGTTTGACGCTGAAATAAATTGGTATCCTTCACTTGAATTCGGTTTTAAATCCACTGCAGACATTTCCAGGGAGTAACAGATACGTTCTCGCAGTGTCCTCGGGTTAACGTATTGAATCACAATCGTTGGGCTGAGATTAATGTTCACGGATTTTGCAATTAAATCGCTGGGATTCTATTTTTTTAAGAAACTGCGATCATTTTTCTGTGATTTTTTTTAAACTGCGACAATTGTTTTGGGATTAGGGTTAAAGAAATCGCAATAATTCTGCAGAGAATCTCAATTCCATTGCAATACTTGGCCAGTAATTACAAAGAACTGCATTCATTTAACAGGAACCAGACTGTCATCATTTCGTTTAATTAACTATTAAATAATCATTTAATACCATTAACTCTGAAATAAATTGCAACACGCTGCTGACTTTACTCTTAAAGAGACTGAAACAATTCAGCGGGACAAACCCTTAAATAGCTTGCAATGTTTCACCAGGAGTATTACAGACTGGGATTATATTTTAAAGGAACCGCAAAAAGACAGTGGACTTGACTTTTAAATACACTGCAGTAATTTTTAAGGAATACCCAACACATTGTCTTTAGTAGCAGCGGTTAAACTGTAAAGAGTTTATTAGGGTTATTCGAATGTTGAATGAATTTGCTGGAATTATATTTTAAATTGCAAGAGTTGGCTGGGATTAATATTTAAATAGTGCAAGATAATTAATGGTTAAAGATGGAAGAATGAGCCGGGATTAGCTCCTCAACGTCCTCGATTAATTGGAATCAATTTCTATCATTTCCTCGGATTAATTCTTGGACGGCTGGGCAAGAATTTGCGAAGGGCAAACAAATGAAGTGCCTCAGTTCGCTCGGATCCGCTGGAAGAAATTGCAATTCTTTAGGGTTGATTTAAATACTTTGCCGGAGCGGCCTAGTAAGAAAGAAATCGCCACCGTTGGATGAGCCCTGTCGTAAGTAAAGCTCAGGAATTAAATGACATGAATTTTGAAATAATTTTCCCGGTTTCGTTCAGAACTTGCAACCGGTTCATGGGCCTAGCTGTTATCATTAACTGGGATCAATTGTTAATTGTATCATTATTTCCTGGTCTGAGCGGTGAAAATATGACGGATGCAGACGGCATTAGAGGAAAGTAGGTGTGAGATTGACGGAGCCGCTCGCCGAGGAATGGGGCACGTTCATTATTGAATCACTTGCACTTCGGAGGCGGAATTGTTCACCTCATGCCTGGATCGGTCAGGTTAGTTTAGAGCAGCCGTTCTCAACCAGGGGTCCGGGGCCCCCGGGGGGGCTGCGAGCGGGTTTCAGGGCGGCCGCCAAGCAAGGCCGGCCCAGGGCAGAGCACCTGAGCAAATGAAACCAAAGCCTGAGCCATGTGGGGCCCCGGGCAATTGCCCGGCTTGCTACCCCCTAAGGCCGGCCCGGGCCGCCCCCGCTCGGGTTCACGCTCAGCGGCGAGTGGTGCGTTCCTCCCGGCGCAGCGAGTTAACGGCCCCCGGGCAACGCTGGGTCCCTCCGGCCTGCCGGGTCGGCCCTGTCGCTTGGCACCATGTGGAGCGGGCGCTCACGAGCCGGATTTAGCTGGGGACGGGCGCGGGGGGTGGCACTGGCTGGGGATAGGCAGGGCGGGTGCAGGGCACTGGATAGGTGGGGATGGATGGGTCGATGCGGCATCTATCTATGTAGCCTTCTGTGCCCACTGAGACCCAGCTGGCTATGCCCAGATGTGCCCGGCTGGCCGGTACCTCCACGTGCCCCGTTCTATCTGTCTGGGCTGCGGGTTCAAATCCCCCCATCACGGCCTCCCCCTGCACCGGCCCGGATCCCGGCATCGCGCCCCCTCCCCGCTCACCTGCAATCAGGGCCAGAGTCCAGAGCAGGGGGCCCGGGGTCATGGCTGCCCGGGTGTGAGGGCAGAGGAACGCGGGTGCAGAGTTGGAGCGACTCGCACCAGGGCGGGGGGGTGGGTCAGGAAATGAGCTGGGGCGAGATTCACGCCTCCGAGCACCACCTGTGTAAATCGGCCGGTTCCTGCCATGCTTCGGGCTTCCGGCCCAAGGGCCAAGGGAGGGGGAGGAGCGGGGCCCGGACTCCTGGGTTCCATCCCTAGCTCTGGCAGGGGAGTGGGGGCTTGTGGTTAGAGCAGGGGGGGCTGGGAGCCAGGACTCCTGAGTTCTCTCCCCTGCTCTGGGAGGGGAGTGAGGCCTAGTGGTTACAACGGGGGGGCTGGGAGCCAGGACTCCTGGGTTCTCTCCTCAGCTCTGGGAGGGGAGTGAGGCCTAGTGGTTAGAACGGGGGGGGCTGGGAGCCAGGACTCCTGGGTTCTCTCCCCAGCTCTGGGAGGGGAGTGATGCCTAGTGGTTAGAGCAGGAGGGGCTGGGAGCCAGGACTCCTGAGTTCTCTCCCCTGCTCTGGGAGGGGAGTGAGGCCTAGTGGTTACAACGGGGGGGGCTGGGAGCCAGGACTCCTGGGTTCTCTCCCCAGCTCTGGGAGGGGAGTGGGGTCTAGTGGTTAGAGCAGGGGGGCGCCAGGAGCCAGGCGTACTGAACACCATTAATTTAGGTCAACAGCTTCTTACATCACCAGGACTTTATTCAGCGCCAGGGGCTCGCAGACCCACCAGCCCGCGCCGTGCGTTCTGCACCCGCCTCCATCGCTTCGTCAGACTCTCCCGTGGCTGCAAACGGCCCCGATCCCGGCCCCGGCCGAGCCCCCCGGGCCAGTGACCTCCTGTTCCACAAGGAACCCGCCCTTGATTTAAACCTCACCCCAGGCGGGAGCCTCCCCACGGCCCCGGGGCGACCGCCCCCCTGGGTCATTCCCCTCCGGCCACAAGCGGACGCCTTGTTCCCAGCTGCTCTGCCCAGCTCCAGCTCCCGGCCAGGCTGGGGTTCGACGTGAGTGGTTCAGCCCCACGCGGCCGCCCGAGCGCTCAGCCGACCACACACCCAGCCCGGGGCCTGTTTCCTGCCCCGCCGCTGGCTGAGAGGGGCTGGAGGCCGGGCTGCGCAAGCAGCTCTCGAGAGGCCGGGGGGTGGAAAAACTGGGTCACTGGCTCTCACGCCCCGCGGGAGGAAACAGACGCCGGCCGCGTCTTCGACTGCCTGAGAAACCACCGGGGCGGCTGTTAACCCGCATGCTCCAAGGCGGAGCGCGAGCGCCGGGAACTAGGGGTCAGGAAGGGACAGTGAGTCCAGCGCGGCCACTGGGTGGATGTCTTGGGTCCTCGTCAGAACCCGCGGGTCAGGAGTGAGGGGCACCGGCAGGGCTGGGGGGGCCCAGGGCTGGGCTAGCAGGGGGCTGCGGGTTGGGAGTGAGGGGCACCGGCAGGGCTGGGGGGGCAGGGCTGGGCTGGCAGGGGGCTGCGGGTCGGGAGTGAGGGGCACCGGCAGGGCTGGGGGGGCCCAGGGCTGGGCTAGCAGGGGGCTGCGGGTCGGGAGCAAGGGGCACCGGCAGGGCTGGGGGGGCCCGGGCTGGGCTGGGAGGGGGCTGCGGGTCAGGAGTGAGGGGCACCGGCAGGGCTGGGGGGGCCCAGGGCTGGGCTGGCAGGGGGCTGCGGGTCGGGAGTGAGGGGCACCGGCAGGGCTGGGGGGGCCCAGGGCTGGGCTGGCCGGGGGCTGCAGGTCGGGAGGAAGGGGCACCGGCAGAGCTGGGGGGGCCCAGGGCTGGGCTGGCAGGGGGCTGCGGGTCAGGAGTGAGGGGCACCAGCAGGGCTGGGGGGGCCCAGGGCTGGGCTGGCAGGGGGCTGCGGGTCAGGAGTGAGGGGCACCAGCTCCCTCCCAGCTCTGCCCCGGTTCCTGGAGCAGTTCAGTCCCAGCTCGGGGCGGCTCCACCCCAGACTCAGCAGCACAGGGCCAGAGTCGGTGGGGTGGGGGCGGCGGGGGCGGGACACATGGGGGGGCTCCGGCCAGGGGGGATGGAGGCTGCCTAGGGGGGAGCACAGACCCGGGAGCCCCAGAGTGCTGGGGAGGCGAGGGGGGGGTTGCGAGGGGGTGATACAGCAGGGCGAGGCCGCCCCCTGGTGGCGGACGGTGGAACTGCAGCCCCCTGGTGGGAGGATGGGGAAAGGCAGCGGGGCGGCTTTAGGGGGGTGTCCCTGCCGGGTGTGACTGTGTCCCGCTACTGGGGGGGTGTCCCTGCTGCCCCCTGCGGGCTGTGCTGTGTGGGGGGTACATGTGTGGGGGGTGGGGCTGGGGGCATGTGGAGGGGGGCAGGTATGGGGTGTGTGTGTGGGGCGGGGGGCGTGTGTGGGGCTGGGGGCATGTGTGGGGTGCACATGTGAGGTGGAGGACATGTAGGGGGTATGTGTGGGGCGGGGCGGGGGGGTATGTGTGGGGCAGGGGCGTTTGTGGGGTGGGTGTGTGTGGAGGGGGCAGGTATGGGGTGTCAGGGGGTACGTGTGTGGGGCGGGGGGTGTTGGGGGGTACGTGTGGGGGGGGCGTGTGGGGGAGTATGTGTGGGGCGGGGGGCGTGTGGGTCTCCGTCCCCCCCGGCTCAGCCCCCCTAGCCCCGGAGGCTGCCCCCGATGGCGGCGTACGTGACGATTTCGCCCGCGGGCGCCGGGCGCCGACCCAGCTTCACCCTCAGCTCGGCATAGTTCAGCTCCGGGGCCGGGGCCTAGGGCGAGACGGACCCGTCAGCCCCCCTCCAGACCCGTCAGACCCCCCCACAGACCCATCAGACCCCCCGGACCCGTCAGCTCCCCTCCAGACCCGTCAGACCCCCCCCACAGACCCCTCAACCCCCCCGGACCCGTCAGACCCCCCCAGACCCGTCAGACCCCCCCACAGACCCATCCGACCCCCCCGGACCCCTCAGCCCCCCCCGGACCCGTCCGACCCCCCCCACAGACCCCTCAACCCTCCCGGACCCGTCAGCCCCCCCCAGGCCCATCAGGCCCCCCACAGACCCATCCGACCCCCCACAGACCCCTCAACCCCCCCTCGACCCAAACCCCACATCCGTCAGACCCCCCCAGACCCGCCAGGCCCCCCACACAGCCCCGTCAGCCCCCCTCCAGACCCGTCAGACCCCCCCACAGACCCCTCAACGCCCCCGGACCCATCAGCCCCCCCCCAGACCCGTCAGACCCCCCCACAGACCCTTCCACCCCCCACAGACCCCTCAACCCCCCCGGACCCGTCAGCCCCCCCCAGACCCGTCAGCCCCCCCCCACAGACCTCTCCACCCCCCCCAGACCTGTCCGACCCCCCCACAGACCCCTCAACCCCCCTGGACCCGTCAGACCCCCCCAGACCCGTCAGACCCCCCAGACCCATCAGACCCCACCACAGACCTGTCAGACCCCCCATACAGACCCCTCAACCCCCCTCACAGACCCATCAGACCCCCCCAGACCTATCAGACCCCCCACAGACCCCTCAACCACCCCCAGACCCAGACCCCAGACCCGTCAGACCGCCCCAGATCCGTCAGCCCCCCACTCAGCGCCATCAGCCCCCCCCACAGCCCCATCAGCGCCCCCCAGACCTGTCAGACCCCCCCCATACAGACCTTTCAGCCCCCCCAGCCCCATCAGACCCCCCACACTCAAACCTGTCAGCCCCCCACTACAGACACCTCAACCCCCCCTCACAGACCCGTCAGCCCCCCCCCACAGAGACCTGTCAGCCCCCACACACAGACCCGTCAGCCCCCCACAGCCATCCCCAGCCAGGATTGTCGCCTCAGCTCTTCCCCCAGGTGATCCGCCCCCCACAGCCCTGCCACCCTCCACAGACAGCACCCCCAGCCGGGATCAGCCCCCACATCCCGAGCCACCCCCTAGCCCAGGCTTGTCGTCCCCCACCCCTGCACCTCCGGCAGGGGAGCCCCCGACTCACAGATCCACCCCCCCACCGGATACTGGGCTGCCTGTCCCTGCAGACACCCCTCCATCCATCCCTCCATCCCCCACACACATCCCTCCCTCCCTCCAGCCTCCCTCTATCCCCACCCCCCTTCCATCCATCCCTGGGTCTCACTCTGGTCCCTCCCCTGCACTCGGCCCTTGGGGTCCCCCTGCTGCTCACCCCCTTCGCTGCGTTCGCTAGGACCTTCGCCCCAAACCCCCCCATGGGGCAGGACCCTGCACAGGGCGTGGGGGAAGGGACCCCGTTCTGTGGAGCCCAGTGGGGTCTCACCTGCATTGGGACTTCTGTCTGGGGTCCTACTTCTCTCCGGTCTGGGGGGGACATCATTAATGTAATTAATTAACCAGCAGGAGCTAGGAATCGCTAGTCAGCAGCCCAGAATCACAGCTCAGCCAGTAGCCAATTAGAACAATCAGTAGCCAATTATAAAGTTCGTTGGCCTAATCAGCTCTCAGGAAGAGCCAATAATCAGTTCTTGGCATCAGCATAAATCAGCCGCCAACAACCAGTGACCAGCAGCTACCCAGCACAGCCAACACTAGCCAGTAGCCATTCAGCAAGAATCAGTAGCCAGCCAATAATCGATAATCACTAACGCAGCCAGCAGTCTGTGGTCATTAATAGGAGAGTGGTGATTGGCAGCCAACAGGGAGACAACAGGGATCAGTAGCCAGGAATTGATAATTAGTGGCCAATAGACAACTATGGGTAGAAGCCAATAAGCAGAAGCCATCAGCCAATGGGCAGTAGCCAGTCGTCAATAACCTTTAGACAATAATCAGTAGCCGTTAGTCAATTGCTGGTAGCCAGTAATCTAGTAAGAATCAAGAATCTTTAGCCAGGAACCAGGAGCCAAAACTTGATAATCGGTAGCCAGTGCTCAGCAGATAATAATAAATATTCAGTAGCCAGCAATCAATAATCAGTAGCCAATAATCGATAACCAGGAGCCAATTATCAATCAGTAGCTAGTAATCAATAGCCAATAATCAATATAATTAATCAATAGCCAATCAGTAGCTAATAATTAATAGTGAATAATCAATAACCAGGAGCCAATTGCCAATCAGAAGCCCATAATCAGTAACCAATAATCAATAATAAGTAGTCAATAGCCAATCAGTAACTAATAATAGCAAATAATCAATAACCAGGAGCCAATTATCCATCAGTAGCTCATAAGGTCCCCAGTCAGTGGTCAGGGTCAAAGTCAAGGTCCCTGGCTAGGGGTAGGGGTGGAGTTTGGGGTCAGAGTTGGGGTCTCTGGTTGGGGGTGGGGTCAGGATCAGGGTCTCTGGTTTGGGGAGGTTAGCAGTAGGGTCTGTGGTTGAGGCTTGGGGTTCAGGTCAGAGCTGGGGCTGAGGATCGGGGTCTCCGGTTGGGGGAAGCCCCCCCTCAATCTCCCTGTGACACCCTGGCACCTCACTATTCACCACTGTCGTGTAATTAGGATACGTGTTGTACAAAGCGCGCCGTGCGAGGTGTCCTTGTAATGGTCTCGATCTGCTGGACCGTCCGATCTCGTTGGATTGTGAGCGCGACCATCGGGTGTGACGTTAGGAAGTTTGCCGGTGTGTGTGTGTTACTGAAACGCGTCGCAAGCCTGAGAACACCCACAAGCAGCCTTTTGGGTGCGACTGTGAAAAGGCCAATCAAGGTTAACGGCTCATTGAGAAACCTCTGGGAAACGCTGGTGAAAGGGCAGCTGGGAGGCTTTGCAGCTTGTCACAGCAGCTCAGTGCGAGAGGGAGCCCAAGCCGGCAGGTCGGGGGCTCAGTGGTGCCCCAGTTCCAGGGGGTGCCCGGGGGGGGACTCGTCCCACTCACCTCGTCTCCTCTTGTGGCAGATCAAAATCAGGGCGACGACTCCGCCAGCAACCCCCACCGCCGCGCCCAAGCCCAAGCTGAGCATGCTCAGCGACAGGGGGGCCGGTGGGGGGGGGCCTGGCGGGCGGTTGGGGAGAGAAGAAAAGAGGGAATGAGACGAAGCGGCCGGAGAAGGCGGGGAAGCCAGCGCTGACTCCTTCCCTGCACCTCTCTGCACCCCTCCTTTCTTCTCTCCATTCGTTCCTTTCTCCCTCCCTTCATCCCCTCGCCCTTCCCTTGGTCTCACTTTTCATCCCCTCGTTCACTTTTTCACTCGTTCTTTCATTTGTTCGTTACTCAGCCCCTCCTTCCGGCCCGTCTTTCGCGCGCTCCCCAGCTGCGCTTCTGCCTTTGAATCTTTCCCCCTCCCTCCGTCCTTTGTGGTCCACGACGCGCCCCCATGGCCTGCGCTCTGCCCTGACTCTGCCATCAGCCTCGCACTCAAAACCAGCCGCTAAGAACGACCCACAAATAACACTAAAAGCCCCCTTTCCCCCTTTTCAATCCAGAACCGCCACCCCCCGATCTAACCACCAGACCCCACTCCCCACCCAGAGCCTGGAGAGAACCCAGGAGTCCTGGCTCCCAGCCCCCCCGCTCTAACCCACCAGCCCCCACTCCCTTCCCAGAGCTGGGGAGAGAACCCAGGAGTCCTGGCCTGCCCTGGACTCACCCGGTTTCAGCACCTGGAGCCACGTCCCATTCCCTGCCCCCTCTCCCACGGTGGGGATCTTCACCAGGCAGCAGTAGGTCCCGGTGTCGTAGGGTCTCAGGTCCCGCAGCTCCACGTCGGCTCTCCTCTCCCGCAGGAAGCTCCGGTCCCGGGCCCGGCTCACCCGGCCCCTGAACTCCTGGGTCTCGTTGCTCAGCTCCAGCCAGGTGCCCGCCACCTCCTTCACCCAGGTGTAGCTGCCCAGCCTGGGCTCCCGGGTGCTGTTGTAGGCGCAGGGCAGGGTGACGGAGCCGCCCTCGGTGCCCTGCACAGAGCTGGGCTGGGAGACCCACAGGCGCTGTGCCCAGGAACCTGAGGGATCAAAGGCCAAGGGTCAGCAGGACAGAAGACCCCATTCCTGTCCCAGAGATGGGGAGAGAACCCAGGAGTCCTGGCTCCCAGCCCCCCTGTTCTAACCCACTAGACCCCACTCCTCTCCCAGAGCCGGGGAGAGAACCCAGGAGTCCTGGCTCCCAACCCACCCCTGCTCTAACCACCAGACCCCACTCCCCTCCCAGAGCTGGGGAGAGAACGCCGAGGGTTTGGCCAGGCCTCCCTCGCCCACGGCCAGTGGACAACACTCAGCCATCGTGCCTGGTCTCCTCCCAGCACCCGACTGCACCCAACGACCGCCAGATTGTCTCTGGCCAACGCGTCTTCCAGGAAGGCCTCCAGGTTGGAGCTGGACAATCCACCACTTCCCTTGGTGGGTCTTTCCAATGGTCCATCCCCCTCACTCTTAAACATTGGAGCCTTATTTCTAATGGGACTGTGTCCGGCTTTCATTTCCACCTTTGGGCCTTGGGCTGCCCTTCTCCGGTAGGAGAAAGAGCCCTTCGGGGCCGCGTATCATCGCCCTGAGAAGGTCCCTTCTCCATCTTCTGCCGGGTGCGCTGGACGGATGGAGCTTCTTACGTCTCCCACTCTCAGGCGTGTTTCTCCCACCCTCCAACCACTTGTGTGGCTGCCCTCTCTAAGGTCTCCACATCCGAGTCTTGTAGGACAATCCCCAACCTTGAGCTGCAGGGTCCGAGAGCTGCCCAATCCACCACGGCCATAGGTAAGTTGCTCCGACGGTTAATTACCCCTCAACTGTTCAAAAGTTGAGCCGCGTTCCCTGTCTGAGTTTGTCTGGTGGAGCTCATTCAGCTGCAGTCTGCTGGACGGAGGAGCCCTCGAGTATCAGAAATCTTCCCCCTCCGTCGTCGCCTTCTCTTGGATAAATCCATGTTTAACTCCCGGCTTTGGCCCTTCAGTCATTTACACGTATTCTCCAGATGAAGCGCCCAAGACGCTCCAGTGATGTTGTTGCCAATTCTGGCGATTTTATCCCACTATCTGGTGTTTTTCTTCAACTCCTGGCTCTTGGTGTTGGGTGGATACGTAACATGTTTACCAAAAAAAACCCAAAACCGGTTTCTAGCCCTTTGGGTTGTGGAGAAAACCCAGCAAACGCAATTGCGAAAGGGAAAGGCCTGTTTTTTCCCCAACGGAAAATCTTCGACGCGAACAGAAAGGCTTTGGCGTGGGCCTCTTTCAGGTTTGCAGCATTCGCAACACGTGTTGGGTTCCTGGCTGAAACCCCTCAAATCTGGGATGAGGATTTAATGTAACGGAAAAGCCTTTTCCCACCGAAAAGCTTTTGGACGGAAGTTTTTTATCCACCCTCGCGGCTTGAAAATCAAGAGGCAAAGAAAGACAACTCCCAGCGGGATTACTTTTCACAACCGTGATTTTTTTCAAAGCCCGTCTCGTGACTCACGGCGGAGCCGGACGTGTGCTTGGACATTGGAATTGGCCACTTAAGAAAACAGGGTGATCAACCAGCTCCGTGGGAGATATATTCGCTTGCTCACGGCGCTTGCATCCTCTTCAATGTAAGAGCACAACTTGTCCCGCGGAATCCAGTGAGCAGCAGTGCCAACCCCAGCCAGGATTTAACCTCCCCCCAAAATCATGAGATTTGCTTAAAATTCCCAAGATTTAGAAAAAAAGACGAAATCTTTGGCTACCTTTTGCGGGCTCAGAATTCACGGTTTTGAATGTTTCTCCACAATGCAAAATGCTAGGAACTTACTGGGGGTTTTTTAAAAGAAAAACTAACCTTTCCCCGTAGAACTGCAGAAGCCGAAAACACCGAATATCCTCAAAAATAAAGCCATGTCCTGGCAATTTGAGACTAAAGATGGTGATTTCTCTGCAGCCGTGAAATTCTCTGCCGGGGAGAATTGTTTGTTTCTGGCAAGTTGTTTCCATTTCTCATTCAATGACTGTCCTCGTTCAAACGCCAAGAAAACGTGGATTAGATAAAGATTAAATAATCCAGATTAGATTAAGATTAAGTCAAATAATCCCCATTCAGACCATCACGCAGCCAGGATTCTGCAAACGCAGGCCCAAGGGGTTAACGTTGGACTTGGTACGTCTTTCTTGCACATTTTAGGGGAATCATTTGGGAGTTTTTGTCAACTTCTGTTGCTTTTTATCCGCCCCCCCAAAAAAATCTGGTGTCCAAAATGAAACATGTTGCTCAGAAAAAGGTATTCTCCATGGACATTTTTCAGCGGACACTGTTGGGAGTTTTCAAAACTGGGAGGGGGAATCTTGGGTTTTCATCAAACCCTGTTACAGATTATTTGGGGTTTTCTGGGCTTTGGAAAGGGCGAACGATTGGTTGGAAAGGAGACAATACGTAAGCGGCTTTCGGTGATTTTCACTGCTTGGTTGGGTGGGTTGGTTCATCTTTTCCCTGGATGTCTTGAGGAAACATTCTGGGGGTTTTCACCCAAATGTCAACGCCCGAATGCCCCGAGGAGCTCGGCAGCGTCTCGCGGTCACCAAGAGAAGTCGGTCCCGGAACAGCTCTTACCTCGCCCGGCTTGTCAGACTTTGAAAAAGCCAAATTTGATTTGGGGGGAGCAAAAAACCCCCCAAAATTGAGATGAAAACCAGAAAAATGGAAGGGCTTTTGTCTCTTTCCGCCTGGATCCACGTTTCAGTGCAGCCGTGGCTGGCGGCCGCCTCGGGACCTGCTCGGGGTGTCAAGGGGGGATAGAGCGCCTGGGGGTCGGGGGGATCACATCAGACCAGGGAGGGCAAATTCCCTCCGGACGGGGCTGTGGCGAGAACGTGGCCGGGATGATGCCGCCGGGCCTGGGGTCCAGGTTCAAACGGGCTGTGGGGGCGGTTGGCCGGGGCACGGCTGGACCCCCCTGGGTGGAGGGGGATCGGGGGAGGGATGGACAGAATGTGGAGGGGGGGATGAAGCGATAACCCAGGAGGGGATCAGGGGACTTCCCCGCACCCAGGGGGGCGCCGAGGTGGGACCCCATTCCGGGGGGGGGAGGCCGATCTGCGGGAAGGGACGATTGTGCCCCTGGGTCCATCCCTGGCTGCAGGACCCCTGGGGTGGGGGGCAGGAGGGGCAGGGTCCCCCTTACCGGAGCAGCTGAGCAGGCAAGCCAGGGCAGAGACATGGGTCCGGGTGGCTGCAGGGGTCACGGAGTGAGACCCCGACCCCGCGGGGCGGCAGGATCCAGGCAGCCCCCACCGGACGTGACTCACAGAAACCAGAGCGAGCGG
Source organism: Natator depressus (assembly GCF_965152275.1). Taxonomy (NCBI): domain Eukaryota; kingdom Metazoa; phylum Chordata; order Testudines; family Cheloniidae; genus Natator; species Natator depressus. The sequence goes on from NC_134247.1 coordinate 46,836,284, forward strand.
GGCCAGACAGCGACGCCTACGCAGGGCCGGAAACCTCCCTCCCCGCCCCCCCGCCAGGCCCCTCTGCCCCCGGCCCTGCTGGTGCCCCTCACTCCCGACCCACAGCCCCCTGCCAGCCCAGCCTGCCCCCCCAGCCCTGCCGGTGCCCCTCACTCCCGACCCGCAGCCCCCTGCCGGCCCAGCCCTGCCCTCCCCAGCTCTGCTGGTGCCCCTCACTCCCGACCCGCAGCCCCTGCCAGCCCGTCCCTGCCCCCCATGCCCTGCCGGTGCCCCTCACTCCCGACCCGCAGCCCCTGCCAGCCCAGCCCTGCCCCCCATGCCCTGCCGGTGCCCCTCACTCCCGACCCGCAGCCCCTGCCAGCCCAGCCCTGCCCCCCACAGCCCTGCCGGTGCCCCTCACTCCCGACCCGCAGCCCTGCCAGCCCAGCCTGCCCCCCATGCCCTGCCGGTGCCCCTCACTCCCAACCCGCAGCCCCCCGGGCTCTGCACCTGAGCTGTCTCTGTGGTTCACACACTCGCCGAGGTATCGAGTGTCTGGCACCAGACGGGGCCCGGGGTCAGCAGCCCGGCGCAGAGATGCTGACCACGGGGCGGGGGGGCACGCGGGGCCTCTCGCTGTGTTGCAGGTCGGGGCCGGGGCCGACAGGGCCCCTGCGGGCTCCAGACTGACGCACAAACCCGCTGGGCTCAGCACGGGCGGCCACGAGGCGTTTCCTCTGCAACCCCAACCCCCGGCTCCCAGCTGCCCAGGTCTGCAGCCTCGACCAGCACCCAGGAGCTGCGGGTCGGGAGTGAGGGGCACCGGCAGGGCTGGGCTGGCAGGGGCTGCGGGTCGGGAGTGAGGGGCACCGGCAGGGCTGGGGGGAGGCAGGGCTGGGCTGGCAGGGGGCTGCGGGTCGGGAGTGAGGGGCACCGGCAGGGCTGGGCTAGCAGGGGCTGCGGGTCGGGAGTGAGGGGCACCGGCAGGGCTGGGCTGGCAGGGGGCTGCAGGTCGGGAGTGAGGGGCACCGGCAGGCCTGGGGGGGCAGGGCTGGGCTGGCAGGGGGCTGCAGGTCGGGAGTGAGGGGCACTGGCAGGGCTGGGGGGGGCAGGGCTGGGCTGGCAGGGGGCTGCGGGTTGGGAGTGAGGGGCACCGGCAGGCCTGGGGGGGCAGGGCTGGGCTGGCAGGGGGCTGCAGGTCGGGAGTGAGGGGCACCGGCAGGGCTGGGGGGGCCCAGGGCTCGGCTGGCAGGGGGCTGCAGGTCGGGAGTGAGGGGCACCGGCAGGGCTGGGCTAGCAGGGGCTGCGGGTCGGGAGTGAGGGGCACCAGGAGATGGGGGGGTCTCCCCGCATTAGACTCATTTCTCAGCCCTGGGACTTTGTTCCACGTGAACCGAGTTGCTCCAGGAAGCCTCAAAAATCAAAATATTTCAACAGGGCAAAAGTCAGAAATCACACGCTTGGGTCAGGGAGGGGCATCGGCCTCGAACCCCAGGCCCTGTGTCCCATCTCCCCCGACCCACCAGGACTCCTGGGTTCTTTCTCCTGCTCTGGGAGGGGAGTGGTGTCTAGTGGTTAGAGCTGGGTGTGGGGGGAGGCGAGTCAGGGCGCCTCGTGCCTCAGTTTACCCCTTTTGGCATGATTTCTGGGTGCCTGGCAGGAGGCAGGGGTCTTTGCCAGGAGGAAGTGGATAAAACCTCAGAGCAGGGTGGGGAAACCTTTGGCCCCATGCGCCCACCCGCGGGGATATGAGGCGAGAGACGTTGAGCCGCGGAAGCTCTCGCACCCAGGACCCCTCCCTCCCTTGGCCCAGCGACACCCTCCCCTGGCTGCCCTTCCTGGCACTGGCCGGCGCCTTCCACCCCAACCCCGAGTCGGGGGGCCTGGCCCCCCGTGACTTCACCGACGCCGACATCACCCAGCTGGGCGCCCTGCGGGCCGTGGCCTGGTTCCTGGAGAGGAACCCGCCCGCCGGGAGGCCCTCCATGGCCCCCGGGACGCTGGACGACAGGGAGCCGCTCACGGCCAGCAGGCTCTTCAAGGCCTATTTCCAAGGTGGGGAGAGAACCCAGGCGTCCTGGCTTCCAGCTCCCACTCCCCCCAGCACTGGGGACAGAACCCAGGAGTCCTGGCTCCGAGCACCCCCTCCCACACACACACACACACTCTACCCACTAGCCCCCATTCCCCCCCAGCACTGGGGACAGAACCCAGGAGTCCTGGCTCCCAGCCCGCCCTGCTCTGACCCACTCGACCCCACTCCCCTCCCAGAGCTGGGACAGAACCAGGAGTCCTGGCTCCCAGCCCACCCCCCTCCAGACTTTGTCTCTTGCAGCCGATGGGAGGCCATCCAGGGAATCGATGGTGGAGATTTTCCACCTGGACGACAGCAGCTCCCACTTCCACTGCGAGGAGATCGCCAAAGGTAGGGGGCGCCGGGGGTGGGGGGCTGGGGGGATCGGGGGGCACGGGGGCACAGGGCTGGAGGGTTTGGGGGGGCGCTGGGGGGGGTTCCGGGGGGGCTCTTCACTTCAGGGAGCTGGGCGGGGGCTGGGGGGGCCAGACGTAAAGGATGCAGGAACCGGGCAGGGGCCTCAGGAGGGGGTACAGGCCGCAGGGGGGGGCTCAGGGGGGCACCAGGCTGCAGGCGGGTGGATGGGGGGCACCAGGCTGCAGGCAGGTGGATGGGGGGGGCGCCAGGCTGCAGGCGGGTGGATGGGGGGCACCAGGCTGCAGGCAGGTGGATGGGGGGGTACAGGCTGCAGGCGGGTGGATGGGGGGGCGCCAGGCTGCAGGCGGGTGGATGGGGGGTGCCAGGCTGCAGGCGGGTGGATGGGGGGGTACAGGCTGCAGGCGGCTGGATGGGGGGCACCAGGCTGCAGGCAGGTGGATGGGGGGGCGCCAGGCCGCAGGTGGGGGCTCAGGGGGGCACCAGGCTGCAGGCGGGTGGATGGGGGGCACCAGGCTGCAGGCAGGTGGATGCGGGGGCGCCAGGCTGCAGGTGGGTGGATGGGGGGGGCACCAGGCTGCAGGCAGGTGGATGGGGGGGCGCCAGGCCGCAGGGGGGGGCTCAGGGGGGCACCAGGCTGCAGGCGGGTGGATGGGGGGCACCAGGCTGCAGGCAGGTGGATGCGGGGGCTCCAGGCTGCAGGTGGGTGGCTGGGGGGGCGCCAAGCTGCAGGTGGCTGGATGGGGGGCGCACCCCAGGCGGGTGGATGGGGGGGCGCCAGGCTGCAGGCGGGTGGATGGGGGGGGCACCCCAGGCGGGTGGATGGGGGGGCGCCAGGCTGCAGGCGGGTGGATGGGGGGGCACCCCAGGCGGGTGGATGGGGGGGGCAGCGATTCTACAGCAGCAGCCACTGGGCCGAGCCCGATGGGCACCGGGTACGAGATGCCGCGCCAGGGCCAGGCCGGCCACTCGCCCGCCCCCCAACTCTGCCAGGTCTGCCGGCGTCCGGAGAGCACAAGCCCCCAGCCGGACCCCCCCACATCCCAGGAATGGGCCCTGAAATCCCGAGATCGGCACCCAGAATCTCCCCATCTTTTGAAAAGCTCGTTTCGGGCCAGTCTCTTGGTGTTTGGGCCCCTCCCCAGGGGAGGGGGGCAGGAGCTCTCCCCCGACACCTGCCCAGCCCCTGCCCAGCTGTTAATCCTGCCCCCCAACGTCCCATCGGTTCAGCCCCCCCACCCCAGTGCCCCCACCTGTCACGGACTCACAGGTTGTGCCAACTCTTGGCCCCGTGTGGCAGGTTGGGGGTGCCCCTTTCAGTGCGACAGCCCTTCTCGGGGGGGCCACTCTCTCTCGGGGGGTCCAGCCCCTCCACCTCCTGAGCCTTAGCATGCCTGTCTCTGACGTGGGCCCCTTCGGGGAGTCCCCTCGCTCTGGACCCCTGGGGCCTCCACCCCCCCAAAGGGGATGATGCCCCCCTGTTCCCTAGCCGGAGCAGGCTAGGGTGAGCGGGGGCAGAGCCGGTACCCCTGGGGGGCGCCGGCTCCCATCCGGCCCCAGGGCGGAGACCAGCTGGCTCAGGGGGATGGGGAATGGGGCAGGGGCCTGTCCCCTCTAGGGGGCGCCAGCTCCCATCCCGCCCCACGGCACGTCGAAGAGCCAGCTCTCAGGGTGCTGGGGGTCATGGAGCTGGCCCTCAACGCAGCCCCCATCAGGGTGACCCGGGGCCGGCTGCTTGGCTCCCGCTTCCCCTTCCCCGTTGTCGACAGCCTGAGCGAGCTCTCCGTGCCCGAACGCAGCCTGGCCGGCAGCCCCTTCGCCGTCTCCCTCCTGCAGCCCTCAGGTAGGGGGCGCTCCCCCCGCCTCGCACGGGGCACTGGGCTGCCCTTCTTCGTGGTTGTTATAGGTGGCTGTTTCCCCAGCCCCCGCTCCCCACCCCAGAGGTGGCTGCGTTTCAGCACTGGGTGTTGGGTCCCTGTATAACCAGCCCCTGCGCCCCGCCCCAGAACCAGCCGCATCTCAGTCCCGGGTGAGGGGTCCGGCTAACCACTCCCCACCCCAGAGGGGGCTGGGTCTCAGCGCCCCCGGTGCCATGTCGCCCCCCGGCCGGCAGGGAGCCGGGGATCGCCACGGCCCTGCACACTGGACATCGGCGCCGGTGATTTCAGGGCTGGCTGCTCTGACTCCTGCATCGTATTTCGCCACTGGCTGATTATTGATTACGGAGCCCCAGTTTTTGGGGGCGTATTCGCAGTCCCCAGTCTTTGCCTGTTGATTATTGGTCCCCCGTTACGGACGGTCCCCGATGTCTCCGCAGTGGGGGCTGACCCCAGTTCTTGGGGGCTAGCTGGGTCCCTCCCTGGGTTTTGTCGTGATTATTGATCTCGCTTCCTGCTCCTCGGGTGCTGAGCGTGGACCTTTTGGCCCCCGCCCGACAGGTGATGGGTGAGAACCCGCCGGCCCACAGGCTGCTGGCTTCTCCAGGCCCTGCGAGGGGGGCGCCCGGCACCACCCCGGCTGCGCCCGGCACCGCGGGACCCTGAGATCTGACGCTGGAGATGCGGAGAGTCCGGTGACGCTGCGGGTCGGCGCCAACCCTCTGAGCTGCCGCCCGCGGGGACCCAGCGCGGGCAGGGCCTCGTGTGAGACTAGCAGTGGGTGGCGGGCCCGGTGCCTCTCACTCCCGACCCGCAGCCCCCGGCTCTGCCGGTGCCCCTCACTCCCGACCCGCAGCCCCCTGGGCTCCCCCATCCTGCCGGTGCCCCTCACTCCCGACCCGCAGCCCCCGGCTCTGCCGGTGCCCCTCACTCCCAACCCGCAGCCCCTGGGCTCCCCCCGCCACTCTGCCGGTGCCCCTCACTCCCGACCCGCAGCCCCCTGCCAGCCCAGCCCTGCCAGTGCCCCTCACTCCCGACCCGCAGCCCCCTGGGCTCCCCCCACCCGCCGGTGCCCCTCACTCCCAACCCGCAGCCCCCTGCCCCCCCAGCCCTGCCGGTGCCCCTCACTCCCGACCCGCAGCCCCCTGCCCCCCCCCAGCCCTGCCGGTGCCCCTCACTCCCGACCCGCAGTCCCCGGCCCTGCCGGTGCCCCTCACTCCTGACCCGCAGCCCCCTGCCACCCCCGCCCTGCCGGTGCCCCTCACTCCCGACCCGCAGCCCCCTGGGCTCCCCCCGCCACTCTGCCGGTGCCCCTCACTCCCGACCCGCAGCCCCTGCTTGTCCGTCCAGTCTCTGTTTCCCAGCGCAGCTGGTCGTGCTGGTCAGCGATGAGAACGGAAACACAGACGCCTTCACCGTGGCCTCTCGGACACCCAGCCCCACCGCCTCATGGTAACCCCCCAACCCCCACGGGCCTAGCCATGAGCGGGGTTGGGGCCCGGACGCCTGGGTTCTCTCCCCAGCTCTGGGAGGGGAGTGGGGTCTAGGGTGAGAGCCGGGGGTCTCGGAGCCCAGACTCCTGGGTTCTCATCCTTATTGCGACTCTCTTTCTCCCCACAGGTCGGGGGGGTCCTGTGCTCACCCCATGGCTCGGCAGGGGAAGGGAACGGCCAGTTCCCGCCGAGCGACCCAAATGGTCCCCTGTAAACAGCGCCGACGCAGCAAAGGGTCTCCGGGGGCTTTAAGCTTTCAATAAACGCAGACGCCCTGGAGGTAGAAACGTCTCGCTGAACATTTCATCGCCACGGAGCCGCAACGGGCTGGGTGAGGACCCCTCACCCGGCGCTGGGACGCAGCCCCTCTGCGGGGGGCGCCAGGGGGCAGGTTATGGGGGATCCCTTGCTAAGCACCGAGCCACAGCCCAGCTCTGGGGTGGAACAGAGGCTGGTTACCCGGGAACCCCTTGCCCGGCGCTCAGATGCAGCTGGCTCTGGGGTGGGGAGCTGGGGAACCACCAAACAGAACAAAATGTCTGGGACAAGACTGGGGTCTCTGGGCTGGCACCGACTGGCAGGGAAGAGCACCCCCTGCTGCCCCCATGCCGCCCTGGCCCCCCAACTCGGTGACACCCCCCGGAGTCAACGGTTCCTTGAGGCGGCAGAAGGGGAAGTGGCCAGTCTTTATAAAGGCCAGGCCCCAGCTGCGGAAGGGGGAAGTGGTCTCGAGGCGTCGGCCCGGACTCCGGGGTCCAGCGTGGGAGGCAGAGACCGGAGCAGCCATGAGCTCCCAGCAGAATCTACAAGGTACCATTGCAGTCTCCTGCTCCAAACTCCCCGGACGCCTGGGTCCCGTTCCCCATCCCACCCCGGTCACCCCCACATTCCACCCCGGACGCCTGGGTCCCATTTCCCATGCTGACCTCCCTCCCTTCACCTCCTCCTGGATCCCCTTCTCCTGCTCCAAACTCCCCGGATGCCTGGGTCCCATTTCCCTTCCTGACCTCCCTCCCCCCACCTCCTCGGACTCCTGGGTCCCCTTCTTCTGCTCCCTGCTCCCGGACGCCTGGGTCCCATTCACTATCCTCCCCACTCTCTACAGGATGGGAGCATCGCAGGGTCCCCTGGGAATGAGCACACTCCCGGGACGCTTGGGTCCCATTCCTTCTCTGCAAAGGGCTGGGAGCACTGCGGGGTCCCCCAGATCCGTGGGCAGGTGGGGGGAGGGGTGTTTCTCTCCCGCTCACATCCCCCGGGCTCAGGATCTTTCTGTCAGTTCCTCCGGCCGGGCGGGGAAAGGCAGCAAAGCAGAGTACCCAGAAAGGGGAAACAAGCCAGGCCTGAGAAAGAGGAAACCCAGAGCCTGAAAGGGGGGCTGCGGTCGGAGTGAGGGACACCGGCAGGGCGGGGGGATCCAGGGGGCTGCGGGTCGGGAGCGAGGGGCACCGGCAGGGCTGGGGGGGGCAGGGGGCTGCGGGTCGGGAGCGAGGGCACCGGCAGGCGGGGGGATCCAGGGGGCTGCGGGTCGGGGAGCGAGGGGGCACCGGCAGGGCGGGGGGATCCAGGGGGCTGCGGTCGGGAGAGAGGGGGCACCGGCAGGGCTGGGGGATCCAGGGGGCTGCGGGTCGGGAGCGAGGGGCACCGGCAGGGCGGGGGGATCCAGGGGCTGCGGGTCGGGAGCGAGGGGCACCGGCAGGGCTGGGGGATCCAGGGGGCTGCGGGTCGGGAGCGAGGGGCACCGGCAGGCGGGGGGATCCAGGGAGCTGCGGGTCGGGAGCGAGGGGCACCGGCAGGGCTGGGGGATCCAAGGGGGCTGCGGGTCGGGAGAAAGGGCGGGGGGATCCAGGGGCTGCGGGTCGGGAGTGAGGGGCACCGGCAGGGCGGGGGGATCCAGGGGGCTGCGGGTCGGGAGCGAGGGGCACCGGCAGGCTGGGGGATCCAGGGGGCTGCGGGTCGGAGCGAGGGGCACCGGCAGGGCTGGGGGATCCAGGGGGCTGCGGGTCGGGAGAAAGGGCGGGGGGATCCAGGGGGCTGCGGGTCGGGAGCGAGGGGCACCGGCAGGGCGGGGGGATCCAGGGGGCTGCGGGTCGGGAGCGAGGGGCACCGGCAGGGCTGGGGGGGGCAGGGGGCTGCGGGTCGGGAGTGAGGGGCACCGGCAGGGCTGGGGGATCCATGGGGCTGCGGGTCGGGAGTGAGGGGCACCATTAACCCTTTGTTCCCCCCACGCCAGGGGGCAAGGCCTTCGGGGAGCTGAAGGCCCAGCAGGAGAAGGTTCTGGACTCTCTCAATAAGGTAGACGCTCCCCCCCCGGGAGTCTGTGGGGGGGCCCCAGGGATGGGGGAGGGGAATGGGCCCCACAGCCCCCCCCCCCCGGCCCATGTGTGTCATACCCTGGATCACCCCCCATCTTGCCGGACCCAGGGGGTGGAGCTACGCCGTGGCAGCTCGTGATGTCATCATGGGGAGGGCAGTGATGTCGGGGGGGGCGGGGATGTTACGAGGCTCCGGGGTCACTCACTGTGGGCTGTGATGTCATTCCTATGTCCCTGGGGCATGTGATGTCATGTCCTGAGCCAGGCAGCGGCTGGGATGTTGCCCCCCCCCAAGTCATGATGTCGCCCCCAGTGAGCGATGATGTCACGCACCCTGTAATGTCCTACACGGAGGGCTGTGATGTCATCAGACAGTGAGGTCTTCTTGTGACATCACACGCCAGTCACTACGAGGTGCCAGGGTTGTGATGTCATAAGCCAGGGATGATGTCAGCGGGGTCTGATGTCACACACAGATTCCTGTTATGTCACACCCAGACTGCTATGATGTCAGAGGGGTGTGAGGTCACCCGCGGAGAGTGGTGATGTCATGGGCAGGGCACTGATACCACCCACTAAGGTCCTCTGACCCCCCCCAAGCCACTGCCCACCACCACGGGGCTGCCCTCCCAGCCCCGCCCCCAACCCAGCCCCTCTCTCAGCCCCCAGCCCTGCCCCCAACCCAGCCCCCCCCCATCCCCAACCCAGCCCCCTCTCTCTGCCCCCAGGAATTCCTGGACGACCCCAAATACAGCACAGACGAAGACCTGCCGGAGAAGCTGGAGGCCTTCAAGAGTGAGCGACACCCGAGGGACGGATGGGGGCTCATTTGGGGTGGGGCCCAACTCGCCTGAGGGCTGAGGGGGAGACCAGGGGTCCTAGGCCCCCTGGGGGTGGGGGGCAGCTGGTACCTGGGGCTGGTGCTGGGGGCCTCTGTCTAATCCTCTTGTCCGTCCGTCCGTCCTGCAGAGAAATACATGGAGTTCGACCTCAATGGGAACGGGGACATTGGTGAGTTCCCATGTGCGAGCGTGGGCGTGCGAGCGTGTGTGTGTGCGAGCATGTGTGTGTGAGCGTGGGCGTGCCCCCGCTGGCCCCCCTGACCTCTGCTCCCCCCAGACATCATGGCTCTGAAGCGGATGCTGGAGAAGCTGGGGGCGGCCAAGACCCACCTGGAGCTGAAGAAAATGATCACGGAGGTGACGGGCGGCCTGGGCGAGACCATCGGGTACCGGGACTTCGTCCACATGATGCTGGGCAAGCGCTCGGCCATCTTCAAACTGTGAGCGTCCCTCCCTCCCGACCCCCAGCCCCTCCGTCCCCCAGCCCGGCCGGCGCCCCTCCCTCCCGACCCCCAGCCCCTCCGCCCCCCAGCCCGGCCGGCGCCCCTCCCTCCCGACCCCCAGCCCCTCCGCCCCCCAGCCTGGCCGGCGCCCCTCCCTCCCAACCCCCAGCCCCTCCATCTCCCGCCCGGCCGGCGCCCCTCCCTCCCGACCCGCAGCCCCTCCGCCCTCTGCCCGGCCAGTGCCCCTCCCTCCTGACCCCCAGCCCCTCTGCCCCCCAGCCCGGATGGTGCCCCTCCCTCCCGACCCCCAGACCCTCCGCCCCCCGCCCAGACGGCGCCCCTCCCTCCCGACCCCCAGCCCCTCCGCCCCCCAGCCCGGCTGGTGCCCCTCACTCCTGACCCGCAGCACCTGGGTCGCCCCCCATCCCCCAAGCTCACCCCCCGCTGTCAATCACCCCGTCTCTGTCCCCCCTGCAGGATCCTGATGTACGAAGACAAAGCCAAGGAGAAAGAGGAGAAGCCGGCCGGCCCCCCCGCCAAGAGGGCCATCGCTGACCTCCCCTAGCTGCCCCCGGCGCCCCCCCTCCGGGGGCTGTCGGGGGGCCCCGGGCAGGGAGCGTCTCCGCCCCTGCTCTGGGGTTCCCGTGGTTCACGTCGCTGCTAGAAACCAAGCCACTAACAACGTCTGCAGGGGGGCCTGGGGGGCAGCACCCAGGCTGGGGGGGCAGGGTGGGGGGAGGCTGGTTTCACAGGGTGGTCCTGGGGGGCAGAGCTGAGCCACACTCACTTCACCTCAACATGACCCCTGGGCTGAGGGTCGTGACCTCTCCCCCCCCCCCCGCCCTCTTTGGCCCTAGCTCTCGGATCCTGCAAAGGATTCTGGGATTGTTAGACCATGTCACACACCCCCCACCCGCACGACATATGCTAAGCCTGCAAAGGATTCTGGGATTGCCCCTCCCCCTACGCCAGACTCACGCCAGCCCCACAAAGGATTCTGGGCCAGCCAAGGCGGGGGAGGTTAAAGGTCGAGAGCCCCTTGGCACTCATGGGGTCGGCGTGAGGGGTGAAAGGTCGGAGGTCACAGGGGGTGACCCATACGTGCGGCATTGTCAATAAAGGCCTCTTAATGACCCTGCTGTTGCCTGGTGGTTTCTATGGGGGGGGGGTCACTGATCATGGGAGGAGCATGTGATGTCAGCCCCAGCCAATCAGGAGCCTCCAGGCAAGCGCGATGGGGATAGAAGTTTCTGATTGGCCAGGAAGTGGGTGGGTTGGGCTTTTCTGCCCAGGTGGAATGATCCATTAGCAGCTCGGAGGTGGGAATGGCCCATTATAGAGGGGAAATGGGGGTGACTCCAGTGGAATGGCCCATCCTAGCTGGGGGGAGGTGGGATGGAATGTGCCATTGCAGAAGGGCGGGAGGTGTCTCCTGATGGAAAGGTCCATTATAGAATCATAGGATGAGAAGGGACCTCGCGAGGTCTCTAGTCCCGTCCCCTGCACTCGTGGCAGGACTCACTATTATCTAGACCAGGGGAGGGCAAACCGGCACCACGTCCCTGCGGCCCCGGATGCTGGAGAAACTGGGGGTGGCCAAGACCCCCGCAGCTACCATTGGCCGGGGACAGGGACCTGCAGCCAATGGGAGCTTCAGGGGTGGTACCCACAGGCAAGGGCAGCGCTGCCGGACATGCTGGCCACTTCCAGGAGCGGCACAGGGCCAGGGCAGGCAGGGAGCCTGCCTTAGCCCCATAGTGCGCCACTGCCACCCCGGAGCCGCTCGAGGTAAGCTGTGCTGGGCCGGAGCCTGCACCCCAAACCCCTCCTGCACCCCAACCCCCTGCCGCACACCCTCCTGCACCCCGCACCCGTGCCCTGAGTCCCCTCCCGCACCCTTCCTGCACCCCAACACCCTGCCCTGAGCCCCTTCCTGCACCCCACCCCGCACCCCAACCCACTGCCCCAGCCCTACATTCATGGCCCTGCATGCACTTTCCCTACCCAGATGTGGCCCTCGGCTCAAAAGTTTGCCCACCCCTGATCTAGACCACCTCTGACAGGGGTTTGTCCAACCTGCTCTTAAAAATCCCCAATGACGGAGATTCCACCACCCCCTGGGCAATTTATTCTAGGGCTTCACCACCCGGCAGTCAGGAAGTTTTTCCCAATGTCCAACCGAAACCGCCCTGGCTGCAGTTTAAGCCCAGTGCTTCTTGGCCTGTCCTCAGCAGGTAAGAACAACAATTTTTCTCCCTCCTCCTTCTAACAACCTTTTACGTACTTGAAAACGGTTCTCATGTCCCCTCCCAGTCGTCTCCTCTCCAGACTAAACAAACCCAGGTTCTCAATCTTCCCTCCTAACTCATGTTTTCTAGACCTTCCATCATTTTTGTTGCTCTTCTCTGGACTCTCTCCAATCTGTCCACATCCTTCCTGAAATGTGGTGCCCAGACCCCGACACAATACTCCAGCTGAGGCCTGATCAGCGCGGAGCAGAGCGGGAGAATTACTTCTCGTGTCTCGCTTACAACACTCCTGCTACTCCAGCCCAGAAGGATGTTCGCTCTTTTTGCGACAGCGTTACACTGTTGACCCATATTTAGCTCTTGCTCCACTCTGACCCCCAGGTCCCTTTCCGCAGGACTCCTTCCTAGGCCGTCATTTCGCATCGTGTGCGTGCAACTGATTGATCCTTCATAAGGGGAGGACTTTGCATTTGTCCTTATTGAATTTCCTCCTATTTACTTCAGACCGTTCCTCCAGTTTGTCCAGATCATTTTCAATTTTAATCCTACCCTCCAAAGCACTTGCAACCCCTCCCAGCTTGGTATCTTCCGCAAACTTTATCAGTGTCCTCTGTATGCTGTTATCTAAATCATCGATGAAGATACTGAACAGAACCGGGCCCAGAACTGATCCCTGCAGGACCCCACTCGTTCTGCCCTTCCAGCCTGACTGTGAACCACTGATAATGACTGTCTGGGGACGATTTTCCAGCCAGTTTTGCACCCACCTTATAGTAGCTCCATCTACGGTGTATTTCCCTAGTTTGTTTATGAGAAGGTCATGTAAGACAGGATCAAAAGCTTTATACTAAAGTCCAGTTATACCATATCTACCACTTCCCCCTGTCCGCAGGGCTTGTCACCCTGTCAAAGAAAGCTGTCCGGTTGGTTTGACAACCTTTGTTCTTGACAAACCCAGGCTGACTGTTACTTATCACCTCATTATCTTCTAGGTGTTTGCAAACTGATTGCTTAATGATTTGCTCCATTATCCTTCCGGGTACAGACATTAAACTGACTGGTCTGTAATCCCCCGGGTTGTCCTTATTTTCCTTTTTAGAGATGGGCACTAGATTTGCCCTTTCCCAGCCTTTTGGAATCTCTCCCGTCTTCCGGGACTTTTCAAAGGGAATCGCTAACGGCTCCAATATCTCCTCAATCAGCTCCTGGGGTATTCTGGGATGTATTTCATCGGGCCCTGGTGACTTGAAGACCTCTAACTTGTCCAAGTAATTTTTCACTTGTTCTTTCCCTATTTTAGACTCCGATCCTTCCTCCTTTTCACTGGCATTCACTACGTTAGACGTCCCATCGCCACCAACCTTCTTGGTGAAAACCGAAACAAAGAAGTCGTTAAGCACCTCTGTCACTTCCACATTTTCTGTTATTGTCTTTCCCCCCTCATTGAGTAACAGGCCTACCCTGTCCTTGGTCTTCCTCTTGCTTCTAATGTATTTGTAGAATGTTTTCTTGTCTCCTTTTATGTCCCTAATTAGTTTGATCTCGTTTTGTGCCTTGGCCTTTCTAATTTTGTCCCTACAGACTTGTGTTATTTGTTTATATTCCTCCTTTGTAATTTGACCTAATTTCACTTTTTGTAGGACCCTTTTTTGAGTTTTAGATCACTGAAGATCTGGTGAAGCCAGGGTGGTCTCTGGCCATCCTTCCTGTCTTTCCTACGCAGGGGGATAGTTTCCTCTTGTGCCCTTAATAATGTCTCTTTGAAAAACTGCCAACCGTCTTCAATTGTCTTCCCCTTTAGACTTGCTTCCTAGGGGATCTGACCTACCAACTCCCTGAGTCTGCTGAAGTCTGCCTTCTGGAAATCCATTGTCTGTATTGTGCTGTTCTCCCGCCTACCAGTCCCTAGAATCGTGAACTCGACCATTCGTGATCACTTTCACCCCAGCTGCCTGCCAGGTTCCAGGGGTATAGACCATCCCATTAGAGAAAGGATGGGGGTGGCGTGAATTATAGGGGGTATTGGAATGTTCCATTATAGCAGGGATGGGGGTGTTGGAATGGTCCATTATAGGTGGAACATTTCATTTTGGAGAGGATGGGGGTGTCTCCTGGTGGAAGGGTCTATGATAGCAGGGGGTTGGGGTAAAAAGGCTCTTTATCTCGTGGGGGGGGAGGGGGCTAGTTCCTGATGGGATAACCCATTCTAGCTGATGAGGGAGAGTTCACAGCCCATTTAATGGGGAGGTGGTGTCTCCTGGTGGAAGGGCCCATTAGAGCAACCCGGGGAGGGTGCCACAGCGAGGAACTGCCTATTATAGCAGGTGGAAGTGGAACATCCGATTATTATATGGAGCGGGGAGTCTCCCAGTGGAATGGTCCATTGTATTTGTAAGTAAATATGGTTGGAACTTCTCATTGTAATGGGGAGGTGCCTCCAGGTGGAATGGTCCATTATAGCCAGTCAGATTGGAACATCCCATTATAATAACAAGGGGGCGTGTCATGGTGGATCTACAATACATCCACCCCCCTCAGCCTTCCCCTCCCTGGATTCTCCACCCTGCACCCCGGTTCAATGGAATATGCCCTAATAAACCTACTCCTTTTCCAGAAGACCCTCCTTTTGGGAATAAATTATGCAAATGTTACCACCCCTCTCTGAAATGTACCTATTTGCATAAATTATGCAAACAAAGATTTACATAATTTGCCTTAGGAAGCCTCCCCCATAATTACATAAATTATGCAGATAGGAAAAACTGTTAATGGCCCCCTTTGATTTTTCAAAACCCATGCTAATTACAGGCCCTCCGCCACCGGCATTGCGTTCTAGTCAGTCCCCCTCCTCCTGCTGAAGAAATTGTTCAAATGAACTGATTTTATTATGCCAGAAGCCTCGCCCCTTATGCAGATGAGGACATTAAACTACCTCAGTGGCATTACATCACAAGCCAGGATTTATGCCTATTAGAAGGCTCTCCAGGTATTAGCCCAGAAGTCTCTTAACTTTTGCATACACTATGCTAATGGCCAAAGATCTCCCTATGCCACTAGTTCATTACATCTCTGTTTATGCAAAGGAACAGACCCCCCGAATAATCCAGTTTTAGCATATTTTGCACGTTATGTAAATGAAGATAACCTTTAAATAACCCTGGTTAATTACAATTACACTATTAGCCTAGGCTACCTTGTATAAAAAGTTATGCAAACGAACAGAAGCCCTTAAGCACATGTCATTTTATGTTATCAATAGCCACCCTCCTATTGCATAAATTATGCAAATATAAAAGACCTGAATTTGAAACCAGGAACCTCCTTTGCTTGGCAGATATTATGCAAATGAGAGACAAACCCACGAACAAACCTCTCCTCTTTTGCATAAATTGTGCAAAACACAAAGCCTCCGCCCCTCTCCAAAAGCTCCTTCTTTTTGCATAAATTATGCAAATCACAAAAATACCCCGCTAAAGGCCACTCACTATTCCAGCCTGCAAGATTTCCCACCTCTTCGCATAAATTATGCAAATTATCAGTCCTGCGCAAACGCACTGGCCCTGGGAAGCCCCGCCCCCTCTTGATTGACCTTTCTCCGCCCCCTCCCAGTCTCTAGCCCCGCCCTTACGCAACGTGGGGGCGTGGCCTCCCCTGCGCCGCCGGGGTCTGGGACCCGGATGGCCGTTTAGTCGGTGCCTAGACGCCGAGGCTCCCACATCGGGCCCTGGAAAAAAAATAATAAAACAAGGGGGGGGGACCCGCCGTAATCCGCATCCATCCTCCGCCTGGCGATCCCATCCGCTCTCGGGAAGCCCGTATCCGGATAGAGCGGACCGAGCCCGATCCGAAGAGGTGGGTATCGACCCGGTTCCGACCTGCTGGGCTCGGCGCTCAGCCCCTATAAAGGGGGCGGGGGGGGGGAGACGGATCGGCTTGAGCCGGTAGAACGTTCAGGCCTCCGCCATCTTGTTCCCAGCCCTCTCCTTCTCCCTAACCCCCCCATCTTCATCCACATCCATCCGTCCCTCGGGGGCCCCCATCTTCCCCCCTGGACGCCCTCATCCCCACCCAAATCGCTCCCCTTGCCACCTCCAGGGGGCATTTTCCCCTTGGGGGGGCGTCTGGGGTCACTAACCCCCCCAATTCAGAGCCTCAGAGCGGAGGGTTCAAGTGACTGTTGGGGGGGGAGTAGCCCCCCCATTCCCCAAAACTTGTCCCCCATGGGCTCAATGAGGGGTCACCATGAGGGGTACGCAGTGGTGGGGGGCCTGGATCCCTCTTGGACCCCCACTTGGCCCCAGAATTTCACAGCCACTGAAGCTACCCCACAATTTTAAAGGGGGCTGAGGGGTTAATGGGGTTTTTGGGGTGAGGGGTTTCTGGGGGGGGGGGCTGGGCAGGTGGGGAGAGATGGGGTGAAGGCTGCTGTCACCCTCTTCCCCCCCCCCCCCATCGCTGTCAGTTTTGCCCCCAAGATTCAACCCACTGGACAAATCCGGCCTGCTCTTTGTGGGGTCCTGGCACACTTTTAGGAGCGGTCTTGGGGTACCACAGAAATCTGGGGTCCATGTTGATGCGTGGGCAAGGGGTGAATCTCATTGTTCTTTCTTTACTTCCCGGGCACCCTAAAAAAAAATCAACCCCACCAAACACCTCAACCCTCATTTTGGGTGGGCTTTTAATGCTACTGTTGGGGTGAGTGTGAAATTTGGGGTGCACATCGATGCCAGAGCAGGGCTGCATCTGACTGAACCCGCTGCTTTGTTTTTTTTCCAGTGGTACCCTAAAAAAAAAAAATCGAAACCACTGTAAAACCCTCATCTGTATTTCTGGGGTGGAATATGTTCATGTATTGGGGTGTTGAAATTTGGGGGGAGTAAATCAGAGCTAATTAAATCCCTTTTCATTCTTTCTGTAGCACCCTAAAATATTTGTTACTGACAAAACCGAGGCCACTTTTGTGGGGGGTACTAAGAAACAATGATGGAAATAATGGGCGGTCATTGAAATGTGGGATGTATGCTGTGGTAGAACAGGGGTGCCATTTAATGTCTCTCTTTCCCTCCTATATAAAGCGGCACCCTGAATTCATCTGAAAAACCCCATCCGTGCTACTGAGATGGTACTGTAATTTGGGGTGCATGCCTGCTGGTCTCGTGTAAACCTCCTTTTCAACCACACCTGAGAAAAATCTTAAACCGCTGTAAAAAACACCCCCCCCCCAATTTTGGGGGTAATAGACAACTTTCCTCATTGTGGGGTGCTGGTTTAGGACGCAGCCGGGGGGGTGGATCGAAATGACCCCCAATCCTTTCTCGGCCGCACCCTCATATTTTTAAATCGGTGGGGGGGAAAGCCAGTCCCCCATTTTCAGGCTGCTGGAAATCGGGGTGTTGCTGAAATCTGGGGTAGAGGAAGGTGATTGTGAAACAGGAGGTAGCTTTCCCTAATATTCCCCACCCTAAAAATAGTCCATTGTAATGGAAGGGATAAATATGGGGTGCTTGTAGTAGAATAGGGGGTGAATTAGCCCGTACGTTGATACCACCCTAAAAAAAGACCATTGGCAATTTAAATGATTTCATGGTGGTGTAGAGATTTGGGAGTGTATTTTGATGGTGTTGTGTAGCATTACCCCTCTTTCCTCTGTCCTGACACACCTGTTAGTCCCTCCTTTAAAATGATATTGGGGTGATTCACATTTGGGGTGTGTGATGGGATGAAGGAAGGTCTGTGTATCCCCCCCCCCGAAATAAGCCCCAATAACAAAAAAAAAAAAAAATCCACATGGGTGTTTGTTTGGGGTGGGGGGGTGCTGCCATTTTGGGGTGGTCCATTTGAACTCTACCCTATATTTCAGCACTGCCCTACACCTGCCAGCTGAAGGCATCAATCACAGATTCATAATCGGTCTGTGATTAGGGTGGGAATCAGTGGGTCTCTGTTGGTTTGGGGGGCTGAATTCTTCTTTTCTTTCTCTTTCTTACCCTGTAATTATCCTTGTCTCATAAAGACTGTTTAGGGCTATTATAATTGAATTTGAGGAGGTATGTACGCAGTGGAATGGAAATTTTACCCCACCCTTTCTTAATGCCAACTCAGGCTTCAGCAGCTAAATTATTTATATTCAGTCATTATCTGATGGTTGATTTATTATTATTTTTTAAATTAGGTTGAAAGTGAATTTTGGGGTGTGGAGCGGATGCGGTCTTGTTTTTTTTTAATCTAGGAAAGAAGTAAAATAAGAGATCTGTGTGAATTACTAATAAATATCCATTTAGATGTACAAACCCATTACATTTTGGGGTTGTGGAGATGGTAATTGGTCCCATATTTAAATAAAAATGAGAGACTAGAATAAAGAATGCATGCCGTGCTGTGTATACTGTAGGACTAATAACATAGATTGAATTGAAATTACTGACCGTTATGTGGGCATTTAAAAGATGGGGGAGCGAAGGGGGAAGAGTGGGGTTGGTATCCCTCGTTATTTTAATTTTGTTAATGTGGGTGTGCATAGTTGGTGCAAATTATTACCGTATTGTGTGTCATCTGTCTCCTGAAGATCTGGGGGGCTGGGACAGAACCAAAGAATAAAGGTTAATTTAGCAGCAGGCTTAGTTAGGGTTACAAGAAAATGAGGAATGGGGTGGAAAGGAATCAGCTAAAGTAATGGGTGGGGTCTTCTAATTTGCATGGTCAGGGCAATGTCGACATTGGTGGGGTGTCTTTGACATCTAATGATGAATTTAATAGTCAATCCGTATCTGTGTATCATGGCGACTCTCAGCTTAAGGCTGGGGGTCTCTTACCTGGAATTTATGGTACAAAAACATTCATTAATTCAGTAACCGTAAAGATTTTAAGACACCTCCCCAGGGGTATGCCAGTGGCACCCTACTAAAGACAATGCTAAATTAATAAACCATTCTAAATGAACAGACATTTTAATGAATTAACGTCCAGCTAGAGCCGTATTTGGGTATTGAAATCAGGGACCACCCTGATTATGCTGATGAATGCCAAATCCGAATGGTTTATTAATTCCATCTGCAGCGATATTCAGGATAACCTGCTCTCTGTACACTTATTGTTACCCAATGACACCAGCTGTGTTGTGAATGGATCCCCTTTTTGTGGGGGTGATGCTAAAATTATACCTAGGGGAATCTTTATTTTCGTCTCCCTTCAGTGCTCATGATGGAGCGTCCGTAATGTAGCCAAATTTCTACGTTTCATGGTGGGGAACTAAATGTAT
The DNA here is from genome assembly GCF_965152275.1 of Natator depressus. Lineage (NCBI taxonomy): Eukaryota > Metazoa > Chordata > Testudines > Cheloniidae > Natator > Natator depressus. Next base: position 46,855,189 of record NC_134247.1, read on the forward strand.
ACCATCGCTACAAAGAGACTGGAGGAAGAATTCAGGTCTATGTGTAATGTCTTTTTATCAGGGTGGCACTAAAAGGAGGGCCAGGAGAGATTGTTAAACCTTCCCTTTAATTACTAGGTAAATAATCCACAAATATTAGCACGCATCATATCTCTTAGAGAGGCCCCAAAATTACACTTACTCTAAAGCTTCGTACACTGTTTGAGGGGCAGCCGATGTTACATGTGACTGTAATGGGCCTTTTAAAAAGAAAAGCCGTAATTTGAATGATCAAAATTTGTGCAAAGAACTGGACACCTGAATAGCGAGGGTTTGCCTGATCCCAAATCAAGATTAAAATACAATATCAATTGTCACTTTCCCAGTGAGTTCGAGTGGATGCTGCCCTGTTCCTGGATACTTCAGATGTAGAGGAATTGGTGCTTAAAGAAACCCCAACCTCTCTGCTTCCTTCTCCGACAGCTTCCTTCTGTCTGCCAATCAAATATCTGTAAAATAAAGATTCTTCCCTCCCACCCCCTAAAAAAGTGTTTTGCCCCTTGGTCTCTAAGTAACTTGCAGTCATTTTTGGGAGATAATTGTCATGGTGTTACAATCTTAACACAGGATTTCAAAGATGGGCACTTATGCGATATGTGTTTATCCAGTGCTGTATCATTCACCCTTTGATTAAATATAAATCATGTTAGTGTGTTGTATTTTTCTGCATCTAGTGGATACAGCTGTGAATTGGACCAGTTATTAATATTGTCTTGTTTACTCCTCACTTTGTGATGTGATTATCCTGTTTATTTAACAGTATTTGTATTTCATAGTGGTGTTACGTACCAGGTACACTTAATCCTGCCTGTATGGGCTAGATTATCTCTTCCAGGCCTACATTTCTGTCATTCTGTGGTGGTTGTATCCCCTGTTCATTTGTTAACAATATATATTGTGCGTGTATATTGTTAATTTTCTGTTTAACAATATAGTTTTGTATTTAACAGTATATTTATTCTGGGTGCATTTTAATCTTTGTTCCTAAAAATATCCTGTATTCTCTTCCTTTCTTAGTAATATTTCTTAACAGTATCTTGTATTTCTTAGCCATATTGGTGTGACATTGTTAACACAAGGTACTGCCACCCAATAAGAGGCATGCATGGTATCGTTAACAGTGTTTTCATTAAGTGTTTACGCCATGACTGGATTGTTTCCCCTTTAAATCTTAATAATCTTCGTGGCTCTGGATGTCTTGCTAACAAGTAGAGAGATGTGAACAATCTACATCCACAATAAGAAATCCTCACAATAAGAAATCATTTTGAATTAAAATGTCTGCAAATACAGAGTACTGCTCTTGAGACAAAAAAGCTGTTTATAAGGTTTGGGCCCCATCCCGCAATAATGACCCTTAGCTTTTACCTAGCACTTTCCATGTAGAGCTTTCAGTCTTTTACTAAGAAGGGTCAATATCCTTCTCCCGAGTTTACAGATGTGGAAACTGAGTCACGGGGGAAGTGACTTGCCCAAGGTCACCCAAGAGGCCGGGACGGAGCTAGTTCAAGGCAGGTGTCCTGAGTCCCTGTCCAGTGCATTATCTGCTAGGCCACAGGCTGCCTCTCTAAAGAAAATGCAGGATGGTATTTACGACTACAGAGCACTGTACGTAACCCACTGGAGAAATTAATTAATATCGGTGGCCATTGGAAACACAGAGGCTCGTACCAGTGTCTTTGCGCTGTGTGGGTTATTTACACTTGGCTGTGTTGGTTAACAATCTTTGTATTTATTAAGATTCTGGATTTTTTTCCTCTCCTGTTCTTGACCAGTTGTTTTTTGTTGATTCCTTCCATTCCTCCTCATTTAACAGCGTTTGATTATTCTGGGTAGATTGTAAGAGGACTGTGTAGTTTTCATGTGGATTTGTGTGTGCCCTTCCTTTGTTAATAGTAATTTTGTTAGCGATAATTGTGGACGGCTTGTAAACTGAATGCTTTGGATACACCTCTCCATTAGCAGGATTTTTTTTGCTAGCCATATTTGTTACTCTCTGCAGATTGGACAGTTCTTGTATGGATTTATTTACACTCCTCTTTATTCTTAGGCTATTTTATGAGTTGTTCTTGGAGTGGATTGTGTTTACACTTTTATTTTCTCTGTCACGCATTCCTGTCCTCCTGCTTGCTTCCCCGCCTTCTCAAAATCCAGCCAGAAATTAATTCAGGGTAGAGCAGTGGCCTGTTGGACAGGGGGTCAAACTAGAGGATGACAGTTATCCCTTCTGGCCTTAATCTGTGAAAATAAACCCAGCCATCAGTATCAAGACCTCCGTGAGGTGTGGCTGTAAAATTACCACCTGTCAATCTGGGGCAGTGAAGCCATGGGTTTTAAGGGACCATTAGATCATCTGGTCTGAGTTTTCTTGTGTCAGCCTGGCAGGTTGGAAATCCCAAACGACAATAGCCGCCCCATGGCCTGTGATTGCCGAATCTGATCTCTCTGCGCCATGGATTGATCTTTAATTCTGTCCTCACCAAACCTCCCCCTAAATCGGTCTGCGCTTGGGGAGGAAGGGAGAGACATCTCTGGTTCTTTCCCCACCGCCCCTCTCTTTCCCCCTCATGGCTGCTAAAAAGCAGCTAATCTCATTTTCCCCTTTCCCAGGCCCTGCCAAGGGAGCGCTTGCAGCCTCGCTGGGCTCTGGAGAATTCCTCCCACCTGCAGTCTTTCCGCCCAGCTGTGTCTTCCAGCTCTGGGCTGGGGGGTATTGGCTCAGCCAGGAAGTATGGGGAAATCGGGCACAGTGATTTCAGAGAGCAAGCGCACAGATTTAGCTTTCGATTGGAAACTGCTGCAGATACCTTGGCGAGACACCTGCTTTACAGGGATGTGTTTTACAGCCAGGTGTCACGGAGTGTGGGGGAGTCCAGGCCCTGCACCCCTCTTCCTGGGATTCACTGAGACTCTCAGCCAGCCAGTGAAACAGAAGGTTTATTGGACAACAGGAACACAGTCCAAAACAGAGCTTGTGGGTACACCCAGGACCCCTCAGTGAAGTCCTTCTGGGGGAGCAGGGAGCTTAGACCCCAGCCCTGGGGTTCCCTGTGTTCCTCCACCCAGCCCCCACCTGAAACTAAACCCACCGAGCAGGTTCCCTGCTGCAGCCTCCGTCCACATTCCTGGGCAGAGGTGTTACCTCCCCCTCCCCCTCCTGGCTCAGGTGACAGGCTCTCAGGTCTCCCGTCCCCAGGGCACATTCCCAGGTCAACACTCCCCCCTCCCTGCTGCGTCACATCGTCACATCTCTCCCCCCTTCGAGACTGAACTGAGCGGGGTCACTGTGACCAGTGACCTGGGGAAGTTCGGGGCCCCCTCTCCGGGACAGAGCATCCGCTATCAGGTTGGCACTTCCCTTCACGTGGACCACGTCCATGTCGTAATCCTGCAGGAGCAGGCTCCACCTCAGGAGCTTGGCGTTGGCTCCTTTCATCTGGTGCAGCCAGGTCAGGGGAGAGTGGTCGGTGTAGACGGTGAAGTGTCGCCCGAAGAGATAGGGCTCTAGTTTCTTGAGGGCCCACACCATGGCCAGGCACTCCTTCTCGATGGCCGCATAGTGTTGCTCCCGGGGTAGCAACTTCTTGCTCAGGTACACGATGGGGTGTCTCTCCCCCTTTTCATCCTCCTGCATTAACACCGCCCCCAGTCCCGTGTCGGAGGCGTCGGTGAACACCACAAAGGGCTTGTCAAAGTCTGGGTTTGCTAGAACTGGGCCACTGACCAGAGCCTCCTTCAGCGCCCGGAAAGCCTCCTGGCACTGCTCGGTCCAGACCACCTTGTCTGGCTTCCCCTTCTTGCATAGCTCAGTGATGGGGGTGGCTATGGCGCTAAAGTGGGGCACAAATCTTCGGTAGTATCCTGCCATCCCAATAAAGGCTTGGACCTGCTTTTTGGTGTGGGGAGCGGGCCAGTCTCTGATCACCTCCACCTTGGCCGGTTCCGGCTTTAGGCGGCCGCGCCCCACCCGATGGCCCAGGTAAGATACTTCAGCCATCCCCACCTTGCACTTCTCCGCTTTGACAGTCAGCCCAGCCCCCTGGAGTCGGTCCAGCACTTGTCTAACCTGGGACACGTGGTCCTCCCAGGTCTGGCTAAAGACACAGATGTCGTCAATATACGCCACGGCAAAACTCTCCATCCCCCTCAGGAGCTGGTCCACCAGGCGCTGGAAGGTGGCCGGCGCTCCCTTGAGGCCGAAAGGCAGGGTCAGAAACTCATAGAGCCCCAGAGGGGTGATAAAGGCCGATTTCAGCCGGGCATCTGCATCCAGCGGCACTTGCCAGTAGCCCTTTGTAAGGTCCATGGTGGTAAGGTACCGAGCTCCTCCCAGCTTGTCTAGGAGCTCGTCCGGCCTGGGCATGGGGTAGGCATCCGATACAGTGATGGCATTGAGCTTCCGATAGTCCACACAGAACCGGACTGACCCATCCTTTTTGGGGACCAGCACCACCGGCGAGGCCCAAGGGCTGGCCGATGGCTGGATCACCCCCAAAGCCAGCATGTCCCGGACCTCTCTTTCCAGGTCCTGAGCAGTTTTCCCTGTGACTCGGAAGGGGGAGCATCTTATCGGCGGGTGCGACCCTGTCTGCACCCGGTGGACAGTCAGATTAGTGCGTCCAGGCTGGTTGGAAAACAGCTGTCGGTACGGATGCAGCACCCCCCTGACCTCAGCTTGCTGGGCAGGGGTGAGCTGATCCGAGAGGGGGATTGTTTCCAGGGGGGAACCAGCTCTGGTCCCAGGGAATAGATCTACTAAAGGGTCATCTCCCTGCTCCTCCCACTGACCACACACAGCTAACACCACATTCCCCCTGGCATAATATGGCTTCATCATATTCACATGGTACACCCGGCGGTGGTGGGCCCGGTTCGACAGCTCCACCACATAGTTTACCTCATTGAGCTGCTTGACGACCTTGAACGGGCCCTCCCAGGCGGCCTGTAGTTTGTTCTTTCTCACGGGGATGAGAACCATCACCTGATCCCCGGTGGCGTAGGCACGGGCCCGCGCCGTGCGGTCATACCAGACCTTCTGCTTCCTCTGGGCTCTGGCCAGATTCTCCCTGGCCAGGCCCATGAGTTCAGCCAGTCTCTCTCGGAAGGTCAGGACATACTCCACCACTGACTCTCCATCGGGAGTGGCCTTCCCCTCCCACTCGTCTCTCATCAGGTCCAGGGGGCCCCTCACCCTCCTTCCATATAACAGTTCGAAAGGCGAAAATCCGGTAGACTCCTGGGGCACCTCCCTGTACGCGAACAGCAGGTGAGGTAAGTACTTGTCCCAATCCTGCGGGTGCTGGTTCATAAAGGTTTTCAGCATCATCTTTAGCGTCCCGTTAAACCTCTCCACCAGCCCATTGGACTGGGGGTGATACGCTGAGGCCCAGTCATGCCGGACCCCACATTTCTCCCACAAGCACCGGAGCAGGGCCGACATGAAGTTGGAGCCTTGGTCTGTCAAGACTTCCCTGGGGAACCCCACTCGGCTGAAAATGGTCAGGAGCGCATCTGCCACGGTGTCTGCTTCAATGGAAGCTAAGGGCACTGCCTCGGGGTAGCGGGTGGCGAAATCTACCACCACCAGAATGTATTTCTTCCCCGACCGGGTCGTCTTGCTGAGAGGCCCCACGATGTCCATGGCCACCTTCTGGAAAGGCTCCTCTATGATGGGCAAAGGTCTCAACGCCGCTTTCCCCTTGTCCCGGGCCTTCCCCACCCTCTGACAGGGGTCACAGGATCGGCAATACTGCCGGACGGTGGTAAAGACCCCGGGCCAGTAAAAGTTCTGTAGCAACCTCTGCCGGGTGCGCCGGATTCCCTGGTGCCCTGCGAGGGGGATGTCATGGGCCAGGGACAGGAGCTTGCGGCGGTACTTCTGGGGGACCACCAGCTGCCTCCTGATCCCACAGGACTCCCCTTCCCCTGGGGGAGCCCATTCTCGGTACAGGAACCCCTTCTCCCACAGGAACCTCTCCTGGCAGCCTCTCCTCATGGTCCGTCCCTCACTGAGGTCGGCCAGGTCCCTGAGCTTCTGCAAGGAGGGATCTTTCCTCAACTCGGCCTGGAACTCAGCGGCTGGGGAAGGGATGGGGCCCGGTTCCCCCTCCGTGGCCAGGTCTGAGGCCGCAGCCTCTCTGAGCCGTGCCCCTCGGCGCTCCCTCCCCACCCGAGTAGGGTCTCGCGCCTCCAGTGTGGTACCCTCCCCAGGGTCAGGTCGCAGTGCCCCTCGCCGGCTCTGGCTACGGGTCACAACCAGGGCGGTCTGGGGGTCGCTTGGCCAGTCCTCTAGGTCTCCCCCCATCAAAACTTCAGTGGGCAAATGGTGGTGTACCCCCACATCCTTGGGGCCCTCCTTGGTCCCCCATTTCAGGTGTACCCTGGCCACGGGCACCTTAAATGGGGTCCCGCCCACCCCCGTCAGGGTCAGGTAGGTGTTGGGCACCACCCGATCTGGGGCCACCACCTCGGGCCGGGCCAGAGTCACCTCCGCGCCCGTATCCCAGTATCCATTGACCTTCCTCCCATCCACCTCCAGGGGAACAAGGCACTCTCTCCGGAGGGACAGCCCCGCACCCACCCTGTAAACCGAGCACCCTGAGTCCAGAGCCTCCAGCCCTCTGGCGGGGCTGGCTGGGGGTACTCTTCCCTCCTGAGCAGGTGGCAAACTGGTAGCCCCCCTTTCCTGGGTCGCCTGCCCCTCGTCCAGCTGAGTCCCTACCCAGTTAACCCTGGGTAGGTTGGGTCTGCTCAGTTTGTCCCTGAGCCCGGGGCACTGGGCCCGTACGTGGCCTCTCTGGCCACAGTGATAGCAGCTCAGGTCACGTTGGTCCCCTCGAACGGGTCGGAGGGGCCCGACACCAGGCGTTCCCCTTTGGAGGGGGTTCTCCCTATTTCCCCGCTGGGAGGCCCCATGGTGACTCTCTCTCTGCATCGGGGGGGGCCTGTTCTTTTGGGACTCCTCCCGGCTACCCCCTGACCGACTGTTCACAAACTCGTCGGCCAGCTGCCCTGCATGCTGGGGGTTCGCGAGCTTTTTGTCCACCAGCCACAGCCTCAGGTCGGAAGGGCACTGTTCATACAGGTGCTCCAGTACGAACAGGTCAAGCAGGTCCTCTTTAGTTTGGGCCCCCGCTGTCCACTTGCGGGCATATCCCTGCATCCTGTTGACCAGTTGTAGGTAGGTGACCTCAGGCGTTTTACGCTGACCCCGGAACCTTCTCCGGTACATCTCGGGGGTCAGCCCAAACTCACGGAGCAGGGCCTGTTTGAACAGTTCATAGTCCCCTGCCTCTGCCCCTGTCATCCGGCTGTAGACCTCCACGGCTTTGGGGTCCAGTAAGGGGGTGAGGAACTGGAGCCTGTCTGCAGGGTCAACCCTGTGCAGCTCGCAGGCATTCTCAAAGGCCGTCAGGAAGCTATCTATGTCCTCCCCCTCCTTCCGCTGGGCCAGGAAGCACTTATCAAAGCTCCTTGCAGTCTTGGGTCCCCCCTCACTCACCGCAGCCGGGGCCCCTCTGCTCCTCAGCCTGGCCAGCTCCAGTTCATGCTGTCTTTGTTTCTCCTTCTCCTGCTGCTCATGTTGACGTTCCCTCTCCTTCTCCTGACGTTCCCTCTCCTTCTCCTGACGTTCCCTCTCCTTCTCCTGACGTTCCCTCTCCTTCTCCTGACGCTCATGTTGACGTTGTTTTTCATGATCCTCCAGCTCCCTCATTTTCCTCTCCCTCTCCCATTCCAGCCGCATCCGCTCCAGGGATGGGGAGCTCCGCTGGGAGGATCCCCTGCTGGCTGCTGGGGTCAGGGGGCCCTCGGTATTCGCTGGGCTTCCCACAACCCCTCCCCCAGGCATAGGTAGGAAGGGTCTCGGGGTGTCCTGGGCAGCAGCCTGACCCCTCCCAGCCTGGTCAGGCCCCAGGGCCCACGCTGCGTCCGCCGGGCGGCTTCCCTCAGGGACAGGGATCGGGTCATCCAAGCGATCCCTCTCCTCCAGCTGGGCAATCAGCTGTTCCTTGGTGGACCTCCCGATGCGCAGCCCCCTCTGCCTGCACAGCTCCACCAGGTCGCTCTTAAGGCGTTTAGCGTACATCTCCCGGCTGGCCACTCGCAGGCCGGGCAGCTTTCCACGGTTTCCAGGAAAAGCCCCTAGTGTGCCAGTCCTTCTTGAGGTCACCACCTCTTTGCCAGGGTCGAGCTGCAGACTCCTCCGCCCCTGGGACCGCTCGCTGCAATCCCCCGGGGGACCCTGTTACTGCAAAAGTCCTTCTCTCTGGTCACACACTCCCAGGGGTTAACCGCCCCCTGAAACCGTCTCTCTCTGAATCTTCAGCACACCTGGTCCCCGTCAATCCCCCTTCGTTTTACTGTTCCCCAGTCACTTACTGCAGGAAGCGCCGTTCACGGGGTGCAGTAGATCCCACCGCTGCCACCAGTTGTCACGGAGTGTGGGGGAGTCCAGGCCCTGCACCCCTCTTCCTGGGATTCACTGAGACTCTCAGCCAGCCAGTAAAACAGAAGGTTTATTGGACAACAGGAACACAGTCCAAAACAGAGCTTGTGGGTACACCCAGGACCCCTCAGTGAAGTCCTTCTGGGGGAGCAGGGAGCTTAGACCCCAGCCCTGGGGTTCCCTGTGTTCCTCCACCCAGCCCCCACCTGAAACTAAACCCACCGAGCAGGTTCCCTGCTGCAGCCTCCGTCCACATTCCTGGGCAGAGGTGTTACCTCCCCCTCCCCCTCCTGGCTCAGGTGACAGGCTCTCAGGTCTCCCGTCCCCAGGGCACATTCCCAGGTCAACACTCCCCCCTCCCTGCTGCGTCACATCGTCACACCAGGACTCTGGGTTCTGTCCCCAGCTCTGGGAGAGGAGTGGGGTCCGGTGGGTTAGAGCTGGGGGGCTGAGATTTCATATGGCTGACTCCAGGTAGCTTTATGCTGGATTTCCCCATCGCCAGACACTTGGGGTGAGTTGCACCTTCCAAAATCCCAGATAGCCCCATCCCGTGTCCTCACCCGACCCCAGTACTGAGCTATACCACAGCTGTCAGGGAGACCCTGGGATCCCAGCGTCTCAGCTGAGGTGAGCTCAGGCTCAGAGGGTGAGTCAAGGACGTGTCCTTAAAGGGGCAGGCGTAGGCATGGAGGATGGAGTGAAACTAACCCCAGGGGTTAGAAACGCTTCCCTTCCCTGCCCCGGGTCTGACCAGGAAGGAAAACACCAATTGCCTCAGGGCCATGTAACTTGTTTGTTTGGGATTACACAAATGGCCTGATCAGTTTCATCTTCCCTTGTTTGTTTGGGACTACAGAAATAGCTCCCTCATTCCTGGTTCCCTGTTATGTGGTTTTGAGGAAGTACCTGCGTTACTTTCACAGTCTCTTGTTGTTTGGGACTATGTTCAGAGCCAGATCTATTTCACCCCCATTGTCGTTTATGTTGCAAGGGGAAAGTTTGAAATCCAAAGCAAACCAGCCCCTGTCACTGGTGAAATTCCAGCAAAACCTTTCCCAGGGATGCTGAGTTGGCTGACTTATTCTTATAACAACCCTCACGTTCTTGGACTTCAAATAAAAACCATACAGGACTCAACCATTCTCATAAAAAAACCAGGGCTCACTTTGTCTGATACTGTCTCCGTCATTTTCTTTTTTAAAAATGTTATCTCCTAGGAAGTGGGTGAGGTGGTTTGTGTGGGACCTAACATAAGCACAGAGCTTCAAACCAATTCCTCTTGAAACACCAGCTTTCAGCGAAAAGGCAAATACGGCCTTTGGATTTGTAAAAGTGACAAGGAAACTAGGAAGGGCAGCAAAATGGCAGGATTCCCGGATCCTGTCCCAGGCTCTAGCTGGGGTGTGGGGTTAGAGGGGATGGGGCTGGGAGCCAGGACTCCTGGGTTCTCACCTCTGTCCTTCCTGCAGCCAGAGGCACGTTTCGCAAGGAGCCAGGAGGAACCAACGTACTCAATGACCTTCCAGCGCGATGTCAGATCGTTTGGGGCAAACAGCAAAGGGGAAGGATGGAAAAAAGTATTCGTCGCTCAACCTGTTTGATACGTACAAGGGGAAGTCCTTAGAGATTCAGAAACCCACAGGTACTGGCACGAGGGGGGGCTATGCTGCAGGGAGGCAGGTGGAGGGGTCAGAACAGGCCCTAACTTCTCTCTCCCTACAGTAGCCCCTCGCCATGGCTTGCAGAGTCTCGGGAAAGTTGCCATTGCCCGGCGTATGCCACCCCCTGCGAACCTGCCAAGCTTAAAAGCGGAGAACAAAGGCAATGACCCCAACGTCTCACTAGTACCAAAAGACGGGACAGGATGGGCAAGCAAGCAGGAACAGTCAGACCCAAAGAGGTGAGGAGCCTTCCGCTCTGTGTGAGGGTGGGCCTGGCTCAGAGGGGCAGGGAAATGGGACACGGGGCCTTTCCCCTCTAGGGGGCACCGGCTCCCATCTGGTCCCAGGTCTGAAGTCTCTTTCTCTCTCGCTCGCTCTCCATCGTCTGGCCTCTTTCATTCCCTCCATCCCAGTACCGATGCCTCGACAGCTCAGCCGCCGGAATCGCCGTCACCGCCGGCTTCACAGACGTCTGCCTCAAACCCACCGAAACGACCCCCAACAGCACCCGAGGTGAAGATGGGGGGGGGGGGGGCGGGTCCTCCCTTGACAGGGATCAAGATCCTGGGGGTGCCTTTAGGGGAACTCCCCAAATAGTGTCCATGGTGGAGAACAAGGAGAGTCCTGACTCCCAGCCCACCGTTCTAACCACCACTCCCATTCCAGAGTGGTAGAGAGAACCCAGGAGTCCTGGCTCCCAGTGCCCCTGTTCTAACCCACCAGACCCCACTCCCCTCCCAAAGCCAGGGGGAGAACCCAGGAGTCCTGGCTCCCAGCTCACCTGTTCTAACCCACCAGACCCCACTCCCCTCCCAAAGCCAGGGAGAGAACTCAGGATTTCTCTCTTGCAACCAGCCTGCGTCCATGTCACTGACACCTAGACCCTGCTGGCATTTCCTAGGGCCACGGGGGGCGCTAGTGCTGGAGGTTGGTGCTGCGGCCTGTAGCCTCTCTGCCGAAGGAGCATCCCAGCCTTGGCCCAGAACCTGAGAGTGAATCAGCCAGTGGGAGCTGTTCAATGGGCAGCTGGGAACATGTTGCTGGTGGGTGGATCTTGGGAGACTAGTGAGGGGCCTGCAGTCCCCAGAATCAACCTAACCCCACCCCCTCCTTTGTTCTGTCAGAATCCCCCTACAGTAGCAAGCGGGGTAAAGTCTTGGGCACAGGCCAGCGTTACCCATGGAGCGCAAGGAGATGGTGAGTTTGTTTACCGATCCCCCGGAGTGGAGCTCGGGGGCACTGTGCGGCAAGGAGCTGGGGCTTCTTAGGGGGATGCTCTAATGTCAAACACACCATTAGCCTGTGGAACTCTCTGCCACTTGATGTCATGGAGTCAAAGAGCCTAGCAGGCTCAGACACTTCAGTGGCTGATGGGAGCTCTCAGGCTCAGTTAGAGGGGATGAGACATGAGGGCTCCAACCCCAACCCCAACTGTCCAGGGCCTGAGCCCACTGCTGAGCCAGTGATCAGGAAGGACATGCCCACCCCCATTGGGCACCACCCACAGGCTGGTTTCTGGCATGGACTTCCGAAGCAGCTGGCCATGACCACTCAGAGACAGGCTAGGTGGGTCCCAGTCTCATTCAGCCTGGCAGTTCCCTGGCTTGGTCCTCCAGGATCAGAGAGGTGGTAATTCCTCTGGTCCTTGGTCCTCCAGGGTCATGGAGGTGGTAATTCCTTTGGTCCTTGGTCCTCCAGGGTCATAGAGATGAAACACATTGGCCCTCAAGGGTTGGAGAGTTGGCACGTCACAGCCTCTTGCTTCTAGCTTCATAGAGGTGGAGGATAATAGGTTCACCAGGGTCATAGAGGTAGCAATTCTCACCCCTTTGGTCCTGAAGGGTCATAGAGCTGGAAGATAATTGGCCCTCCAGGGTCATAGAGGGGACAATTCTTTCTGTTCCATGGTCCTCCAGGGTCATAGAGGTGGGCTAGACAGTCAGCCTCCCTCTCTCTGCAGGTGGAAAGGGATCAAGCCTACTGTCGCGATTCTCTCGCGAGGAATTTCCGACCCTGCAGGCGGCTGGAGACCAGGACAAAGCTGGCAAAGAAAAGGACACTACCGATGCGTCGTATGGGCCCGGACCAAACCTCCGCCCCCAGAGTGAGCCCCGCCCCTACAGGGGGTGCACCCCCACCCAGGAAGGGGTGCCCCAATGCGGCGCTGGGGGCCTCTGCTGCAGGGCGAGGGAGGGGGACACAAGGAGAGGCCTGTGACATTCTGTGTCATCAAACACCCCAATGTCCTGGGCCCCCTAACTGAACCGTGAACCCGGCTGTGTCAGCCAAACCTTGGCCAGCCCATTCCCCTGCCTACCACAGGGTCCCCCTCCACCCTACCCCCCGCGCGGGTCCCCTTCTCTGCGGGTCACAGCCTTGTTCTGTTCAGCTGGTCCCCTGTTTCTGCACCCCACCCCAGAGGGGCCGCATCTCTGTGCTGGGACAGGTCCGCGGACAACCAGCCCCTGTGGCTGCACGTTGCCTTACCCCTTCCCCCTTTCCTTTGCAGATGCGACGAGCTGGCGGGATGGAGGCGGGCGGGGCACTGACGGGGAGGTGCCCGAGCAGCACCCTGGAGCCCCCGACGGGCGGGCTGGGGTGGGCGTGCAGCCCTCCGCCCCGCCCCACTTCCCTCCCTACCGGGGCATGATGCCACCATTCGTGAGTGTCCCGGGGACGGGGGGGGTTTGCTCCGTGGGGAGGGGGAGCGAAAAGGTGGCGGGGGAGGTTTGGCTGGGGGGGTGGATACCCACACGGGGAAGTGATCCATCTCTGTGACTGAGGGTGGGTCAGCAGATCAAGGGTTATGGGGAGGGGCTGAAATCTCCCACCCCCCAAGCATTGGGGGGGGCACCCTAACTTCCTGTCTCCCCTCAGATGTACCCCCCGTATCTCCCGTTCCCGCCTCCGTATGGGCCGCAGGGACCTTACCGCTACCCTACCCCGGACGCACAGAGGTGAGTGGAGGGGTTGGGGGGGGGGGGGCATCAGGATGCCTGGGTTCTCTCCCCAGCTCTGGGGGCGAGTGGGGTCTAGTGGTTGCATCCAGGAGCCAGGACTCCTGGGTTCTCTCCTTGGCTTGGGGGAGGGGAGTGGGGTCTAGTGGGTTAGAGCAGGGGGGTGGGGCTGGGAGCCCGGACTCCTGGGTTCTGTCCCTAGCCCCTCTGTGCTTCTCCCTCCCCCCCAGGTTCCCGCGGCTGGCTGGACCCCGCCCCTCACAGCCCCCCCAGCGCGTGTCAGAGCCGGTGAGCCGCCCGCCCGTGCTCAGGCAGGACGACCTGAAGGAGTTTGACGAGCTGGACCAGGAGAATGACGAAGGCTGGGCAGGTAGCGCCCCTCACTGGGGATCCAGAGCGGGGGGGTCCTCGAAATCCCTGGGGGTGGGGGTGGTTGGGGGGGCGCTCCCTTCCACCCCGGCACCCTGGGGTCCGGCTGCGGGGCTCTGACGCCGTCTGTCTGTCTGGCCAGGCGCGCACGAGGAGGTGGATTACACCGAGAAGCTGAAATTCAGCGACGAAGAGGACGGCAAAGAGTCTGACGAGGAAGGGGCCGAGAAACAGTAAGAGAGACCCTGGGACGCCAGCCCCCTATCTGCCCTTCCCCTGCCCCCCATTGGGCCCCGCCAGCCCGTCCTGCCCCCTGCTCGGCCCATCCTACCCCCCGCTTGGACCCCCTGGCCCATCCTTCGCCCCATCCCGCCCCCTCCAAGCTCAGACTTGCTGGCCCGGAGCCGGCGCGTCCTGCCCCACATCCCTGCCCATCCCTTCACACCCAGCTCCAAAAAGGACCCACCAGCTCATCCAGCCCCCTGGATCAGACCCGCCAGCCTGTCCTGCCCCACAACTCTGGATCAGTCTACTGGCCCATCCAGTCCGTCAGCACAGACCCGCCGGCCTGCCCCCTTCCACCCTCTGGCTCGGTCCCGCTAGCCCATTCTGCCCTGCATCCATGCCCCCCAACCCCGGATCAGACCCACAGGCTTGCCCCTGCCCCACCCACCCCCGATCAGAGCCGTGGTCCATCTCGCTGTGTTTATTGCTGATCTCTGACCTCTGCCCCCCAGCCAGGACAGCGAGGGGCTGGGCCTCGAGGGCAAGAAGGCCAGCAGCCCCAAGGAGGAGCTGCCCCCTGTCAAGGCGGCCTGGGCCGAGGGGGCCAAGGAACCGCCCGCTGCCCCCACACCTCGCCCCCCGCCGCCGCCACCCCCACCCCCCAACCGGGGCAACTGGGGGCAGCCCAACGACTTCCCAGTGAGTGTTTGGGGGGGGCCGGAGGGTTCGCTGTGGGGGTTCCAGGGGGGATCTAAGGGCAGTGGGGCGGAGTCGGGGGGGCCGGACTAGGATTTCGGGGGGGTATGGGGGAAGGTTGGGGCGGGCGAGGGGCAGGGTCCGGCTCTCCCTGACCCGCCCCGCCCCCCAGGCGCGCCCGCCGGAGGACGAGGACGAGGCGTGGCGCCAGCGACGGAAGCAGTCCTCCTCGGAGATCTCGGCGGCGGTGGAGCGGGCACGGCGGCGCCGGGAGGAGGAGGAGCGCCGCATGCAGGAGGAGCGCCGGGCCGCCTGCGCCGAGAAGCTCAAGCGCCTGGACGAGAAGTTTGGGGCCCCCGACAAGCGCCTCAAAGCCGAGCCCCCCAAGGAAGCGCCGGCCCCCCCGCCACCGCCCCCGGCCCCAGCCGTCTCCGGCCCCCCGGCCGCCACAGCCCCCCCGGCCCCGGCTCCCCCAGAGGAGAACAGAGACCAGGAGGAGCCGACCCCGGCCAGCAAACCCCGGAGCAGCTTCGACGCCGGGCCAGGTAGGAGGCATCTTGGGGGTCCCGGGTAACCCGCCCCCCCGGGGGCCACATCTCAGCAGGGGCCGCCGGGCAGGCGCAGCCAGGTGAGGCCTCTCTGCTCCCATGTCATGCCCAGCGACTGACACCCCCCCCCCCCCCGTTCTTCCCCAGCCGAGCCCCCTGCAGCGCCTGCCCCCAAAGAGGCGCCCGAGGTCCCGGAGGAGCCAGTGGTGGTGCCGGCCCCCCCGGCGGCCCCTGCCGCACCCAAGACGGAGCCCAAGGGCGAGACCGTGGCGCCCCCACGCCAGCCGCCCCCGGCCCAGGCCCTGGGCTACTCCAAGTACCAGAAGTCTCTGCCGCCCCGGTTCCAGCGGCAGCAGCAGGTAACAGCTGGGGGGCTCCCTAGGGGGCGCTGTGCTGGAGGAGGGGGACTGTGGGGGCCCTTGCTGGGGGGGGTGCAGCCCTGCATGGGGGGAGCCATTGGGGGGGGGGCTGCAGCCCTGCTTGGGGGCAGCCGCTGGGGGGGCCCTCGCCGGGGGGGGGTGCCGTCGCTGGAGGGGGAGCTGCAGCCTGGCATGGGGGGTCCCTCGCAGAGCGGCGCGGGGGGGCCGTGGGGGGGCTGCAGCCTGGTGCGGGGGGGCTGCAGCCCGGCACGGGGGGGGCCGTGGGGGGGCGCTAACCCCGCTGTGCCCCACAGGAGCAGTTGCTGAAGCAGCAGCAGCAGTGGCAGCAGCAGCATGGGCTGCCTCCGGCGCCCCCCTCCCCCCAGCAGCAGGCGGCGGCCTCCCTGGCGGGCCTGGGCCCCTCGCCCGGTATCCACCCTCCGCAGGGGGCGGGGCAGCAGCAGGCCCCTCCCCCCCCGCAGCAGGCCCCGCCGAAGGCCATGTACCCAGGCTCCATGGGGCGCCCTCCGCCCATGCCCCAGATGAACTTCGATCCCCGCTGGATGGTGATCCCGCCCTACATGGACCCACGCATGATGCAGGGGCGGCCGCCCATGGACTTCTACCCGCCGGGGGTGCACCCCTCTGGTAAGCCCCGCCCATGCCTGGCTCAGGGGACTCCCTGGGCTAGACCCGGGTCCCATGATCTCCCATTGGCAACCCCCTCCTGGGGCCTGGGTCACGTCTAAAACAAGCTAAAAACCCCTTGGACAAGTTGGAGGTCTTCGGGTCACCAGGGCCCGATGAAATACGTCCCAGAATACTCCAGGAGCTGACTGGGGAGAAATCGGAGCCGTTAGCGATTCCCTTTGAAAAGCCCCGGAAGACGGGGGCGATTCCAGAGGACTGGAAAAGGGCAAATCTAGTGCCCATGTATGAAAAGGGAATAAGGACCACCCGGGGAGGAGACCAGTCAGCTTCACTTCTGTACCCGGAAAGATAATGGAGCAAATCATTAAGCAATCAAATTGCAAACACCTAGAAGATAATGAGGTGATAAGTGACAGTCAGCCTGGGTTTGTCAAGAACACAGCGCCTCAAACCAGCTTGAGAGCTTTCTTTGACAGGGTGACAAGCCTGGTGGATGGGCGGGAGACGAGGTATATCTTGATAGTGTCTTGCATGAGCATCTCATAAACAAACTAGGGAAATACAACCTGGATGGAGCTACTATAAGGTGGATGTGGAACTGGTTGGAAAATTGTCCCCAGAGAGTTGTTATCAGGGGTTCACAGTCAAGCTGGAAGGGCAGAACGAGTGGGGTCCCGCAGGGATCGGTTCTGGGCCCGGTTCTGTTCAATATCTTCAGTATCAATGATTTCGATAACGGCATACAGAGGACACTGATAAAGTTTGCGGCCGATACCAAGCTGGGAGGGGTTGCGAGTGCTTTGGAGGGTAGGATTAAAATTCAAAATGATCTGGACAAACTGGAGGAACGGTCTGAAGTAAATAGGATGAGATTCGATGAGGACAAGTGCAAAGTCCTCCCCTTAGGAAGGATCAATCAGTTGCACGCACACAATGGGAAATGACGGCCTAGGAAGGAGTCCTGCGGAAAGGGACCTGGGGGTCAGAGTGGAGCAAGAGCTAAATATGGGTCAACAGTGTAACGCTGTCGCAAAAAGAGCGAACATCCTTCTGGGCTGGAGTAGCAGGAGTGTTGTAAGCGAGACACGAGAAGTAATTCTCCCGCTCTGCTCTGCGCTGATCAGGCCTCAGCTGGAGTTTTGTGTCGGGTTCTGGGCACCACATTTCAGGAAGGATGTGGACAGATTGGAGAGAGTCCAGAGAAGAGCGACAAAATGATGGAAGGTCTAGAAAACATGAGTTAGGAGGGAAGATTGAGAACCTGGGTTTGTTTAGTCTGGAGAGACGACTGGGAGGGGACATGAGAACCGTTTTCAAGTAGGTAAAGGCTGTTACGAGGAGGAGGGAGGTAAATTGTTCTCGTTAACCTCTGAGGACAGGCCAAGAAGCACTGGGCTTAAACTGCAGCCAGGGCGGTTTCGGTTGGAGGTTGGGAAACGCTCCCTGGCTGTCCGGGTGGTGAAGCCCTGGAATAAATTGCCCGGGGCCGGGGGGATTTGTGAGAGCAGGTTGGACAAACCCCGGCCGGGGGTGGTCTCGATATCCTGAGTCCTGCCACCCGTGCAGGGGCCGGGACTAGGGACCTCGCGAGGTGCCTTCCAGGCCTACACTCACGCCTGGTCACATGATCACCCCCATGCTTCCCCCTTAGCTTCCTGGTCTGGGTCATGTGACCCAGCCGGCTGCAGTGGTTTGGGTCCCAGCTCCCCTCTGCTGTGGCCGGTCATGAGATCCATTGGTCCCACCTGCTCCCGGGTCATGTGACTGCTGCCATGCCCTGATGCTGCCCCGTTGGTCCCCAAGTGCATTGTGGGGGGAGGAGCGTGGCTTCCTCCATCATGGGTAGAGCTAGTCTAACCCAGGGGGGCTGTGGGTCTGTTCCAGGGGTGCTGGCCCTCTGACGTGTGCTCTCTGCCCCCCCTCCAGGCCTGTTGCCCCGCGAGCGCTCGGACAGCGGGGGATCCAGCTCGGAGCAGTTTGAGCGCCACCCCCAGATCCTGCGGGAGCGGGGCACCCCGCCCATGGACCCCAAGCTGGCCTGGGGGGGAGACGTCTTCGCTGCCTCTGACCCCCGGCCCCTGGCTTCGCCCCTCCGGCAGCCAGACGAGGAGGAGAAGGGCCTGCGGTGAGTGGGGGGAAAGGAGCTGGCAGTCAGGGGCGTGGATGGCATGGGAGGTCAGTGGGTGTTTGGGGAGGTCTGTGGGGCAGAGCAGAGGACATTGACGGGGTAGGGCATGGGGCAGAGGAGGTAGGGGACCAGGCTTGGGGCAGGTAGTGGAGGGCCCGGCTGCTGGCCTGACGCCCCTTTTTCTCCCACCAGAAGTGAGACACCCCCTGTCCGCCTGCGGGAGACCGCCACCCCGCAGCCCTACGTGGGCAGCTACCCAGCCTTTGCTGAGAATGGCGCCCCGGCCCCCCTGCACCGCTTCCCAGGGGACGAGTCCCGCCCAGGGGGGCCCTGGCCAGCCGGCCTCGCCCTGCCCCCCAACACTCCAGGGGAGCTGGTCAGGAACGGGCGCCCCGAGGCCCTGGCCCAGCCCCCCCAGCGCCAGCCAGACGAGAAGCCCCCAAACGCCGAGGAGCCCAAGGAGCCAGGGAGGGGCCCCGGGTTCAAGGAGCCCCTGGCAGCACCCAAGAAACCCCCCAAGGAGGAGCCGGCCCTGCCCCCCAAGGAGGAGCCGGCCCTGCCCCCCAAGGAGGAGGCGCCACGCCGGGCCGAGCGCCCCTCACGCCAGCCGCACGATTTCCACCGTCCGCCGCGGCGCGAGGCCAAGACGGAGACACGCTGGGGCCCCCGGCCGGGCAGCAGCCGGCGGGCGGAGGAGCCGCCGGGCGGCGAGAAGCCCCCGCGCAGAGCCGGGCCCATCAAGAAACC
Organism: Natator depressus; assembly: GCF_965152275.1. Lineage (NCBI taxonomy): Eukaryota > Metazoa > Chordata > Testudines > Cheloniidae > Natator > Natator depressus. Next base: position 46,874,018 of record NC_134247.1, read on the forward strand.
CGCGCCCCCCAAGGAGGAGGCTGAGGAGCCGCGCCCTAAAGCCAAAGAGGGCACTGAGCCAGCGGGCGCCAAGCCAGACCCACAGCCCGGCCCCAAGGAGCCTCCCAAGCCAGGCAAGGAGGCCAAAGCCAAGGCTCTGGTGAACGGCACCGTGGCGGGGCCGCCCAAGGAGCAGCAGGGGGCGCTGTCGCCCACCCGCCGGCGCCGGGAGTGCCCCTACGACCGTGGGGGCGGCGGCTACATGGGACGGGGGCGCGCCCGGGGCCGGGGGGAGTACTTCGCCCGTGGGCGCGGCTTCCGGGGTGCTTACAGTGGGCGCGGCCGGGGTGGCGGGGGCCGAGGCCGCAGCAGGGAGTTCCGCAGCTACCGGGAGCCTTTCTACCGCCTGGAGGAGGGGCCCGCGGGCGGCGGGGGAGGCCCCCGGCCCCGCAACGCCAGCGAGACACGCAGCGAGGGCTCCGAGTACGAGGAGGTCCCCAAGCGCCGGCGCCAGCGCGGCTCAGAGACGGGCAGCGAGACCCACGAGAGCGCCAGCGACGTGGCTCACTCGGACAAGGAGGCGGCGCCGCCCCCGCGGGCCCCCCAGCCTGCCAAGGGGGAGCGGCACCGGGGCCCAGCCGCCCTGCCCCGCTTCGCTGACAAGATCCCGCCCCGCCTCGCGGAGCCGGGTGCCCGCGGCGGCCGCATCTTCACCCCCCGCGGCGTGCCCTCGCGGCGTGGCCGCGGCGGGGGGCGCCCCCCAGCCAGCACCTGGAGCCCCCCGGCCAAGCCCCCGCCCGGGAAGAAGCCGGAGCAGGAGGCGGTGCCGGATTCGCCTGGCAAGGAGAAGGCGGCGCCGGGGCCCGCTCTCCCGGCGCCGGAGGATCTGGCCGGGTTCCAGGCCCCCCCCAAGCAGCAGGGGCCGCCCCCCAACGGCGCGGTGGATCGCGGCTTCGAGCGGCCCCCCCGCCGGCGGCGCCACGGCCGCTCGCAGCAGCAGGACAAGCCGCCCCGCTTCCGGCGGCTGAAGCAGGAGCGGGACAACGCGGCCCGGCTCAACGGGGAGCAGCGGGCTGGGCCGGGGGCCCCGGCGTACCCGCCGCCCCCCACCCCGGCCGAGGAAACGACCTCCCGGCGCGTGGCCGGCACCAAGTCCCCTGACCTGTCCAACCAGAACTCGGACCAGGCCAACGAGGAGTGGGAGACGGCCTCGGAGAGCAGCGACTTCACCGAGCGCCGGGGCGGCGGGCCGGGCGAGAAGGAGCCGGGGGGCCCCCCATCCCAAGCCTTCCTGAAGGGGGGTGGCGCCCCCTCCCTGGGGGGCCGAGGGGCCGGTGCCGACCTGACCCTCGCCCAGCGCAAGGAGATGTCCAAGCGTAGCTTCTCCAGCCAGCGGCCCGGCATGGACCGGCAGAACCGGCGCACCAACCCTGGGCCCGGCAGCGGGGGCAAGGCCGGGGGCCGCGGGGGGCCCAGCAGCGGGCGCGGGGACAAGAGGGCCTGGCCCTCGCCCAGGAACCGCAGGTGTGGGGGCAGACACGGACAGCGGGGGGCACATGTTGGGGGTGGTCGGGGGGAGGGAATTGGGGGGCAGCGGCCTGCAGGCCCTGGGGAGTGGGAGCCAGATGGGGGAGGCACTAATGGGGGCTTATAACGAGGGTGCGGGGCGTTAATGACAATGGACCGTCACTGGGGGGGAATTGGGTGAGGTGGGCAGGGCCCAGGGGCACAGACACATTGCTGGGGGGGGGGGCAGATGCAGGTTTGGGGGGGCTACAGGTGGGCAGGACTGGGGGGCGCCCAGCCGCCACCCCTAACTTGCTCTCCCCCCAGCCGCCCAGCGGAGGAGCGTCCCCCCGGGCTGAGCCTGCCGCCCGGGCCCACCACCAGCGCCGTCTACCGGCTGGACCACGTGGTGCCCAGCGACCCGGCCGGCATCCAGCAGGCCCTGGCCGAGCTGAGCAGCCGCCACGGTGCCCGCGCCAAGCAGCCGCCCCCTGGCACCGCACCCGCCTCGGGCCCCACACCGCCGGCTCCCTTCCCCGCCCACCCGGGCGGCTACAGCCGAGGTAACAGCCCCGTCGGCCCCACCCACCAGCCCGCGGGCTGCCGAGTGCCCCAGGGAACTGCCCCGAGACTCAGCAAACTCGCTGCACACGCAGGCCCCAGCCCAGCCAGGATGGGAGCCAGCGCCCCCTAGGGCTGGGGTCAAGCTCCTGAGTGCAGCCAGCATGGCCCCACGGCGCTGGGGGGTCGTCTCCTGCTGCTCCTGCCTGCAAGCGCCGCCCCTGCAGCTCCCATTGGCCAGGAACAGGGAACTGTGGCCAATGGGAGCTTTTGGGGGCGGTGCCTGCAGAGAGGGGAGTGCATGGGGGTGGGTTGGCCCCTTCTGGGAGCAGCATGAGGCCGGGGCAGGCAGGGGGGAGCTGCCTCCCGTAAGTGCCGCGGCGCCCCGTGCCCCGAGCCCCTGCCCGGAGCTGGCACCCTGTGCCCCTTCCTGCACCCTTACCCCCGTGCCCCGAGCCCCCGCCCGGAGCCGGCACCCCGAGCCCCCGCCCGGAGCCGGCACCCTGAGCCCCACCTGGAGCTGGCACCCCGTGCCCCTTCCTGCACCCCTACCCCTGTGCCCTGAGCCCCCGCCCGGAGCCGGCACCCCGTGCCCTGAGCCCCCGCCTAGAGCTGGCACCCCGTGCCCCTTCCTGCACCCCTATCCTCGTGCCCTGAGCCCCTCATGCCCCTTCCTGCACCCCTACCCCCGTGCCCCCACCTGGAGCTGGCACCCCGTGTCCTGAGTCTGCACCATATGCCCCAAACCTGCACCCTTACCCCCATGTCCTGAGCCCCCGCCCGGAGCCGGCACCCCATGCCCCCTTCTGTACCCCAACCCCGAGCCCCAGCCCGGAGCCAGCACCCCAACCCCCTACCCCAGCCCTGAGCCCCCTCCCAGAGCCAGCACCTCATGCCCCTTCCTATTCCTCTATCCCAGCCCTGAGCCCCCTTGCCCCTTCCTGCACCCCAGCCTGGTGTGAGTGAGGGTGGGGGAGAGTGAGCAAAGGTGAGGGGGGAGATGGAGTGCGCAGGGCGGGGCCTCGGGGAAGGGGCGGGGGAGATCCTGGGTTGCCCTTACACCCAAGATCACTTGTTGAGTTTAAGAAGGTTGGAGCCCACTGCCCTAGAGAGCATAGACCCTGGGCCCCGTTCCCTGCCCCCCTGAGCCAGCCAGTCCCTGCCCCGGGGCCGGATGGGAGCCAGCGCCCCCCAGAGGGCAGGGACACACTGACCCCCCCCCCCCCCCCCCTCTGTTTCAGAGCCTCCGTTCCTGGCCAAGTCCCAGCTGCTGCAGTCGGGCGCCAGGGCCCTGGGGGACGTCCCCGGGGTTAACGGTTTCCTCCCCAGGCGCCGGGACCGGCCCCACAAGCAGGAGGTGAGAGGGGACGGCGGGAACCGGGGGGCCCTCCCCCAAGCGCTTGCCCCCCCCGCGGCATTAACACTCCTCTTCATCCCCTGCAGGACCCCCTGGGCTATTCCCACAGCCCCGGCTTCCCCGGCCCCAAGCAGGACCCCCCCAGCGCCCACCTAGGCCAGCGCGGCAGGAGCAGCTCCTCCGAGGGGCTGGCGCCCCACATCTGGAGCCGGCTGCAATCCAGTAAGGAGCTGGGGGGCAGGACCCAGTCGCGCTGTGGCCGCTGGATCCTTCTCAGGGGGCAGTTTGGGTGGCTGCTGATAGATCCCCTCACCCGCGCTCTGCCCCCTCCCCCCAGGTGCCCCCAGGAAAACCTACCGGCCCAGATCCGTGGAGCCCTGGATGGACCCACTGAATGCCTTTGAAGACGTTGTCAGCACAGAGGTGAGCGTGCGGGGCAGTGGGGGGCTCTCCCCGGGCAGTCGGGGCTGCCCCAGGGGCTGTACTGCAGGGAGTGGGGCAGGGGCAGCGGGGGGCTCTCCCCGGGCAGTCGGGCTTCCCCCTAACCCATTTCTCCCCTCCCCTCTGCCCCCAGATGAGCCAATCGGACAGCGGGGTGGATCTCAGCAGTGACTCCCAGGTCTCGTCGGCCAGCTGCAGCCAGCGCAGCTCCCCCGACGGCGGCCTGAAGGCGACCCCCGAGCCTGGTGTGGGGGGCACGCAGGGCGCCCCTGGGGCCGAGGGGGCAGCGCCCAAGGAGCAGGGCAGGAGGCCAGCGCCCAAAGACACCAGCCCTCACAAGGACAAGAAGGTAGGAGGGGGGCTGGGGCCTTACGGGGGGCTGATCTGCTGGTGGCGAGAGGGGGGGCTGGGCTGGGGCCTGGGGGGGGCAGGAATGGCTGGGGGCCATGACTTACCTCTCCCCTCCCCAGCAGGCTGGCAGCCCCCCGGCGGTCCCCCGGGCCCTTCCTGGGCCAGGCCCCATCGGGACGGAGCGTTCCCAGCGAGCCGAGATGGCCAGGGAGAGCGGGGGGGCCCCGAGCCCAGCCCCGAGCCAGCGACCCCCAGCCCTGGCCCCCCCATCCAGTTCGGGGCCAGCGACAAGGTGAGCAGCACCCCGGACACCTGGGTCCTAACTCGGGGCTGGGGGTTAGAGCGGGCAGGGGATGGGGGGAGCCTAGATGCCTGGGTTCTCCCCTGGCTCTGGGCAGGGAGGGGGATCTAGTGGTTAGAGCCAAGGGGGCTTGAGATCCAGGACACCTGGGTTCTCTCTTGGTTCTGGGTGGGGGCTGGGGGCCAGGACACCTGGGTTCTATTCACCTGGCTCCCGTCCCTGCAGGACACTGACCTGGGGCTGCTTGTGAGCGAGGGCAGCAAACCTGGCAAGGAGCCCCCGGCCCCGGGCCTCACGGAGGGGGTGAGTGAGGGGCGCCCGGATGCCTGGGTCCTGTCCCAGCTCTGGGAGGGGGTTGGGGGAAGGTGAGTCCCAGGACTCCTGGGTCCTGTCCTGGCTCTGGGAGGAGGATGGGGATCAGTGGTTTGGGGGAGCTGGGAGCCAGGACTCCTGGGTCCTGTTCTAGCTCCGGGAGAGGGCTGGGATTGGGGGAGGGGCAGTCCCAGGACTCCTGGGTCCTGTTCTAGCTCTGGGAGAGGGCTGGGATTGGGGGAGGGGCAGTCCCAGGACTCCTGGGTCCTGTCCGGGCTGGCGAGGGCGCGCGTTTCACCTGCTGCTGTTCTCTCCCCAGCTGGCGGCCGTGTCCCGGGAGTGGGACCTGCTCCCGCCCCCCAGACCCAGCACGGCCCCCCAGCCCGTGCCCGGGCGGCCCTGCGAGCCCAGATCCCTGGCCCTGGGGCCGGCGGCCTGCGCCCCCGGCCTCCCCGCGGAGCCCTCGGCGTTCTCAGGTAGGGGCGGGCGGCATGGGGCACTGGGGGGCCGTGGGGCCAGCCTGGGTCTCACTGCTCACTGCTTCCCCCTGCAGGTGAGAGGGGGCAGAGCCAACGGCCCTACCCCGAGCTCTTCTACGGCAGCCAGCCCGGCATGGCCCAGGTACCCTCCGTCTGGCTGGGGCGGGGCAGGGGGGCTGGCCGGGGGGCTGGGCGGGTGGGGCTGGCTGTCTGTCTGACCCACGCCCTCTGCCCCCCCAGCAGGTGCCCAGCCCCCCCGTGGAGTCCCAGCTCAACAGCACCGGCAGCTTCCGCCCGGGGACCCCTTCTCTGCATCCATACAGGTAAGGGGGAGCGGGGGTCCCTCGTATTCCCGGCCCCGCCCCACAGCCAGCCGCCTGTCGGCGCTGGGCGAGGGGTCCCCGTATTCCCAGCCCCACCCCAGAGGGGCCGCGTCTCCCGTCCGTGTCTCCGCTGATCCCCGTCTGTCTCCGCAGATCCCAGCACTTGTACCTGCAGCCTGGCCCGGCCCCCGGCTCCCCGGCGGCCCCCGTCCTGCCCGGCTCGGCCCTGCTCTCGGGGGTGGCCCTCAAGGGCCAGTACGTGGAGTTCTCAGCCCTGCAGGCGGCCGAGGCTGGCCAAGCTGCCGGCCACGGGGCTGCTCTACCAGGCGGCCCCCCCCTTCCTCTACAGCCCCCCCTTCTGCGGCAGCCAGCTGGGCCCCGAGCAGCCCCTGCTCCAGGTAGGGGGGTCTCTGGGGGCAGGGGAGATGGAGGGTGGGTGGGAGAGGGGGCGGGGCTCCCTATGCCTGGCTCCGCCCCCATCCCTGGCTCCTTCTCCTCCCCCCCCAGGTGCGGCAGGAGCTGAACCCCCCCTCGGATTTCTACCCGGGCTCCCTGCCGCAGGCCAACCAGAGCAACTTCCTTCAGGGCCCGGGCCCCGCCCAGCAGGTGAGCCCCGCCCCCTACGTGCTGGCTCCGCCCCCCGGCTCGCTGGCTCCGTCCCTGTGCGCTGACCCCTCTCCCCCTGCAGATGCTGCTGCCCATGGTGGAGTCGCAGCTGCCCCCCGTGTGAACTTCGGCTCCCTGCAGCAGGGGGCGCCAGCAGCCCCCCCACCACTGCCCCTGGTGCCCGTCACCCCGGCCCTGCGGCCCCCGGGGCAGCTGGCTGGGCGCCTGGTCCCCTCGGCCGTCCGCGCCTTCCCCCATGGCATGGGGCGCACGGAGGTAAGGGGGGAGGGAGGGGTCCCCGTCTTGGGGAGGTGGGGGGCTGGGGCCACTGGAGGGGCCCCAGCTGAGCCCTGCTCCCCTCTCCCCACAGCTGCACCCCATGGAGATGAAGCCCTTCCCCGAGTACCGGAAGCTGAGCAATCCTGGGGGGCGAGCCCCAGCGGTGGGCAGGTGAGTAGGAGCAGGGGGTGCTGAGCCCCAGGGGGCCCCCTCCCACTGGGACCCCCTCACCTACTCTCCTCTCCCCCACAGAGCCTGTGTGGGCCCCTTCGGCTCCCGCCTCCGGGCCCCAGGATCCAGCTACGCCGGGGTCAGCCGCAGCCAGCGCCCGGATGGTGGCCCACCGGTGAGCCAGGGCCCGGCCCCTGGGCGAGGAATGGGGCATGGGGGGCTGACTTGAGGCCTGGGGCCTCTTTCCTCTGGGGGATGCTGCCCCGATCCGGTCCCTGGGCGAGGAATGGGGCATGGGGGGCTGGCTTAGGGCCTCTCCTCTCTGGAGGGTGCTGCCCCGATCCAGCCCCTGGGCGAGGAATGGGGCATGGGGGGCTGGCTTAGGGCCTGGGGCCTCTCCTGTCTGGAGGGTGCTGCCCCGATCCGGCCCCTGGGCGAGGAATGGGGCATGGGGCCTCTCCTGATCTGCATGTGGGGGGGTAAGCTGCACCCCATGTGTGTCTGACTGACTCTCTCTCCCCCAGGTCTCTCAGTCGGATGTTCTCTGCTGGACCCCCCGGCCCTGGGAGCGACACCCCCCAGCACACGAGGGGCCCCCTACCCGCCGGCCCCCCAACCAGAGTGACATGCAGGATCCTGGCCTCGCCCACCAGCGCTAGCCAAGCCCCTGCTTGGGTTGGGGTCATGACCTGACCTGGGCCCTGCTGCCCCCTCCCCCTCAGTGAGTGGGGAGGGGGGGACCACTTCTCCCTGTTAATTTCTGAGCTGGAGGATCCCAAGGGGGCAGGGAACAAGATGGGGGGCTGCCCCCACTGAATGTAACTGGAGTTGGTTTTGATTCACCTGAATTAATTTTGGGGGCAGGAGTTGGGGTCCCCTGCCTGGCTGTGTGTAAATATATGTGTAGAGCAGGGGGCTGTCTCTCCCCTCCCCCCACTTGGGGGGAGGGGAAAGGGCACCCCAAGGCTGGGGGGGGGGGGCAGGGGATGCCCACAGGTTTGTTACAAAATAAACTGAAAAACTGTTTAAAAAAAATAAATAAAAGGTTGAAAAACAAAAGTGGGGGGGCTGTGGTGTGGGGAGGGCAGGGAGGTTCACGTCCTGTGCTTGGGGGTGGGCAAGGAGCCTAGAACCCAGCAGTCCAGGGGTAGCCAGCCTTGTGTCCTGTCTGGGGTGGGCACAAAAGGGGCCAGGGCTACTGGCCCAGCCTGGCTACTAGCCATTGATGGACCTACTCTCTAGTACTGTTCTGACCCCTGTTCAAGCCTTGGCCTTCACAACATCCTGTGGCAGGGAGTTCCCCAGGCTGACTGCATTGGGCTGGTGTTAAACCTGCCCCCACTTCCTTCCAGGGGCAGCCCCTCAATCATGCCTGAGGAGGAGGGGGAAATAACCCATCCTGAGTCCCACTCCAGTGGGTCCCCCCTTAGTCAGGTCTTTCCCAGTTCCCCTTGTGCTTTGGTGACCCCAGCTGCACCCCATGTCCCCCCCAGGGATTTACACAGAGGTGACAGGAGACTTCCCAGTGTCCTGGTCACTTTTCTGACCCCCTGCAGGGCCCCACAATTTATCCCTCTGTTCCCTGGGGCAGTGCAGCCCAGGGGAAACTGAGGTACAGGCAAGGCTCCCCCTTGGCAACACCAACCCATAGAACCCAGGAGTCCTGGCACAGACAAGACCCACAGCCCGACACCAAGCAGCTTTATTCGCTCTGAGGGCAGGAGGAAGGGGGATAAATAGGGGGCAGGGGGAAGGTGCTGGCGCCCCCTAGGCCTCATCCCCAAAGGCACGGTCAGCATTGGGGAACCGCTGGGGGCTGAAGCTGGGATCCTCCCGCAGCCGCTTCTGGAGGTCGGCACGGAGCTGGAAGAGAGGGGGGGAGGAATGAGTAGGGGGCCCACCTGCTTGCAGCCCAAACTTGTGGTGTCTCAGGGGTTGCCAGATGGGGCAGACCTGGGGGGAGGGGGGGTGTCTATGGGTTGTTGGATGAAGCAGACCCATGGGGGCAGGGCTGGAGGAGTCCCAGATGGGGTGGGGAGGTCTCAGGGGTTTCCGGATGAAGCAGACCCATGGGGGCAGGGCTGCAGGGGTCCCAGATGGGGCAGAGGCCTGGGGGGCTGGGGGCCTCACCTGCTGCCGGTAGCCCTCCTGCAGCCCCGGCTCGGCCAGCTCCCGGCTCAGGCTCTCGCTGCTGCTCAGGGGCTTGACACCGGCGGCCTTGGCGGCTCGGCTCACGGCCTCGCAGAGGAGCAGCTGGGGGCCGTCGCCCCGCATGGTCTGGGGCAGAGCGGAAAAGAGCGCGGTTGGGGGGCTGACCTAGCGGCCTTTGGCCGGCCGGCACATCAGGCAGGCGGGGGGATCACCTTGCGGTGTTTGGTCGGCCTGCCCATCAGGTAGGCGTCGCTCAGCAGCAGTTGGGGGGGGGGGGGAACGTTAGGGGGCCTGGGGGGTGCGGTTGGGGAGCAGGCGGGGGGGCTCACCTTGCGGCGTTTGGTCGGCATGCCCGGCAGGTAGGCATCGCTCAGGGGCGGGGGGGTGGCAGGCGGGGGGCTCACCTTGCGGCGTTGGTCAGCATGCCCGTCAGGTAGGCATCGCTCAGGGGCGGGGGGGGGGTGGCTGGGGGGCAGGCGGGGGGCTCACCTTGCGGCGTTTGGTCAGCATGCCCGTCAGGTAGGCGTCGCTCAGGGGCGGTTGGGGGGAAGTTCGGAGGGCAGGCGGGGTGCGGTTGGGGGGCAGGCAGGGGGCTCACCTTGCAGCATTTGGCCGGCATGCCCGTCAGGTAGGCGTCGCTCAGGGGCGGTTGGGGGGGAAGTTCGGAGGGCAGGCAGGGGGGGCTGGGGGGTGCGGTTGGGGGGCAGGCGGGGGGCTCACCTTGCGGCGTTTGGCCGGCATGCCCGTCAGGTAGGCGTCGCTCAGGGGCGGTTGGGGGGGGAAGTTCGGAGGGCGGGCAGGCAGGGGGGGCTGGGGGGTGCGGTTGGGGGGCAGGCGGGGGGCTCACCTTGCGGCGTTTGGCCGGCATGCCCGTCAGGTAGGCGTCGCTCAGTGGCGGCTGCTGCTTCCCGCGACGCTGGGTCTGGATGTCCTCGCGGATGATGGGCACCCACTCCTGGGGGACAGACCGGGACAGGGGGGTCAGACATGGGGGGGCCCCAGCACCCCCCCCCCCCAGCCAGCCCCGGCACTCACCGGGGGCACAGCCGCTGCCCAGGGCTCGGCGTCGGGCGTGGGCTCCCCCAGCTGCTCCCCCCGGCTCCGGCTCCGGGCACCGCGCCAGGGCCTCCTCCGCCGTGGTGGCCGGGGCCGGCGAGGCCGTGCTGTCCCGCTGCAACCGGGGGGGGGGGGGGGGGGGGGGTGTGAGAGACGGGGGGGTGAGAGACAGCGGGGACCCCCCCGATGGCCCCCCACCCCACACGGCAGGGACCCCCCCCACGCAGCCCCTGCAGCTCACGGCAGGGACCCCCCCACGCAGCTCCCGCAGCTCACAGCAGGGACCCCCCCCAATGGCCCCCCACCCCACACGGCAGGGACCCCCCACGCAGCCCCCGCAGCTCACGGCAGGGACCCCCCCAGACAAGGCCCCAGTGCGCCCCCCCCCCAGTACCTGCACGGCTTCGGGGGGCTGCTCGGCCGCCTGCACCTCCATGGGCTCGTCCGGCGCCACCTGCACAGAGGGGGGAGGGTCAGAGGGGACGCGGGGGAGGGTCCTGCCCCCCGCCCCCCAGCCGGGCCATACCTGGGGGGCCTCGCCCAGGCGGCGGACGTAGGGCAACACCTGCTCCTCGGTGACGGGCATGTGCTCCAGGACCACCTGCAGCCGCAGCCCCATCATGGCCGTCAGCCAGCTCACCAGCGAGGGTTCACGTCCGCCGAGAGCCGCCGCTGCAGGACAGGGGGGTCAGTGACACCCCCCAGGGCCCTGCCTCCCCCCGCCTCCCCCCGGCAGCCGGCACCGCGCCCCCCGCCTCCCCCCGCCGGCCAGCTCACCAGCGAGGGGGTTCACGTCTGCCGAGAGCCGCCGCTGCGGGACAGGGGGGTCAGTGACACCCCCCAGGGCCCTGCCTCCCCCCGGCAGCCGGCACCGCGCCCCCCGCCTCCCCCCGCCGGCCATCTCACCAGCGAGGGGTTCACGTCCGCCGAGAGCCGCTGCTGCGGGACAGGGGGGTCAGTGACATTCCCCCGACCCGCCCTGCCAGCCAGCACTGCCCCCCCCCAAGCCAGACGGCACTGCCTCCCCAGATGTCCCTCACTGGCCACCACTCACCCGCCCACCCAGCACCCCCAACACCTTCCTCTGCCAGCCCGCACCGCCCCACCTGGACCCCCGCAGCCAGCAGGGGGAGATGCCCCTCCCCCCGCCAACACAATCCTGACCAGGCCCCTCTGGGCTATGGGGACAGGGAGGATCCCTGGTGGGGCTGTCCTGCGTGTGGGGGATGCCCCTGGGCGGGGGCCCCAGGGGGGTGGGGGTCCCGGGGGGGGGGGCACTCACGATGCGGTCGTTGATGACGGCGGTCAGGGCGGCCCGCTCCCCCCCCAGGCAGTACAGGTTCAGCGCCAGGCACTCGAACAGCCCCTGGTTACACAGCTCCAGCAGCCGGCACCCGAAGGTGGGGTCTGGGGGGGCGGAGGAGGGGGCTGAGAGCCAGGCCTGGGGACCCCCCCAGAACCCCCACCCTCAGCGACCTCCCCCCACCCTGCAGGGACCCCCCACAGCCCCCACCCAGAACCCCCACCCTCAGCGACCTCCCCCCACAGCCCCCCACACTCTGCAGGGACCCCCTACAGCTCCCACCCAGAACCCGCAACCTCCCCCCACAGCCCCCCCACACTCTGCAGGGACCCCCTACAGCTCCCACCCAGAACCCGCGACCTCCCCCCACACTCTGCAGGGACCCCCTACAGCCCCCACCCAGAACCCCCACCACCCCACATCCCACAGGGACCCCCCCTCACCGGCACAACGCAGGATGTGGGTGGCGATGCGGCTGAAATGCTCCTGCAGGAACTCCAGGTTGGTCCGGGTGATGTCGACCCCGTCCTGCACCTGTACCGAGGCCTGGAGGGGTGGGGGGAAAGGGCGCCAATGAGACAGTGGGGACCTTTCACCCCAACCCAGACCCACACGCTGCCCCCAACACGCACAGCCGGTACCCCGTCACAAGGGGGGCTGTTCCCACCTGCCCCCATTGTCCCCAGGCCACCTCTGAACAGAATGGGGGGAGAGCAGGGCCCCCACAGCCAGGGGGGTGTAAGGGGAGGTGGTACCCCTCACTCTGCCGGTGCCCCTCACTTCCAACCCACAGCCCCCCCATCCTGGGGGGCGACACTTACGAAGCTCTCGCGGATGTATTCCTGCAGGCCAGTGATCAGGCTGTGGGTGGCCACCTGGGGGAGGAACCACAAGTTAGTGGGGAGGGGGGGCAGGAGTGAGGGGCACCGACAGAAGAGCCGGGGGCCACAAGGAGCAGGGGTGGGGGGATTCGGGGATGATGGGGCTGGGGGATTCAGAGGGTCTGGGGACCCTCACCTGCACGTTGTGGTCCGAGGGCTCCCGCCCCCCCAGGGACTCCTGGTGGAAGAAGCGGACGGGGGATTCAGGGACGATGGGGGCGGGAGATTCGGGGGGCCCTCACCCGCACGTTGTGGTCCGAGGGCTCCCGCCCCCCCAGGGACTCCTGGTGGAAGAAGCGGACGGGGGATTCAGGGGGCCCTCACCCGCACACTGTGGTCGGAGGCTCCCGCCCCCCAGGGACTCCTGGTGGAAGAAGCGGGCGGGGGATTCAGGGACGATGGGGGCGGGGGATTCGGGGGGCCCTCACCCGCACGTTGTGGTCCGAGGGCTCCCGCCCCCCCAGGGACTCCTGGTGGAAGAAGCGGACGGGGGATTCAGGGACGATGGGGGCGGGGGATTCGGGGGGCTCAGGGGGATTCGGGGGGCCCTCACCCGCACACTGTGGTCGGAGGGCTCCCGCCCCCCAGGGACTCCTGGTGGAAGAAGCGGGCGGGGGATTCAGGGACGATGGGGGGGGGATTCGGGGGCCCTCACCCGCACGTTGTGGTCCGAGGGCTCCCGCCCCCCCAGGTACTCCTGGTGGAAGAAGCGGCGCAGCTGGGGCTGGACGCGCTGCAGCGGCTGGAACTGCCCGTGGAGCAGCATCACCACGTCCACCATGGAGAAGTTCTGGCAGATGAGCGAGAGCAGGTCCCCGAAGAAGCCTGGGAACAGACGGGGGGAGTGGGGCAGCGGGACACCCCCGTGGGGCGCTGGGGGGAGAATCCCGGCCGTGGGGGGTCCGGGGGACAAGGCCTGGCGGGGGGGGACCCAGCCAGGAGCGGGCGAGGGAAGCCAAGAGTAATGTGGCCCGGCAAGCGGTGGGGGATGGCCCAGAAGGGGCAGGGCCCGGCCACCCAGAAGAGGCAGAGGCCAGCGGCCCTGAGGGGGCGGGGCCGCTAGGAAGGGGCGGGGCCCGGCAGCCCAGCCGGGGGGGGGGGGGAGGGAGGGGCAGGGCCCAGAAGAGGAGGCGGGACCACCCGGAAGGGGAACAGCCCAGCAGCCAGGGGGTGGGGGGGACACGGCTCCCAGGAAGGGGTGGGGCCCAGCAGCCCTGAGGGGGCGGGGCCCGGCAGCCCAGAGGGGGCAGGGAGGGGCGGGGCCCAGAAGAGGAGGCGGGACCGCCCGGAAGGGGCACAGCCCAGCAGCCGGGGGGTGGGGGGGGACACGGCTCCCAGGAAGGGGCAGAGCCCAGCAGCCCTGAGGGGGCGGGGCCACCAGGAAGGGGCGGGGCCCGGCAGGGGAGGCGGGGCTCACCAATGGCCCCCTCGGTGCCCGGCTCGAAGAGGTTGGTGGTGCCGCTGAGGCGCTGGATGAAGCTGGCGATGCTCTCGGTGCTGCCCTGCTGGGCGTTCAGCGAGCCCATCATGGACGACAGCACCCCCTGCACCACACTGATGAAGAACTCGGGGGTCAGGGCCTCAGGGCCCCCAGGGGGGTGGCCCCGCCCCCGCTCCCCGCCCGACACCCGCTCTGACAGCAGGGGTGGGGCAGGGGCTGGAGGGGCCTCTGGCTGTGGAGGAGGAGGAGGAGGAGGGGCAGGGGGTGGAGCCTGTTCCGGCACATGCGTGGGGGCAGCCCCCATCTGCGTGGCCTGGAGAACAGAAAGAGACAGTAGTCAAGGACGGCTCTGGCAGGCTGCCCAGTCAAGCATGTGGGGGGGAAAAGTGGCCTTACCCAGAATGCCACAGGATGGGCAGTGCTCACCTGCAGGAAATCTGTCATGCCTTGCAGGAAGGCGGGCATGCCGGGCATGGCCACAGTGATGGTGGGGGAGCCCACGCCGGCCACGCCCGGGCCCGCTGCCCCCAGCAGGTTGCCCAGAAGCTGGGAAAAGTGGAGGTCGTCGGCAGGTGGGGGCGGCTGGGCCGAGGAAGAGGCGGAGGGCACGGGGCCCCCCGGCGCACCGGCAGAGCTGCCCCCCGCTGCTGTGGTGGCCGTGTTGGTGGTGGCGGCACTGGCCGAGGCCGTGGGCGGGGAGGCCGGGGCCGGGAAGGAGGCCGACGAGGTGGTGGTGGTGGAAGACGTCGCCGAAGAGGAGCCGCTGCCCTGAGCTGGGAGGGGCAGAATTAACACTCAGGGCCCTTGCCCCTCCCTTTCCCATGATGCCTCCTGCCCCCCAACCCTGCCCAGTCATCCCAATTTACCCCTGCCTCACCCCCCCAATCTCTCCCTGGACTCCACCGCCCCCCTTCCATAATCGTCTGTCTGCAACCCCCCCACACACACTTCCTACAGCCTGCCCCACACGTGACCCCAGCACCTCTCACCACCACCGCCCCTCCCAACCCCTATGGTGCAAGACAAGGGGTGAGAACAGCCCCGCTACCCAGCCCCAAATTCCTGCCCCCCACCCCACCCCAAAGGAGACGCATGGGGCAGAGACTTACCCACGAGAACCGGCTGCATCAGCAGCTGCCCGACGAGCCCGCTAATCATCTGTGCCAGGGAGGCATTGCCCCCTACGCCGGGGGTCTGGGGGGAGACAGACGTTACCTTGGAGCCAGCGCCCCCTAGTGGGAACAGGCCCCATGTCCTGCCCCCGAGCCAGCACCATGTCCCATTCCCCGCCCCCAAGCCAGCCAGTCTCTGCCCTGGGGCCGGATGCATGCCGCCACCCCCTACAGGCAAAAGGCAACATGTCCTGTTCCTGCCCCCCTGAGCCAGCCAGGCCCCCTAGCGGCGACAGGCCCCAAACCCCGTTCCCCGCCCCCTCCAGCCGGGCTCTCACCCCGGGTCCTGGCGCCTGGGGGGCCCCCGGGTGGGTGGGCCGAGCGGACGCGGACGGGGCCGAGGGCCGGGCGATCACCACGCGGGTCGGGGCCGACTGGAAGCCAGGGACCTGCTGGCCTGTGGCAGAGGAAGGAACCGGGTTACACTGAGCGGCCGGGGCGGGAACGCAGCCACCTCTGGGGCGGAGCGGCCCCCCCGCGGCCCCCCGCTGGCCGCACCCACCTGTGGCAGCGGAAGCGGCGGCTGCCATGGCTTGCTGGGTGATCTGGTGGGCCACGGCCTGCATGAACTCCGGGGGCAGGCTGGGCAGGGGCACGTGCGCGGCCCCACCTGCAGGGGAGAGGGGAACAGCCGGGCTCAGGGGCGGCGTCACTGCCCAGCGCCTCCTGCTGGTGAGCCACTGCAACCGCTCCCGGCCTGCCCCCCACTCCCGACCCGCAGCCCCCTGCTCCCCCTGCCAGCCAAGCCCTGCCCCACCCAGCGCCCCTCACTCCTGACCCGCAGCCCCCTGCCCCCCCAGCGCCCCTCACTCTCGACCCGCAGCCCCCTGCCAGCCCAGCCCTGCCCCACCCAGCGCCCCTCACTCCCGACCCGCAGCCCCCTGCCCCCCCAGCTCTGCCCCCCCAGCCCCCCTCACTCCCAACCCGCAGCCCGCTGCCCCAGCTCTGCCGGTGCCCCTCACTCCCGACCTGCAGCCCCTGCCAGCCCATGGCCCCTGCCATCTTACCCATGCCCGGGCCATGCCCGGCTGGTCCAGCAGCGCTCGTGGGAACGGTGCCCCCGGAGCCGCCTCCTGGTGCCTGGGAGCCAGAGTCTGAGGGTAAGAAACAAGCGATTAGCCCAGGACTGTATCCGTCACCCAGCCTGAGCCAGGATCGAACCCAGAAGTTCTGGAGCGGAAAGGCCCCGTGTCCCATTCCGGGGCCCCCCTAAGGCTGGATTGGGGCTGGCATCCCCTGCCCCGACCCCCAAGGCAGCACCCCCCCAGAGGGTCTCACACTCACCCTGTATGTTCATGTGCATCATGACGACGGGCTCGACAGTCTGGTGGGAGATGCGGATGACCCGGGGGTGGCTGGTCTGGGAGCCCTGGGTCTGAGTTGGGGCCACCCCAGGGGACGGCTGGCTCTCCGGGCCCCGGCCTGCCTCCCCGGGGCTGGGGGCTCCGGCCGGGGCCGGGGGGGAGGGTTGGGTGGGGGCAGGTCCCTCGGAGCCAGGCTGGGAGGGCGGGCACCGTTCCCCGTCATGGTCACTGTGGTACCAACGTTGATCTGTGAACAGATAAGTAATTAGGGGGCCCATCCCGGACTCCTGGGTCCATCCCTCCCTTCCTGGGGCTGTGACCCCCCTGGAGGAGCCATCCCGGTCTCCTGGGTCCATCCCCCCTCCCCAGGGGCTGAGAGCCCCTCAAGGGGGTATCATCTCAGGCGGTGTCAGCTCGGACACCTGGGTCCATCCCTCTCCCCAAGAGCTGTGAGGCCCCCTAGGGGCGGGTGCTGCCCGGGATGCCTGGGTCCCGTGCCCCAGCTCACCTGTATGGGAATGGCAGCCTGCTGCAGCACCATGGGGGCGGCATAGTGGGACATGGGCCGGACCACGTGGAGGTGGCGGGGGGCGCTGCAGGACAGGTTGCAGCGCAGGTCGGACAGGGCCACGAAGGTGTTCCCCAGCAGGCGCATGGACTCCCCCACCAGGTTGATGATGCGCTGGTCCTCCTCGCGCCCCTCCGTCTGCCAATGAAGGGGGCACGGTCAGCTCCCGCAGTGCCCCCCCGCCAGCCGTGGTATCGCCCACCTCCCCCCCGCTCCACCATCCCATCCATGGTACAACCCAGCTCCGGGTCCACATCGCCCTGTTCATGGTATCAGCCCCCTCAGAGTCCAAATAATCCCCGCCCCCTTGCATGGGATGACCCATAATGCTCTCACAGCCCTACTCCCAAAAATAAACTGCTCGGGTTCTAGCCAATCGAACGCCTGGCAGCAGGGGGCGGGAACCTGGAGCATCCCCAAGGGTTAGAGCGAACTTGTGGGGAGAGGGGATTTGGATCCTGCCATCCGTTCATGGACTGGGGAGAGCATAATTTGGACCATCCCATTCTCACCAGGAAAGGGGGAGGGGGAGTTCAGAAGGTCCCATGGGGGGGGGGGATTTGGACCATCCCACTCTCACCGGGGGGGGGGATGATGTTCAGAACATCCCATTCTCCCAGGGGCGGGGGCGGGGGCGGGCCCAGCCCTTACGTTGTTGTTGTAATCAGTGGTGCTGGCCGTGGCCAGGATCTCCTGGTAGCGCTGCAGGAAGGGCTGCAGCTGCTCCTCCACCCTGCGCAGCTCCAGCAGCACCTCCACGTACTCGGCCGGCGCTGGGTGGCTGCAGGGAGACGGGAGAGGGGGCTCAGTGGGCGCCTGGCCCCGATCCCCACCCCACCCACTCCGGCCTCTCCTTACTTGGGGGCCCCTTCGGCAGCCGGGGTTGGCTCCGGCCCAGGCTGGGGGTTCTCCTCGCCGGGCGCGGCTGGGGCGTCCGAATCAGCTGCCTCCATGGGCTCCCGCTGGGCAGGGCTGGTGGAGGGCGGCGGCTCGTCGGGGACCGGGGGGGCGTTCTCCGGCGTTGGCTGGGGCTGCCCGTTGGTGCGACCCTAGAGAGAGAGGCACCGAGCTCAGAGCCGGGGACTCTTTCCCTCCCCCTGCAGTCGGGGCTCAGAGCCGGGGACTCACCTCCAGCCGGCCCAGGATGCCCTGCACGTCTCGGAGCATGTGCTGCGCCATCACCAGCCGGACGCGGGGCTCGCTCTGGAACGACAGGGCAGGGGCCGGGTCAGGACTGGGCCTGGGAGTGCAGCTCACCAGGACACAGCCTGGTACTGACCCAGACCAGACCCCCGGGCCCAGCCAGCCAGCGACACACACACACCCCCCTGGGCCAGTGCAGCACAGGGCCCCCAGACCACGACCCAGATCCCCCCAGTCCAGACTCCCTGGGCCCAGCTAGCCCGGGACTCCCAGACCAGACCCCTGGGCCCAGCTAGCCCGGGACCAGCCAGAACAGGACCCAAAGCTCCCAAATCCAAACCCCCAGTCCAGACCCCACCCAGAACCAGCCCAGCCTGGGACCCGACCCCCCCGCCGGCTCATCCAGCCTGGGACCCCTGCCTCCTGGATGAGATCCATGGGCCCCGCCTGCCCGGTATCCCCCACCCCCCGATGAGACCCCTGAACTATCCAGCCAAGTAACCCCAGGATCAGCCCCATGGACCCCCTGAGCTCTTTCCTGTCCTCTTTAGCCCCGCCCCCAAAGGAAATAAAATTTCCAGGAGAGAATTTCACTGGTTCCAACCCAGAACCCCCCCTGTGCTCTGTCAATTCTCTAACCCTTCCCAGAATCCCCCAGTGGCCTTGGAACAGCCCCCCTGCCCCCCAACCCCCCTGCTGACCTTTCACCTCTGCCCTCCACCCCCAGCGCCCACCCTCCTCCAGTACCTGTATGGGTGCCTGTTCCATATTAATATGAACATCCACGGAGGATCCGTCGATCTTAGGGGGAGGAGGAAGGAGACGGGAGCGAAGGAGGAAGAGATGGAGAAAACCAAAGAAAACAAAAAAAGAGGAAGGGAATAAAAACAGGAAAAGAAAGAGAAAAATAAATAAAAACAGAGAAAGGGGAGAGGGGCCACAGACACTGAGCACAAGGGAGAGGTGGATAGAGACTCCCACCTGCATCACCACTCCACAGACCCCTCCTGCCCTCCCCCAGCCGGGTCGGAACCCAGGAGTCCTGGCTCCCAGCTCCCCCTGCTCTAACCCACTAGCCCCCACTCCCCTCCCAGAGCCAGGGACAGAACCCAGGAGTCCTGAGTTCCCACCCGTCCATCACACTTCTTGACACACACCGGCTAGAAGATCTCACACCTGTTACAGAACCACAGAAAATAAACCAAAGCAAACTGCCAGAGAAGAGAGAGAACCTGCCTCTTTCAGGAACCCACCCCCGGCGGCGCACTGGGGCTAGCGCTGACAGCCAGGGGAGAGGCCCCGCCAGCCCCATGCACCACAGCGCCCCCTGGCAGGAACTCACCTGTGAGGGCGGCTGGGGGTCCATAATACTGACTGGTAAATTGAAGGTCCCGACCATGACGTAGCTGTTGGCATTACGGTCGTGGACGGTGGCACCGGCTCCCCGGCCGCCAATGCCATTGTGGGGGGCTGAGGCCGAGCTGGCTCCAGAGGGACCCCCGGAGGAGGGCGACTGAGTCTGGGGAGGGGCACGTTCCACCAAGTGGATCACTTTGCCCCCAACATCTTGGAAAGAAGAGACAAAGGGGGGTGAAACCAGAATCTCAAACCTCTGGGCTCCATCCCCCCCAGCTCTGCCAGTGCCCCTCACTCCTGACCCGCAGCCCCCTGCTAGCCCAGGCCTGGGCTCCCCCCACCCCAGCTCTGCCAGTGCCCCTCACTCCCAACCTGCAGCCCCCTGCTAGCCCAGCCCCACCCCTACATGCCCGCCAGTGCCCCTCACTCCTGACCCGCAGTCCCCATACTCACTATATTCTTTAAGCTTCTTGTCATCCTGCAGGACTCGTCCCTGGTAGATCAGACGCTGTTTCTCCGCAGGGATATTTACTGAGCCCGCAATGTGCTCTTTGAACTCCTTCACAGTCACCTACAGGGGAAAGGGGCAAGAACCAGTGGGGTCAAACCCACCCCCAGCACCTCCTCTCTTCTCAGCTCACACTCTGGCGTCGCTATCCATTGAATGCAGCTCCTCTGGGGTGGGGGAGCTGGTTATACAAGGACCCCTTGCCCAAGGCTGAGATGCGGCTGGCTCTGGGGTAGGGGGCTGGTTATACAAGGACCCCTTGCCCGGGGCTGAGATGCGGCTGGCTCTGGGGTGGGACACAGGAGCTGCCAAATAACCGAATGGGCCGACGCAGAGCATCCCTTAGTGCCGGACTGGGGCCAGCACAGACCCCCAGGGGAGATGGCCCCGGACTGAGCCACACCCAGCAGCCTCCCAACCTCTCACCTCCGCCTCTACGGTGAAGGTCCTGGTCTGCGAGTCGAGCGTTTTCACCATCACCTCGAGGTTCTCCGGCTCCGCCATGGTGCCGGGTCCTGTCACGGGACAGCAGGTTACGCGTTCGGGTCCCAGATCAGCCGCCCCCGGGGGCGCTGAACGTGCCCCCCACCCCCACACACCGCTTAAACCCACGGGCCTCCCTGCCACCCACCTTACACCCCTCGCTTCCCCCTGCCCCTCCCCCCCAGTTACTGCCCCGCCCCTTCCCCATAACACCTTAAACCCCACCCCTCCCTTCCCCCACATTACACCCCGCCCATCCCCCATAATACCCTAAACCCCACCCCCCCTTCCCCCACATTACACACCACCCCTTACCCCCCCGCCCCTCCCTTCCCCCACCTTACCCCCGCCCATCCCCCATAATACCTTAAACCCCACCCCCCCTTCCCCCACATTACACACCATCCCTTACCCCACCTTACCCCCGCCCCTCCCCCAGTAACCCCCCGCCCATCCCCCATAATACCTTAAACCCCACCCCGCCCTTCCCCCACCTTACCCCCGCCCCTCCCCCAGTAACCCCCCGCCCATCCCCCATAATACCTTAAACCCCACCCCCCCTTCCCCCACATTACACACCACCCCTCCCCCCCATACAGCCCCGCCCCTCCCCCATACACCTTACACCCCCCGCCCCCCCATGGCCGCGCCGAGGCTCACCCCGCTCCAAGGGCCCCTCTCGGCACGGGGAGGGGGAGGGGCTCCAAGTCCAACTGGCCCCGCCCCCCGGCCTCGCTGGCGAGTACTTCCGGTCAAGCGGGAGTCACTTCCGGTGGAGCCCAAGCCCCAGGGGCCCACTTCCGGTTCCCCGCAGGGGTCCGGCGGCCGCGGGGGGCGGGTGGGGGGAGACGCTTCCGGGCGCCCCGGCCGGGGAGACGCTGCGGGCTCGGAACGGGGCGAAGCGGCCGCGGGACCCGGCGCCTCCTTGGAGCGACTCCCTCCAGCCGCCTCTCGCCGCTGCTGCGCCCGACTGCGCATGCGCAAGAGCTATGCGCTCGCGCGCTCCCCCCGCCTTCCCTACTATGGGTCCTTCGCCTCGGGGCTGTCCGGACAGGCGCCTGATTAAATACACCGTGAAACTGAGCTACTCGCCCACAGTCCCTCCCGCCGCTCGTTCCTTGATCGCTCCTCGGTTCCGAGCCGATGGGTCTGTTTGTCCTGCGGCGGGGACGCCGCTTGTTCGCCTCCGATCGCGAAGTTTTTGTCCAGGCAGTTTTCTCGCTACTATGCCCGGCTCGAGGGCGCTCGCTCGCCCGCACCTGCGTACTAAGGCCTTTGTCCACCATCTTTCTTCTGGGCGGGCCCATGCTGCTGCGTATGCGGTGAAGGCAGCGCGGCGGCCATCTTGGAGGTTGGCGTGGAAATGGTGACGCGGAGTCCCCGGCCCGACACATCTTTGGAACGGAAAGCCTTGGCGCTCCAGGGAGCCGAAGCCAAAGCGGCGGCCATCTTGGTTATGGGCACATACTTATGACACCTGACTTGCCACCATATTTGTTGAGGGCACATTTTCCCAGTCCTGATTGGCGGACATGTCGTACTTTATCCCCAATGGGGGGGGAATACCCCCCCTCATCCGCCATCTTAGTTATGGGCAATGAGTTTGGCGAGGCAGAGAATGCCAGTTTGTTATTGTAGGGTCTCCCAAAAGCATTGGGGACGTCCACTCCTCTGAGTTACTGTAGGGTCTCCCCACAACACGAGCGGCCCTGGGCATGGTTATGTTATTGTAGGGTCTCCCAAAAATGGTGAGCGTGCCTCCCCCCGTTTGTGTTATTGTAGGGTCTCCCCAAACCCGTCGAGGCCCCAGGCTCGTTTATGTGATTGCAGCGTTTCCCCCAAGACACTAAGGACGCCGGGCGGGGAGGGCCCCCGAGACGTCGCCAAGTCCAGCCCCCCTGCGCTGAGGCAGGACCAGGCCGGGCCGGGCCCGAGGGGGTTTGTCCAAACTGCTCTTACACCCTCCCGCGACGGGGATCCCACGACACCCGCCCCCGGAGGCCGATTCTTGCCCCTGAGAGCAAGAAAGTTTCTCCTCATCGCTGACCGAAATGGCCCCGGCCACCCTTCGCTCCTGTGTGTGACTCCCAAGCCCCAGTGACCCGCCCGGCCTGCTGCCGGGCTGCCCAGAAACCCCGCAGGGGCCGGCCTTTGAGTGTGTTATTGTAGGGCCCGCCACGCTGGAGATGCCAGCCACAGGGCTCCCCCAAAACCCTGCGGGCAGCGCCAGCCCTGTTCTTGGAGGGGCTTCTGGAAACACAGCTATCCACACCGGTTTGTTATTGTAGGGTCCCTCACAAGCATCAGCCGCCCGCCCTCTTCTTGTTATTATAGGGTCTCCTGAGGCTCAGTGTGATTGCGGGGAGGGGGTCCCTTGCAAACACCCAGCTACCCACACTGGTTTATTATTGTAGGATCTCATGTGAGCTGCAGGCCCTGTTCTTGCAAGGTCTCCTGCAAGCTCCATCCCCGCCTCCCGCCCGTTATTGTTGGATCTCCTGGAGGCCCCCAGAGCCCCTCCCTCACTGCACTGTTTGCCGTAGGGCCCCCCCTGTCCCAGTGGGCGTGGGGTCGCTCCCATCCATGGGACTCTGGACTCCCTCGAGTTACTGATTAACGTGGGCGGGGGGAGGGCAAAGGTGAGCTGGCCAGAGGGACAAGGGCCGGCAGACAGCCCCGAACCCGGCCCCCACCGGCCATGCTCCAGTGCACCTGGTCTTACCTGCTGTACCTGTACGGGGCCCTGATCAGCGCCCTGAGCCCATGCACCCCCCCAGCCCCACTGCCAGCCAGCAGGCTGGACAGGGACCAGGTAGCTAGCACTGGGGCATGGGCCGGGGGAAAACCCCTTCCCAGGATCAGGGTGTCTGGGGATCCCCAGGGGTGGGGGCAGTGAAGGTTGGGGGGGACTCAGGGGAAGGCGGGGTTCATGTGGGGATCGGGCTTGGGGACCCCTGGGAGGCAGAGAAGGGTGTGGGGTTCCTTAGCCGGTACTTGGGTCTCTGTGGGGGAGGGTGCAGGGGGGGGGCTGTGGAGGGTCTGGGGGGGGGGGAGTGGTCTCTGCAAGATCCTGACGCCCCGCAGTTCCCCTGGCAGTACCTGGGCACCTGGCACTTCATTGCTGGAGCAGCAGCCACCCCTGCGGCCCTGGAGACCTTCGCGGGCACCGACAGCTCCGTCTTCCACATGGGGCAGAGCCCCCAGCCCCAGCGTCTGCAGCTCCGCGCCACCCTCCGCCTGTGAGTGGGGCCCGGCCCCCCAACCCCCTCCAGCCCCCCCATTCCAGGGCGCGCCCCAATGGCCGTGCCCAACGCTCAGGCTTCAGGGTCCCACTGGTGGGGTCAGGAAGGGATCCCCCACCCAGCTCCAGGGATTTTGCTTCTCTCCCTCTGAAGGCCCCCGGGGGGTGGCCGTGGGGTATCTCTGCGCATCGTCCCGGCCAGCTGTTCCCCACTCCCCCCCAGGCTGTGGGGACGCCAGACACGGGGTGGGGAAGGCCTCGGCCCCGAGCTCCAAGGGGCCATGACCCCGATTGGGTGGTTTGCAGCGGGATGAGCCTGGCAGCTCGCCCCAAATCGGTTTACGGCCATTGGTGGGGGGGGGGCTCGGGCCCCTCTGTGGGGCTCTGGTCATGGCTGAGGGCATGGGGCTGGCAGCTTGTCAGATGGGATACTCAGTGGCCCCTCCCCCCATGACCCCCCATTCCCCAGTGTCCAGCCACCCCCCTCCACCTGGCTCCCCAAAGTCCCCTCCAGCTGACCCCCCCCTTCTCCCGCCCAGGAAATCAGGGGGCTGCGTGCCCAGATCATGGATTTATCTGCTTAAGGAAGGGAGCACGGACCTGGCCACAGAAGGTGAGTGGTGCCCCTCACTCCCGACCCGCAGCCCCCTGCCAGCCCAGCCCTGGGCTCCCCCCAGCTCTGCCGGTGCCCCTCGCTCCCGACCCGCAGCCCCCTGCTAGCCCAGCCCTGGGCTCCCCCCAGCTCTGCCGGTGTCCCTCGCTCCCGACCCGCAGCCCCCTGCTAGCCCAGCCCTGGGCTCCCCCCAGCTCTGCCGGTGCCCCTCGCTCCCGACCCACAGCCCCTGCCAGCCCTGCCCCGCTCAGCTCTGCTGGTGCCCCTCGCTCCCGACCCGCAGCCCCCTGCAAGCCCAGCCCTGGGCCCCCCCAGCCCTGCCGGTGCCCCTCGCTCCCGACCCGCAGCCCCCTGCTAGCCCAGCCCTGGGCTCCCCCCAGCTCTGCCGGTGCCCCTCGCTCCCGACCCGCAGCCCCCTGCTAGCCCAGCCCTGGGCTCCCCCCAGCTCTGCCGGTGCCCCTCGCTCCCGACCCGCAGCCCCCTGCTAGCCCAGCCCTGGGCTCCCCCCAGCTCTGCCGGTGCCCCTCGCTCCCGACCCGCAGCCCCCTGCTAGCCCAGCCCTGGGCCCCCCGCAAGCCCTGCCGGAGCCCCTCACTCCTGACCTGCAGCCCCCAGCTCCTGGCTCTGTCTCCCGCCTCACAGGCCGGCCCGGGATGAGAACCGAGCTGTTCTCCAGCAAGTGTCCAGACACCATCATTGTCCAGGAAAGCGACCGAGACTATCAAAGGATCCTGCTGTACTGTAAGTGGGGACCCGGACTCCTGGGTTCTCTCCCTGACTCCGGGAGGGGCATGGGGGCTGCTGGTGAGAGCCGGGGGGCTGGGAGCCAGGACTCCTGGGTTCTCCCCCAGTTCTGAGGTGTCTCTCCCTGTCCCCCAGCCCGCACCCCGCACCTGGCCGATGAGTGCATTGAGGATTTCCGGAACCAAGCCTACTGCCTGGACATGGAAGAATTCCTGCTTATCCCCCGCAGCCAAGGTAACACCCGGATGAGTGGGGCCTTTGGGGGGTCCCTCCCCACCCCATCGGCCACTGGGATTAGCTTGGGGGGAAGGGGGTGGGTTGGGAGAGGGAAGAGGTTTGGGGGGGTAGATTTGAGGGAAGGGGTTTGGGAGGCGCTGGGAAGAAGGGAAGTTGTGGGGGAGGTTTGGGGGGTCAGGAGGGGGTTGGGCAGGTGTTGGGGGGAGGGGTAGGTTTGGGGGGCATGGAAGAGAATTGGGGGTAGGTTATTGGGTCACCAAAATGCTCACTGACACATAACCCCACCCAGAAATCTCTCTCCCCTCCCCACGGGGTGATTCCCCCCCCACACACCCCCCTCTAACTCTCTCCCTCTTCTCCGCCCCCCTAGACAACTGCCAGCTTCAGGATTCCTGATTGACCCACTGCCAGGTGAGCTGAGCCCCAGGGCCCACCCCCATTCCCTGCCCTTCCCAGGGGCCCCACACCCCCTGACCTGGCTGGAGTGCGCCAGGTCTCAGCCAGATTTCCCCGCCCCCTCCCCCAGCCAGGCCTCCAGTGACCGACTCCCCATATCTGGTGGGGGTGGTAGTGGCTGGGATTGAGGTTTGTGGGGGCAGATCTCCTGGGTCTCCCCCACCCCACCAACTCGGGGGGGCTCTGCGGGGCCCGTGTTTCCCATCGGACGCTGAAATTGACGTTGTTTGAAGGCTCAGACGGTTTTCCATCTCAGGCCTTTCCCGCTCCTCTGCCAGCCCCCCAAGCTTCTGCGACTGGCCCCCCTGAGGAAACGGCCCCCCCGAAGACTGACCCCCTCATTCACCTGGAGGAAGAAACCCCATTTCCGCAGAGCCTGTCAAATAAATCCTGATCCTGCCGCATCTGTGACAACGTGTCCCTAAGCGCTGGTTTGGACCCACAGACACATGGGGCGTGGCCAGTGATGGGGGGAGCCCAGGGCTGGGCTGGCAGGGGCCTGCGGGTCGGGAGTGAGGGGGCCCGGCAGAGCTGTGGGGGGCAGGGCCAGACTGGTATATTCTACTGCACTCCCTGGGGTTATTTGATCCTTACTTAAAGGAAACGTCTTTCCCATGTAACGTTGGGAAATTCTCATCTGCCGTTGGGCCTCAGTTTCCCCATTTGTTAAATGGGACGAATGATCCGGACTTCGTGGACCCTCCGAATGCCCCAGGGCAGGGACGGTCTCTCACGATCTGTCTGTGCAGTGCCTGGTGCGACGGGGCCCTCAGCTCTGTCTGGGGCTCTGTGCAAAGTGGGGTCCCCCATCTAGGTCAGAGGGTCCATGTGATGGAATGGGGGGGGGCAGTCTTGGTCGGGCCACATAAGAAAACCATTCCAGGCCGGCCACTCGTTGACTGTCAAATTTTCCATTTTATTTAAATAAAACACAGGTTTAAAACCCAGCGTGGAAGCCGGGCTCTGGAATCGGCTCTCGAGCGCTGGTCTGGATTGATCCACAGATAAAGGTCACAGATTTCCATCCGTCCCCCCCTGCTCCCGTGCTGCTCCAGAGCAGAGCAAGTTCAGGTCCGATCCTCCTGCCCAGGAGATGGTGCAGCAAATCCCGCAGGGGGACCCCACCTCCAATGCCCCTGCCCCACACCATAGATGCTGATCTAGACCCCACAGACTGGATTTGGGGCAGAGCTGGGGGGTTGCAGGCCTGGACTGAGGGGCCTGGAGGAGGAGGTCAGGCAGGTGAACAGGGCAGGATCACGTACAAAGTCTTTTCTCAACTCAAATCTCCTTTCAACTGTGTTCTGGATCAGAGATGTTCTAGATCAGGGTGATCTGGAGAGGGCAAGGAATTATTGTCTAGCACCACGCTGCAGAGAAAAGACAGCAGGAAACCGGTCTGGGGTTGGGTGCAGGGTGGGTCATGCTAGATTGTCCCTATGCTGGGTGGGTTTGGGGGGGTGGGTTTCTTCCAGAATCTGGTGGAAGAGCAGGGATGGTGGGAAAGTTGTTCTAGATCATGCATGGGAGACAGGAGCTTCCTGTAGACTCCAGACCCTAAGGCTCATTCTAGAACATTTCTGGGCAGGGCCGAGGGTGCTCCAGATTTTAGCACAAAGAGGGGTGGGGTTCTGGACTGTGTCCCAGAGCATGTTCTAGATCACACCGGGTCTCTGGAGCAGTGTAGATCACAGAGGGAGGTACTGGGGGGCTGCAATAGATGATACCTCAGCAGCGAGCGCATGGGCTAGAACACAAGGCAAGGGGAGTGGACCTTCTAGATCACATCCAGGAGCCGGAGGGTTCGTTCTAGATTGCAGAGCGACGGGGCTGCTGGTGAGAATCGTCACAAGGAGACAGAGTGTCCCCCAGAGATAGGGGACTCACTCTGGATTGTGTGGCAAAGCGGGCACTTGGGGTCGCTCTAGATTGTGTCGAAGAGGGGCTTAGTTCTAGAGCTTGTGTGATGGCTGATGGCAAAGAGGCGGAGACCAGAGGTCTTTTCTAGGTCAGATGCCAGAGGCTTCCCACAGGGACTGGCTCTAGCCTCCAGACCAGCAGGCCTCCCTCAGGAGTGATCCTCAGGAGAAGTTCTAGATTATAACAGCAGGGTCTAGATCGTGTACTGGCCTGTCCCAGTAGCACATAGTGCCGGTAGGGTTGGTGACACGTTCTAGACTATCACCGGCACCTCTTGTTTCTAGATTGGTCACCAAAGTTTTGAATCATGCCTTGTATTTCCCATCTGGGTTGTTCTAGATCACTTTGGCGTAGGGATGGGATGTAGTGTTCCTTAAAGACCACAACACATGCCCTGAAGGCTGGCTGTGGCGGTCAGTTCTAGATAACGTCACCACGGTGATGGTGTTCGCTCTAGATCAGCAGCAAGATTAGAAGCGATGGGGTGGGGGGCTGGTCTACAAGAGGGTTATGGTGTCTATCCCCACCACACCTGAGCTGGGAGACCCAAGTCATGTCCTAGATCATTCTAGAGCGGGAACATGGGATCACCCCAGCTGGGAGCCCAGGAAGTCTAGACCTCCCCACTCCCTCTGTCATGTTCTCTCCCTCTCACCCCCCACATCTCCATTGTCAGACCCCTCCCCGGGGGTCCCCTCCCCTGGCATCCGCCACCAAGGGAAGGGGTTATTGCTAAGAAGAGACCCCCACCCCACCCCCCCAACACAGAATCCCTCCTCCCACAGCTCAGCTAGCTCCACTCCCTTGGTTCTGAGCCCCCAGATACCGCCCCCGCCCCATTTCTCCCTTCCCTGTGGTCCCAAATCCCTTCGCCCTCCCTGACCCGGAGCGGTTCCGATCCGCTTCCCCCTCCCCTGCAGATCCACCTGCAGCTTGGCTGGATCCCAGCAGTTCTGATTGGTTCCTTCCCTGCGGTGGTTCTGACACCCCCAAACTCCTGAGCCAGCCACTCCCCCGCCCCCTCTCACAAGTCCCAGGGGGTGGAGGCTCGTGTCTCTGTACCCAAGGCGGGCAGGGCTAGGTCCCGGTGCCCTCACCCCCCACAGTGCAGGGGGGCGTAGTCTCGTGTCTCCACGTGGAAAGTGGGTGGAGCTTGGTCCTCGCACACACCCCCAGACGCTGGTGACCTTGTGGTTTATTGCAGAGGTGCGAGGTGGATGGGCGGGACTGTCACTCCGTCCTCTCTGCCTCTGCCCCGCCGCCGGGGTCCACTCCCCCCGGGACGCCCCCGCTCTCCTCCTCCTCAGCGGCCCGGATACTCACACACAGCACCAGGGTCTGCAGGAAGCCGTAGAGGCAAGCGAACTGCAGCAGGTATTTCTGGACCAGCCACAGGGCCAGGTACATCCCGTAGGTGGTGACAAGGAAGGTGGCCAGACCGTGGAGCCAGACTTTCAGGGGCCCCCTGAACCCCAAAATATCCAGGAGCAGCCGGAAAGCCGGGGAGCAGGCACAGAGCAGAGTCACCACGCAGAGGTCAAACAGGTGCCGGGCGAAGTTGAAACAGATCTGGAAATGCTCCGGGATGTCAGGCGATGGCTGGTTGGGGGACAGATACTGGGGGACCTGTGAGATTCTAGAGAAGAGGCCCTCTCCCGGGGAGGGGCCCGGATCCCCGGCGCGTCCCCATCCAATCAGAGCCAGGAGGTGCCGGGCGCCCCACCACTGGGATTTCTGGGGGGCCTCCGTCGGCCCACTCTCTTTTCCTGCCGCACGCCCCCACCAGGGGAGTTTTGTCAGCCAGGCCTTGGCTCTGTTTAGGGACATGGGAGGAAACCGGCGAGAATCCAGCGCCCCGAATAAAATCAGCACTGGGGTGTGAGGGGACGGAGGGAGCAGTGAAAGGGGTCCAGACCTTGGGGGACTAGCCAGCTCCCCTCTCCAACGCACCGGCCTCCCCTAAACTCTCTCTGGGGCGTTTTCCCCTCTAAAGCCGGCTTCCACAAAAACCTGGTTAGGTCAGGGTCCCGTGCTGCTCCCCAGAACCAGATGCCAGCTCCTTGATTTTGCGGTATCGGAAACCCTTCACCCCACAATAGCCACGAATTTCCTCCGTGTCTGGGTTAATTTCAGTCCTGCTGGCAGCTGCTGTCACCCAAAGATCTGAATCTTCGTAAGTTTCACTCCCTCAGTCGTCTCTGCTGGGCCTGGGGTCCTTCACCCCAAAATACTGGTCCCTTAGCCAATCTGGATGTGTGTTGTCAAGGTCCAATTCTATCCGCCGGCGCCAGGGCTAACAGAACCCCAAAATATCCCTTCAACCAACAGAGACAAATCCTTGTTGATTTCACCCCCTGAATTCTCTGGGCTGGGGGCAGAGCTGGGACACCTCCAAAAATATGGCTCCTTGTTAATTTCACCCCCTGAGTTGTATCCACTGGAAATGGTGCTAATTCACCCCAAAGTGCTGGGGCCCCCCAAAACACACACCGGGCAGTTCAATCTCCCCCAGCATGTCTCTTCTGCCGGCAAGAACTGTCCACCCCTGGCAAAATACTGACCCTTGGAAAAATACTGATCTTCATCAGTTTCACTCCCCTGACTCTCTGGGGCAGGAAACCCCCGAAATTCTCGGTCCCCTGAAAGATACAGCAGCTGGTTTGTTTCAGGCTCACATCCTCAGTGCTGGGTCACCCCAGTATCACTGGTCCCCCTGAAACAGACAAATCCTCGTTAGGATCCAATCGCGGCAGGACTGATACACCCCAAAATACTTCTCCTTTGTCCTGCACCAATTCTGCTCACAGCAGAAATAAGACATCCCCAAATGCTGCACCCCTGAAACAGGCTCATCCTCATTAAGAGCAGATCACAGCACGGTTCCTGCACCCTGACATTTTTACCCCGTCTCTGAACAGTAAAAATCCTTGGAAAAATCTCAGCCCCTTACTGCGCACCCCAGCTGATTAATTTCACCCCTACCTTGTCAGTGCGGGTGAGGTCACCCTCCCAAACACCGTACCCCAAACTCTAGCAATCCGCGCTGGTCAGGCACTGACTGGTTGCCACGTGTAATGGCGCTTCGCACCCCGAAATATTGATCCTCTGACAAACAAATCCCATGAAGTTCAGTCTCTATTTCTCTGTGCTGGTGGCAGAAGGCACCCCAACAGTGCTGCTCCCCCCGCAAATACCAGCAGGCTGATTTCACCCCATATGGCCAATGATTGGGGGGGGGAAACAGCCCCGAAATATCGAGCTCACCCTGAAATGCCAGCTCCTTTACCCCACAGTATCACCCCGGTTCTGGCAGGGAAAGCACCCCCAAAACACCAGCGGGTCAATTTCATCCCCACATTGTCAGGGAGGGCAGCAGAGGTTCGCACCCCCCAAAATATCCAGCCCACCCTGAAACGCCGGCTGATTCCTTTCAAAGCCCCATCCTCCCTGCTTGCTCCGGCAGAGGGGGGGTACACCCCGAAAGAGGGATCCCCGAAACACACACCCACACGATCGCTGGTTCGGGTACCCCCCAAACTCCCTGCCCCCACAAAACAACAAAGCGGGTGGATTTCACCCCCAAACTCCCCACGGTGGGGGAAGTGGCACCCCCAAAATCCTGCCCCGCTCCCCCCAGTGTAATCCCCCCACCCCGGTTTTCAGCTCTCTCTGACCTGCGGGGGCGGGGGGGGTCCCCGGGAAATCTCGCTCCATGGCTGCTCCCGGCCGGCCTCGCAGGCGGGGGCCCCGCTGCTGGGTCCTGGGGCACCGAGCACCCCCTAAGTGTGGGGGGGACCCCGCCGGGGGGGGGGGCTGCGGGCCCGGGAGCGTGGCAGGGAGGGGAAAAGGCTCCGAGCCCAGCCCGAGATGGGGGGAAAATCCAGCAGCTGGTCGGGTTTCAGGAAGGACCGGATTGGGCAGGGACTCCCCGGGCAAGGGGTGGGGCCTCTGGGGAGCCCGGACGCCTGGGTTCTCTCCCGGCTCAGGGAGGCGGGGCTGGTGGTTAGAGCAGGGCGGGGCTGGGAGCCAGGACTCCTGGGTTCTCTCCTGGCTGCGGGAAGGGCAGTGGAGTCTGGGGGACGGAAGCCCGGACGCCTGGGTTCTCCCCAAAGCTAAGGGGGGGCTCGTGGTTAGAGGCTGGGAGCCAGGACTCCTGGGTTCTCTCCCCGGCTCTGGGAGGGGAGTGGGGCCTGGTGGGTCAGAGCAGGGTGGGAGTTTGGGAGCCAGGACTCCTGGGTTCTCTCCCTGGCTCTGGGAGGGGAGCGGGGCCTGGTGGGTCAGAGCAGGGTGGGGGGCTGGGAGCCAGGACTCCTGGGTTCTCTCCCTGGCTCTGGGAGGGGAGCGGGGCCTGGTGGGTCAGAGCAGGGTGGGGGGGCTGGGAGCCAGGACTCCTGGGTTCTCTCCCCAGCTCATGGAGGGGAATGGGGCCTGGTGGGTCAGAGCAGGGTGGGGGGCTGGGAGCCAGGACTCCTGGGTTCTCTCCCCACCTCCGGGACAGGTCAGACCCTACAATAACTAAAGAACTGGGGCCAGCCCTGGGCCCTGAAGAGACCCTCTCGCCATAACAGGCTGCCAGTCTCTTTACCCACAACAAAGATGGCGGAGGGGGGCGGCTGCGCCATTAGGTACAAGGGAGAAAAGCGCCCCATCGACCACATCCAAAATGGCCACCGACCTAGATTCACCCCATCGGAGCCGCCAGATTTTGCCCTAAACAAAGATGGCGGTCAGGGGCTGCCCTGGTAAACCAATGGGAACAAGTCTATCCGCAGCCCACCTCCAAGATGGCTGCGCACCCCGGCTTCGCTCCTCCATTATTTGAGAGGGCTGCCCTTAGCAAACATGGCGCCTACTGCCTTCAATACGCATGTGCGACCGCGGGAAGCCCCCATAGGGGTCCGTCGTGTCCATGTAGCTGACCTTCTAAGTGCCTGCTCGGATTATGACCCAGAGGGACCCAGTCACTCCGTCGCCGGCCGGATCAGAAGAACCAGACACGCCGATCCACGCGGGATGATCCAGGGAACTCTGCGGGAGCGGGGAACCCGGACAGCAGCGCAAGCCCCGCACGGCGGGAGCGGCTCAGGCGTTCGCCACGGGCAGCCCCACTCCCCCACGAGAGGGGGAGAGCAGGGACGGGGCCCTCCCGTGGGGGCGCATGCTCAGTCGGAGAGCAGAGGTTAGCGTTGCCAGGGTGATGAGAGCCCCGCCCCTCCCACGCACTCAGCCCCAAGCCAGGGCGTATCACGACCGCGCCGGAAGTAGGGCGCGGAGCCCGCACAAGGCGGAGACTGACGTCAACACGCTGCACCGGAAGTCAGCGTGCATTTTGCCCGCGTACCGGAAACGACCTGATGAGACCGGAAACGGACCCCCGGGGACAGGAAGTGGGAGTGCCCCGAGGTAATCCCAGGGCCCCTCCCTGAGCAGCTGAAGGGTCAGAGGTCAACAAGTCACAAGGGGTTAAAGGGCAGGGGTCATAGGCTGCCCCACCTGGGTCCCCCCCCTCCAGCCCCAACGCAGGGGCCACAGAACTTAACCCCCCCAGAGCCAGCCACAGGCAGCCAGGGGCAGGTGACCCCTGTAAAACCAGCCCCTGCCCCCCCCCCAGAGCCAGCCGCCTCCCCGGGCCGGGTGAGGAACCAGGCCCCTGCCCCCCCCCAGAGCCAGCCGCCTCCCCGGGCCAGGTGAGGAGCCAGCCGCCTGCCCCTCCCCCCCCCCCCCCCCCCGAGCCAGCCGCCTCCCCGGGCCGGGTGAGGAACCAGCCCCGCAGAACCAGCCCCCTGCCACCCCCCCAAGCCAGCCGCCTCCCCAGGCCAGGTGAGGAACCAGCCCCCGAGATCCAGCCCCCTCCCCCCCCCCCAGAGCCAGCCACCTCCCCAAGCTGGGTGAGGAACGGACCCCACGGAACCAGCCCCCACTAGGGAAAGGAAAAGACTCCATTTGTTCCAGGATTGTTTATTGAGGCAACATCCCTCTTCTTTACGTGACTCCAGGCTCAAGTCCTTCCCCTGCGAGATGCTTGGGGTGCCCCTCACTCCCGACCCGCAGCCCCTGACTCCTGTCCACACTGAACAGTGAGGCAGGCCTGGGCTGTGCAGTCCCCCCACTTCTCCTTTCACTTCCCCGTCCATTGTTCAGTCCAGCAGCCTGTCCCATCACCCACCGAGCAGGGCCCTGGATTCCAGTCTCCGTCGCAGCCAGAGGGGGTGCTGGTGAGTAACCAAAGCCGAAATCCACCAAGCACTTTTCCTTGGAAAACTAAGGAAGTACAAATGTAAAAAAGTTGATTAAAATCAATGTTTTATACCGAGGCTTTTCAGTCCCCCCAGGAGACCAGGCAGGACCCCCTGAGCCACGATTCAGGCCTCATGAACCTGAGCGAAGTCAGGCCAAACTCCAGGCTTTGGGACATGAGAGGGAGACACTGGGACATGCCAAGGATTCTGGAATTGGGGCTGCAGGTCAGGAGTGAGGGGCACAAGCAGTCCTGGCGAGGGGCCCAGGGATGGGCTGGCAGTGGGCCCCAGAAGGCCTGGTGGGGGCCCGTTGCTCAGGGCCCTGCAAGGGTCGTCACTGGGATCAGAGATTCTAGCGGATTCATCACCACAATGGCCACCCAGGGAATGAGACTGGGGGGGCCTGACCCAGCTAGGAGCAGCAGCCCAGGGGAAGGACTTACCCAGACACCCCAGGAGCCTCCTTGCTGAGTCCAAGTGTCACAGTGCCTGCAAATCACCAAACAGGTGAGTTATGTCCCACTGCAGGAGAAAAAAAACCCAGAAGTCCTGGCTCCTAGCCGCCCTTTCCCTGCTGTAACCACTAGACCCCACTCCTCTCCCAGAGCCAGGGTGAGAACCCAGGCGTCCTGGCTCCCAGACACACCCAACCCACTACAACCCCACAGGTCTCTGGAGCAGGCTGGGTTGTCATTAAAGACTCCGATCCAATCTGGAGACCTCAGGGTCAGATCCAGCCAGCCAGGCCCTGGGGTGGGGGGACCCCCCATTAGCTCAGGACAGATTGGTAACATGGGGTGGCCAGAATCTCTCTCCCCACCCCACCCCTCCGATCCCCAAGGGAGCAGGGTCAGTCTAAGTTGTGTTATTTCATGTGAATCCCAACCTTGAGCTGGGAGCTCCTGTCGAGGAACAAATCGTCACCCCCTGCTCCCCAGATCAGGGCCACCCAGCCCAACCCCTCTACTCCCTGCAGCACAGGACCCTAGCATTGCCCCCCACCCCACCCCCAATCTCTGGTTTCCCACTCCTTACCCTGCCACTGCACTGTTCTGGTCCTGGTCCCTCCATCCAGAGACCCCAGGGGTCTCACCCTGCTGGGCTCATGTCGGAGATAGACATGGGGCGAGAATCCAGCTGGGGGAGAATAGAGGAGAGAGGGTTAATGTCCTAGCAGGGGGCTGCGGGTCAGGACTGAGGGGGAGCCCAGGGCTGGGCTGGCAGGGGGCTGCGGGTCAGGACTGAGGGGCACCATTGCTCAGGGCGCTGCGAATATCGTCACTGGGGTCAGAGACTCTAGTCTAGCGGAATCATCATTGCAAGGGCCCCACAGGGACAAGCCAGGGGATGCGGGGGGAGTGAGGGGCCAGAGCAGGGACTTACCCAGATGCCCCAGGGGCCTTAGCACCAGCTCCACACATCACCACCACCTGCAAATCACCAACAGATCATTTCCCCCTGCCAGGCAGAGAACCCAGGAGTCCTGCTCCCAGCCCCCACTCCCCTCCCAGAGCCAGGGAGAGAACCCAGGAGTTCTGCCCCCCCCAACCACGAGACCCCACTCCCCTCCCACAAGTCTGGAGCAGGTCAGACCCACCTGATTTCCCATCATTAGTGACTCCAGTCTGGTCTGATCTCATCCATCCCTCCCCAGACCCACCCCCCACCCTCCCGGGACCACCCCACCAGCTGTATCTCCCTGTTGACTCATCCCCTATTTGTGACCCGTTCTAACCCCAGACCGTTTCCGGCAGGACGGCCCCCTAGCCCGGCTCGGGGTTCTGGGTTTCCGCCTTTCCCCTTCCCAAGGGACGTACTTCGCACTTGTCTTCATTGAATTTCATCTGACTGAATTCAGACCCATTCTCCAGTGGGTCAAAATCATAGTGACTCCCAAGGGCTGGCAACCCCCCCAGCTCGGTTCATCACCCTCCCGGTCCGTTAGCCAAGTCGTTAATGAAAATATTGACGAGTACAGCCCAGGGCTGGGGGTCGGCAGTGAGGGGCATCAGCGGGGCGGGGGGGGGGGCAGGGGGCTGCGGGTCGGGAGTGAGGGGCACCGTTGCTCAGGACGCTGCGTATCGTCACTGGGGGTCGGAGACTCTAGTCTAGCGGATTCATCATTGCAACGGCCCCCCCCCCGGGAAGGAGCTGGAGGAAGGGGGGGGGCCCAACCCAGCTGGAAGCGAGGGGCCAGGGCAGGAACTTACCTAAATGCCCCCAGGGGGCCTCAGCGCCAGCTCCACCACCGCCTGCAAATTGTCAACAGAGCATTTACCCCCTGCCAGGCAGAGAACCCAGGAGTCCGGGTTCCCAGCCCCCCTGCTCCAACCACCGGCCCCCACTCCCCTCCCAGAGCCGGGAGAGAACCCAGGAGTCCTGCTCCCAGCCCCCCCGCTCTAACCACCGGCCCCCACTCCCCTCCCAGAGCCGGGAGAGAACCCAGGAGTCCTGCTCCCAGCCCCCCCGCTCTAACCACCGGCCCCCACTCCCTTCCCCGAGCCGGGAGAGAACCCAGGAGTCCGAGCCCCCCCGCTCTAACCCCCCGCTCTCTGGAGCGGGCTGGAGGCAAACCCCTTGTTCTCACTGGAGTCTCTGATCGGATCTCGGGGGCCCCCGGGAGACCCTCATCTGAGCCCCCCCGGCCACGAACCTGCCCCTGATCCGGGGGAGGGGACAGACAGACGGGTCCTGCCCCCCACGAGCAGGGGCTGCGGGTCGGGAGTGAGGGGCACCGGCAGGGACTCACCCAGGCCGGCCAGTGGCGGCAGGGAACCCAGGCGTCCGGCCCCCCCATGGATCCGGCCGGGGCCCGCGCAGAGAGAGACACGTGCGCTCCCTGCGGGGCTATTTATGGCGGGTCCTTCCCGGGCCCGGGCTGCCCCCGGCGCTGCCTGATCGCGGCCGCCCCCCCCCCATGCCCACATCCAACATGGCGGATGCGGTGCCCTTAACAAAGATGGCGGAACCCCGGGGGGCGGGGCTGTTTCTAAGTGGGGGTGGGAATGAGGAGCAGGGGGCTTCCTGGCCTCCCCCCCTCATGCCCCATTGGCCCCCCTGAGCCAGCCAGTCCCCCCCATGGGAAAGGGGGCACACCCAAAATCGCGACTCAGGGGGGCCCGGCTGCCAGGCCTCACCCACTGCCCCCATCGCCCTCGGCCCTCGCCCCACAGATCCTGGGAGAACAGGCTGAGGGCAGCCCCCCGGGCCCCCTGGCGGGAAGTGGGGGATTTTCTCAGTGTTTTGCAGCAACACGGTGCGCACCTCAGTTTCCCCTGTGCTGCGTGTGTAACAACGTGGCCGGGGGAGGGGGGTTCATAGAATCATAGAATCATAGAATATCAGGGTTGGAAGGGACCCCAGAAGGTCATCTAGTCCAACCCCCTGCTCGAAGCAGGACCAATTCCCAGTTAAATCATCCCAGCCAGGGCTTTGTCAAGCCTGACCTTAAAAACCTCTAAGGAAGGAGATTCTACCACCTCCCTAGGTAACGCATTCCAGTGTTTCACCACCCTCTTAGTGAAAAAGTTTTTCCTAATATCCAATCTAAACCTCCCCCATTGCAACTTGAGACCATTACTCCTCGTTCTGTCATCTGCTACCATTGAGAACAGTCTAGAGCCATCCTCTTTGGAACCCCCTTTCAGGTAGTTGAAAGCAGCTATCAAATCCCCCCTCATTCTTCTCTTCTGCAGACTAAACAATCCCAGCTCCCTCAGCCTCTCTTCATAAGTCATGTGCTCTAGACCCCTAATCATTTTTGTTGCCCTTCGCTGGACTCTCTCCAATTTATCCACATCCTTCTTGTAGTGTGGGGCCCAAAACTGGACACAGTACTCCAGATGAGGCCTCACCAGTGTCGAATAGAGGGGAACGATCACATCCCTCGATCTGCTGGCTATGCCCCTACTTATACATCCCAAAATGCCATTGGCCTTCTTGGCAACAAGGGCACACTGTTGACTCATATCCAGCTTCTCGTCCACTGTCACCCCTAGGTCCTTTTCCGCAGAACTGCTGCCTAGCCATTCGGTCCCTAGTCTGTAGCGGTGCATTGGATTCTTCCATCCTAAGTGCAGGACCCTGCACTTATC
The DNA here is from genome assembly GCF_965152275.1 of Natator depressus. Classification (NCBI taxonomy): domain Eukaryota; kingdom Metazoa; phylum Chordata; order Testudines; family Cheloniidae; genus Natator; species Natator depressus. The sequence continues at coordinate 46,911,594 of NC_134247.1, forward strand.
CTTATTGAACCTCATCAGATTTCTTTTGGCCCAATCCTCCAATTTGTCTAGGTCCTTCTGTATCCTATCCCTCCCCTCCAGCTATCTACCACTCCTCCCAGTTTAGTATCATCTGCAAATTTGCTGAGAGTGCAATCCACACCATCCTCCAGATCATTTATGAAGATATTGAACAAAACCGGCCCCAGGACCGACCCCTGGGGCACTCCACTTGACACCGGCTGCCAACTAGACATGGAGCCATTTATCACTACCCGTTGAGCCCGACAATCTAGCCAGCTTTCTACCCACCTTATAGTGCATTCATCTAGCCCATACTTCCTTAACTTGCTGACAAGAATACTGTGGGAGACCGTGTCAAAAGCTTTGCTAAAGTCAAGAAACAATACATCCACTGCTTTCCCTTCATCCACAGAACCAGTAATCTCATCATAAAAGGCGATTAGATTAGTCAGGCATGACCTTCCCTTGGTGAATCCATGCTGACTGTTCCTGATCACTTTCCTCTCATGTAAGTGCTTCAGGATTGATTCTTTGAGGACCTGCTCCATGATTTTTCCAGGGACTGAGGTGAGGCTGACCGGCCTGTAGTTCCCAGGATCCTCCTTCTTCCCTTTTTTAAAGATTGGCACTACATTAGCCTTTTTCCAGTCATCCGGGACTTCCCCCGTTCGCCACGAGTTTTCAAAGATAATGGCCAAGGGCTCTGCAATCACAGCCGCCAATTCCTTCAGCACTCTCGGATGTAACTCGTCCGGCCCCATGGACTTGTGCACGTCCAGCTTTTCTAAATAGTCCGTAACCACCTCTATCTCCACAGAGGGCTGGCCATCTCTTCCCCATTCTGTGATGCCCAGCGCAGCAGTCTGGGAGCTGACCTTGTTAGTGAAAACAGAGGCAAAAAAAGCATTGAGTACATTAGCTTTTTCCACATCCTCTGTCACTAGGTTGCCTCCCTCATTCAGTAAGGGGCCCACACTTTCCTTGGCTTTCTTCTTGTTGCCAACATACCTGAAGAAACCCTTCTTGTTACTCTTGACATCTCTTGCTAGCTGCAGCTCCAGGTGTGATTTGGCCCTCCTGATTTCATTCCTACATGCCCGAGCAATATTTTTATACTCTTCCCTGGTCATATGTCCAACCTTCCACTTCTTGTAAGCTTCTTTTTTATGTTTAAGATCCGCTAGGATTTCACCATTAAGCCAAGCTGGTCGCTTGCCATGTTTACTATTCTTTCGACTCATCGGGGTTGTTGGTGCCGGGGACCAGGGGTGACGGCACCAACAACGGCAGCCGGGACCCCAGACAGCGACCTGGAGATGGGGGACCCAGAGACGGGTGACCGGGGGCCCCACCCCCAGGAGCAGGGTCCAGCCGGGGGGAACAAAGGAGAGAAGAGGGGGGGCCCCAGCAGCCTGGGACGGAAGACAAAGAGCGGAGGAGGGTCTGTCAGGGGAGAGGACATGGGGGCTCGGCTGGAAGGGGGACAAGGAGCAGCCGGAGCCCCAGGGGACGGAGCCAGACCCAGCTGGCCGGGGCTGAGACTGGCCAGGCCTGAGCCCCTGGGACCTGCCAGGGCTGGGTCCAGACGCTCACTAACCCCCCTGGGTGACGCTGGCGGAGAGGCCCTGCAGGCTGGCGATCGGGGGGCGACGCTCCCTCTGGGGCGACCCGGGGGGCCGGAGCGAGGGCACTCCCTGAGGGGTCCCCGGCACAGCAGCTGGCTGGAGGCTCAGAGGGACCGAGCGGACCCCCAGGAAGGGCCGTCACTGGCGGGGGCGACTCCCGGGGGCCGTACGGAGCCGCGAGAGCCCGGGGGGAGGGGGCTGCAGTCCGGGACACTCCCCACCACAAAGCCCAGAATGTGGGCGTCCCTGTCGGAGATGCTGGGTTGTGGGGTAATGACCAGGCAGGGGGGTAACAGTGTTGGGATTTCCTCTGCCCAGGAACAGGGGGGCACCCCATATTAGAGAGTGGAGCCCAGCCCTGGGCTGCCCCCCACCTCGGCCCTGCTGGGGCCCCTCACTCCCGACCCGCAGCCCCCCTTCCCCCCCTGTCCCTGCCTTGGCCCCCAAACTCTCCCGCAGCCCTGGCAGTGACCCTCCATCCACAGACAGTTCTTTGTTCCAGAGAAACCTGACATTCGAAAATCCCCCGACGGGCCCATCTCACCCACGCCCTGTGCGATCCCAAGGCCGGATCCTTCCCTCCAGCCCTGGCCCCAGGGCCCCATCCGACGTGTTCCCAGCCGCGGGGCTCCCAGCCCTACCTCCTTGGGAGACGCTTTCACAGCCCGACAAACCCATCGCAGCCGGGGCGTCTTTCCCCCAAGCCCCCCGGCGCTCCACGTCCATGCCGGTGTTTTCCATACAGGCGGCTGGCTGGGAAATCGAAGGCGGGCCCCGCGGTGAAGGCTCTCAGCTGGGCCTCCGGAGATCAGGGCTCAATTCCCAGCTCCCTGGAGCAGGGACCCCAACCCATTTACCACGGTGGGCCACGCGTCCTGCCCTTAGGACGGAAGAATCCCCGGCCCCGCTCCAGGCGGGGGACCGAGCGGCCCGGTGGCCGTGCTGCCGAACCGGCCCTGGCGGTGCCAGTGGGCGAAGCTGGGTCCGCGTCAGCAGCGGGCCCTCGTGCCAGGAAGGCCAACGGCAAAGCGGGCGGGATTAGGGGGAGCGTTGCCCGCAGATCGAGGGACGTGATCGTTCCCCTCCGTTCCGCCCTGGGGAGGCCACACCTGGGGTGTTGCGTCCAGTTTTGCGGGCCCCACTACGGAGGGGATGTGGACAAATTGGAGAGGGTCCAGCGGAGGGCAAGGAAACTGATCGGGGGGCTGGGGCCCGTGACGAACGAGGAGCGGCTGTGGGGACTGGGGCTGTTTCGTCTGCAGCAGAGAGGAGCGAGGGGGGATTTGAGAGCAGCCTTCCCCTACCTGAAGGGGGTTCCAGAGAGGACAGAGCTAGAGGGCTCAGACCCTGCAGAGGGGCCAGGTCACCCCAGATCCTGGCTCCCATGGTGCGGAGAGCGTGTGGGGCTCACAGGGGCCCCACCCCTATTCTCCCCCAGCCCCCCTGCCACTCACCCACGTCTCCCCTCCCCACAGCCCCTCTCGATTCCCTTCTCTCGGCCCAAACTCCTTGCCCCCTCCCCCAGCAGGCGTGTGCCCCTGGATTTTCTTTTCTTTCCCAGGCTGGTGGGAGCCTCTCCGGGGGGTGAGCCGCCCGCCGGGTACGTTTCCCAAAAGAACAAAAGCCCCTTGGACAGGGGCACATTTTAGCGACCCGGCTACAGCCCCTTTTCAGCGTCCGGCCCTGGCTCGAATTCAGCCTGACCCCGGCCGGCTGTGGCCAGCAGCGCCCCTGAAACCACTCAGCTGCAGCCAGAGCGAGAACCCCGGGCCCCGTGTCTGCTCCGGGCAGGGGCAGGAGCCACATGGCTCACTCGAGAGGGAGTCTTGGCCGCTGCCCCAGAGAGGCCGTGGGTGCCCCGCGCTAGCTGGGAATTCATTCTCTGGCCAGACACCATCACACCTGCCCTCTAGGGCTCTGCCACAAGCCCACCCCCGATCCCCCCACCGAGAGACGTAGGAAATGGCATGGGGAAACTGAGGCACCCACAGAGCATTCGGAGGAAACATTAAGAACAGTCCCGCTTCGTCACCAGGTGTCGGACCGAGGAGAAGCGGCTACAAAGCTTGCTCGAAAGCCGACGGGCGGGTTCCCTTTCTTGTTCCCCAGGTCGAGGGTTGTGGCTCCGGCGGCCGGGAACAGCCGTGGGGCGAGAGAGGCCGCGGAGATCCGTGGGCGTCTCCAAGGTGCCACCCGCACTCCTTTCCCGATCCCCAACCGGCCGCGCTAGACAGGGAGACCCAGGAGCGGCCGAGCCATCGGCCCGTCTCAGGCCCACGCAGGATGAACGTTGTCAGGGAGCGGCCAAGGGAGGCGTCGGGCTCGTCTCCCCTCCTCCTCCTCCTCCGCGCTTCTCCCCCGGGGGAGAAAAATGGCGCCAAAGCCCTTTCTTGCTTCTGAAATTCAGGCCCTGGCTGGGCTGGGAGATTCACTGAATAGTTTCAGCCAAATAAAAGATTTAAAAAACCACCTTTGCCACCCATCCCCTGCCCCCAATATCTCCCTGCCCCTGGGTGCCTCTGGGGCAGAGCCTCTACTCCCCTCGTTCCCTCGCCCGGGGTATCTATGGGGCTGGAGCTGGTCTATTTCTCCCCACAAACACCCCCCCCCCACTGCTCCTGGGGAGATTGCCCAGGTGGCAACCAAACCTCCTTACGGCCGCTGGTAGCGGCTGACAGAACTCGGCCAAAGTTCCTGTAGGTCCGTGGGGGTCCTCGGGGGGCCGCAGGGGTCTCCAGCAACTCAGCTAGAGGTTGGCCTGCTTTTACTGCCCTAGAGCCGGGGGGGCGATTTATTGGAGAATTGGACGGGAACGGGCGAAGGAAGATTTCAGTGCGAGCAGCTGGGACGCTTCCCTGGTTTGATGTCTGATTTCGGAAGCACGTGGTTTTCAACTCGGGGGGACGCCAGCCAAAGCCGGCTCCTGAACGGGGTGCAGTCACCCGGGAAGGTTGAGAGCCCTGGGCTAGTTCGCTCCCATGGTGCACCTGGGGTTCGGGGCAGGAGGCTGCTCCATCGTGGGGGGGACCTGGGCAAGGGGGAGGCTCTGCTCCTCGGGATAGAGGGAGATCTGGGCAGGTGGGGGCAAGGTGTGGGGTGGGGGAGTTACAGCCCTGGCTCTGGGGTCGAGGGAAAACTCCAGCTGATCGGAGTGGGAGCAGCCCAGCCCCACAAGCAATCCAGGGAAAGGGAGCTCCCCCCACCGACTCCTCCTGGAACCCCAAATCCACTGAGCCCAGAACACTGGCAGGACGGGAACCTCTATAACCTCCTTTCGCATGCCTGTGGTCTCCCCTGGCTCGTGGAAGGGAGTAGGGTGGTCCAATGATTGAAGCGGGGGGGTGGGGGGCACAGGTTGGGAGCCAGGACGCCTGGGTTCTCCTCAGGCTCTGGGTGGGGGGGTCCAGTGGTTAGAACAGGGGGAGCTGGGAGCCAGGTGTGACAAAGCAGGGGATTTTCCTGTGTTTGCGTGTGTACTGTGTGCCTCAGTTTCCCTGTGTAACAGCATAGGGGGGTTGTTGCTGCTGGGGACCAGGTGTGATCCCACCTGTCAGCTGGGACCCAGACTGCGGCCTGGAGATTGGGGACCCAGCGACTGGGGGCCCCCCCAGCTCAGGAGCAGCCGGTTCTGGCCAGTGGCAGGACAATGGGCTGAGGGGCCCGGCCCAACGTGGCCTGTGCTGAGGGGCACTAGGCTTGAGACCCCCGAGACCTGCCTGGGGTGGGTCTGGACCCCCAGTAACCCTCCTGTGACACTGGCAGAGAGTCCCTGCAGGCCGGAGCTGTGGGAGGGACCGGGGGGCCAGGGTGAGGGGACTCCCTGAGGGGGTCTCGGGGGGCAGCGGAGCCTGGCCCTGGAGAGCGCAGACCCCCCGCCAAAGGCCATCGCACTGAGGGGGGTCCCTCCCGGGGGCCAGGTGTCCGGGACGACACCCCCACCCCCCACCCCCAAAAAGCAGCAGCAGGCTCTGGCTTCTGACAAGTCTTTTAATCCATCATCAGGGCGACGTTACCAAACCTGCCCGCACAGGGTGCCCCCAGCGCCCGCTGGCCCGGCAGGGCACCGCACGGCTCCATGCAGACAACGAAAAACGAGGAAACGCACAAAAACCGCAAGACGCTGGTAAAACCGGCTCCAACCTTGGTATAAAAGACAGGACACGGGGGTGGGGGCTTTTTTTTCAGGATTTTCTCTCTTTTTTTTTTCCTATAAAAACAAAAAATGGCCTCGAGTCGCAGGGAACCGGGGGAGGGGGCCCTGCGTCAGCCCGGCCGGGAGCGAAGGGCGCGCGAGGCTGAAATTCTTACAGGACGGGGAGAGAAAGGGACGGGGTCGGAGCTGGCGACAGGCGTGGGAGCCGTCTTCCGGGGGTGCCAGCAAGCCAGACCGGGGATCGCTGGTGGCAGCGCTGGGATCCTCCTTGGGTTAGTGCCCATGTGGGATCAGGGCTCGGTGGTGGTGGATCCCGCACCTGGCGAAGTGGGTTCAGGGACCGTTGGTGGGAGAAGTGGGATCCTTCTATCGGTGCCAACAAAGGTCAGGGATCATTGGTGGGAGGCGGGATCCTCCCACCACAGCAGGGCAGGACGGGGTGAACCCTGCTGTCCTGATGCCCCCCGTCCTCTCTTCCAATGGTTCTCCTGCCCCCGTCCCGCCCCCCACAAGTCTGGCAGGGCTGCGGTCCTCAGGGTGGGGCCATCCTCCTCATCAGCTCTCGGGGTCGCGTGGAAATGAAACAGGGGTGGGGTGGGGGAGGCGTTAAAACCACCAAAAGAAGGACGATGACGCGGGACGAGGAGTGTCGAGGACGCCCCTTATCGAGTCTGTTCGACTGCAGGAGGGAGAGGAAAGGGAGGTTAATGGCTGCACCCCCGAGGAGCCCCCCACACCCCATCCTGCTCCCCCCTCGGCACAGCCAGGGGGCTGGGCCCCACGGGGAATCCCAGGAAGAGCCCGCGTGAATGGCAGGGGAAGACACACTACAGGCACCGCGGGCCTCCAAGGAGGTGGGGAGCAGAGATCAGCTGACAGGGCCACCCCCCCTCAGTCCCTGCACCCCTCCCTGGGCTCCCCACCGGGGATCCGTGTGCCCGCAGCAATCCCCGGCCCATCAGGGGCTGCCCCCCCCCGGCCCCCCGGGAACTCACTGTAGGAGGAGATGTCGATCTCGTCGGGCAGCTCGCTGATGTTCACCTCGAAGCGATCCTGCACGTCGTTGAGGATCTTGGCGTCGTTCTCGTCCGACACGAAGGTGATGGCCAGGCCCTTGGTGCCGAACCGCCCAGCCCGCGCCACCTACAGGGATGGGGGGGGTCAGAGCCTCGCGCCGCCCAGCCCCCACGCCCCTCCCAGAGCCGGGGACGGAACCCCGGCATCCCGGCTCCCAACACCCCCGCAGGACGGGACCCAGGTGTCCGGCTCACCCGGTGCAGGTAGGTGTCCGAGTCCTCGGGCATGTCGTAGTTGAAGGCGATGTTGACCCGCTCGATGTCCATCCCCCGCCCGAAGAGATTGGTGGCCACCAGGATCCGGCGCTGGAAATCCTTGAACTGCTGGTAGCGGGACAGCCTGGGAGGGGGCAGGGGAAGGTATTTGGGGTCACTGCCTGGCCTGACCCCCCGGCAGCCCCCCCCCCATGGACAAAGCACCCCCACGTGACACTGACTCAGGGGAGCGTCCTGTAACCCCCATATTCCTCATTTGCACAGACTTGCCAGCGTGCCAGCGAAGCAGGCCACGGGCGGTATGGGGGCGAGGCGACGCCCCGGGAACGTGTTGGGCGCTGCCCTCGGGCCGGCGGTGGGGCACAATGCCAGGGAGGAGGTACCCAGCACCCGGCTGGGGGTTCGGCCATCACCAGCCCCCGTCCAGCAGGCGAGTCCCAATCCACAACCCGCTTCGTCTCGGTGCTGCCCGGTCTAACCGGGCTGCGGGCTCCTGGCGGCGACGAGCTCCGACTTCGTGCCCACCCCAGACATCTCGTTTGCAGGCAAGGAACGTATTCCCCGCGGACCTGCCCCGGGGAGCTGGGAGGAAGCCTGCGGTAAACCTGCCCAGGGTTGCACAGGCCGGCGCACGTCCGCGTTCCATCGACGACGGTGTATTCCCGGGGGACAGAGCTGGGGGGTTCGGCTGGCGCGCGGCTCGGGGCTGCGCTCGCCATGGGGGGGTCTGCGGCTGGTCACGAGCCAGGCTGGAGAGTTCGGGGGGATCCCGTCCCACCCACCCCTCCCGGAGCCCCAGCCCCCCTCACCTCTCCTCCTGGGGCATGCCCCGGTGGATGGCGATGGCCGGGAAGTTCTGCTCCACCAGCAGCTGGGCCAGCGCGATGCAGCGCTGCACCGACTTGACGAAGATCACCACCTGGGGGGGCGGAGGGAGGGGGTGAGAGCGCGCACGGCCCAGAGGCCGGGGGCCCCGGCCCGGACGCCCGGGTCCGCGGGGCGCTACCTGGTTGAACTCCAGCACGTCGAGCAGGTCGAAGAGCTTGCGGTTCTTCTCGTTGTCCTTCAGCTTGACATAGTACTGCTGCAGGCCGTGCAGCGTCAGCTTGGTCTCGTCATCCACGAAGATCTCCATGGGCTGGGGGGGCAGAGCAGGGTGAACCCCGCCGCCCGCCCTGGGGGAGAGACCCCGCCCCACCGCGCCCCAGATACCCCAACATCCCTCCCAGGGCCCCCTGGATAACCTCCAGCCGCCCGCTCTGCTCCCACGGCCGAAGCTGACAGCCCGGACGCCGGGCCCCAGCCGAGCCCCCAAGGCCGCAAGCTGTGGGGCCCTTTGGGTCCTGCCCCTGACGCCCCAGGGCTGAGCGCTCTAGGAAGCATACTGCCCCATTCCCCCTGGACCGCTCCGCCCCCGCAGGCTGGGGGGAGGGGGGGGTCCTGTGGGGAAAGCACCCCACTACTCTCCACGACCCTACCAGCCAGTGCCACAGGCTTGATCACCCCACGCTGGGGAACGGAGGGGGGGAGCAGCCCCCCAAGACATAATGCCCCCATTCACAGCCAGCCAACAGGGAGGGCATGGCCAGAGGGCACAGACGCCCACCTGCCAGCGCCCAGTGCCTGCTGGGAAATGGCAGGCAAGGAAGGGGCTGGACCCAGCTAGGTTGCCTGCCTTCTCTGGTGCCAGGTGAGATTTCCCAGCATGCACTGGGCTTCCAGCTAGGAGGCAAAAATTCTAGGCTCCTCCCCTTGACACAGCCCCCAGCATGCACCGGGAAATTTCCCAGCATGCAAACCCTGAGCCCGGGAAAGCGCCCTCCCCTTGGCGTAGCCCCCAGCAAGCCCCAGGTGAAACCCCCCTCGGCCGTCTCGGGGAAGAGGGGTTCCGATTAACCCCTTGCCTCCCGCACCCCACTGCCCCCCCGTCTCGCTCTTGGTGGGGGGAGGGGGAAGATTTGCCGTGAGCCCCAACCCCGCCCCCCGAGGCCGGTTCCGAAAAAGGATAAGCCGGATCCTGGCGCTGCCGAGTCTCTGCGAGCCGCCGCCGGGCCGTCTCCGCTCTCGCTGCTGCTCTTCGCCACGGGGGGCGCCGCCAGTCTCCAGAGCGCCGGGGGGGCTGGGAGGGGGGGTGGGGGGTCTCTGGCTTTGTGCGTGGTAGACGGAGCACTCACTTGCCTGGGTGTATGGGGCCAGCTGATCCGGAGGCTGCGGTGCCGGGTGGATGCCGCGCTGGGAAGGAAGGGGGGGCGGGGGGGAGGGCGGGAAGAGGGGGCGCCCTGTTTTCCGCGCCGGGGGGGTGCCGAGGCTAGCGTAACCCGAGTGATCTTCCGGAAGCTCTGGGGGCCTGTGCTAGGGGCCGGTCCTGGCGCTGCGGCCCGTGCGCCGCCCCGGGGACGGGGGCGCCGGGGGGGCAAAGAAGGTAGAAGGGGGTAATTACGTCTTGCATGAATTTGCGGCAGACGGGGCGGATTTCCTTGCTCAGGGTGGCGCTAAACATCATGACCTGCTTTTCGTGCGGGGTCATGCGGAAGATCTCCTGGACGTCCCGGCGCATATCTGGGGGGAGAAGGGGGCGGGGTCAGCAACGGGGTGAGCCCAGGGTGGCCGGGACCCCCCACAGGAAACCTGCCCCTCGTCCCCCAGCTGTGCAGGGCGGGGTCAGGAATGGGATGCGCCCAGTTGCCCCCAGGGATAACCAGCCCCTCCTACTCGATAGGGTGCCCCCATGTCCCTGTCCTGCCCCTCCCGCTGCTCTATGGGGCCCCAGGGGGTCCCCCCTGCTCACCGAGCTGCTCCAGCATCTTGTCGCACTCGTCCAGGATGAAATGCTTGATGTGTTTGAGGTTGAGGCTCTTGTTGCGCGCCAGGGCCAGGATGCGGCCTGGCGTCCCCACCACGATGTGGGGGCAGTTCTTCTTCAGCACCTCCTCGTCCTTCTTGATGGACAGGCCCCCGAAAAACACCGCCACCTGGGGGGGGGGGCAGGGTGAGACCCTCCGCTGGCTGCCCTCCTGCGCCCCAGTCCGGCTCCCTGCCCCAACCCCTCAAGCTGGCGCCTCACGCCCCCAAAACCAGCTCCTCGCCTCCCCCTGCGCCTGGCTGCCCCCCCGCCCAGCTCCCTGCCCCTCACCTTGACACTGGGCATGTACTTGGAGAAGCGCTCGTACTCCTTGCTGATCTGGAACGCCAGCTCCCGCGTGTGGCACATCACCAGCACAGACACCTGGGGGACGGGGGCGTTAGTGCGGGGACCGCGCCCCCCCATCCCCACGCAGCCCCAGCCCCCCTCCTCACAGCCCCCCGGCCACTTCCAACCAGCCCTTCCACCCCCCACTTCAATGGTCTCTCCCCCCTCCCCTATCAGTCACCAATTGGTCTCTCCTCCTTCTCCCCCATTCTCAATTGGTCTCTCCCCCCTTCCCTCCCCCCGTCAGTCACCAATTGGTCTCTCCCCGCCCCCCAACACCCAAAATGGGCTCTCCCCCCCCCAGGCAGTTCCCAGTGGATCCCGCCCCCCACGTTCCCAGCCCCCTCACCTGCCCCGTGACGGGCTCCAGCTGCTGCAGCGTGGCCAGCACGAAGACGGCCGTCTTGCCCATGCCCGACTTGGCCTGGCACAGCACGTCCATGCCCAGGATGGCCTGCGGGATGCACTCGTGCTGCACTGCAGGGCAGCGGGGCTGGGGTGAGCCGGGGCTCACCCAGCCCCCCACGCACGCCAGCCACAGGCCCCACTCCCCTCCCCGAGCGAGAACCCAAGAGTCCTGGCTCCCAACCCCCCCCCCCCCCGGCTCTAACCACCAGGCCCCACTCCCCTTCCCGAACCGGGAGAGAACCCAGGAGTCCTGGCTCCCAGCGCCCCCTGCTCTAACCACCAGGCCCCATTCCCGTCCCCGAGTCGGGAGAGAACCCAGGAGTCCTGGCTCCCAACGCCCCCCCCCCCCCCCAACCACCAGGCCCCACTCCCCTTCCCGAGCCGGGAGAGAACCCAGGAGTCCTGGCTCCCAACCCCCCCCCCCCCCCCCAACCACCAGGCCCCACTCCCCTCCCCGAGCCGGGAGAGAACCCAGGAGTCCTGGCTCCCAGCCCCCGTGCTCTGACCCCCGCGGCCCCCCTCCCCCCAGTGCCGTGGGTGGGACCCAGGCGTCCGGCTGACCTTCCGAGGGGTGCTCGAAGCCGCAGTCGACGATGGCGCGAAGGAGCTCGGGTTTCAGCAGAAAGTCCCGGAAGCCGGAGCTGTGGATGGAGACGTAGGAGCCCTTGACGTCCTTCTTGGGGGGCACGTCCACCCCGTCGCCCCCCGCCTGGTTCTCCACCTCGTCATCCTCGTAATCCAGCAGCTCGTTATCCACGTCGTTCTCCGCCATGGCGGCGCCGGGAGGGGGCCTGCTGAGACTGGGGGGGCAGTGGGGTCAGCCGGGGGCCTGGGACCGGCCGCCCCGTACCCCATTCCCCACCCCCAGAGCCAGCCAGCCCTCGCCCCGGCGCCCCCCGCCCCCCATTCCCCGCCCCCAGAGCCAGCCAGTCCCTGCCCTGGGGCTGGACCAGAATCCAATTAGGAAAATTCTTTATCCAGCTAACGTCTCCATGTCCCCCTCAATAGCCCCCCCCCAAATATGGGGTTCAAATTGGGTCACCCCCAAATCCCCCACTGGCGCTGAGACCCCAAATGCCCCCCCTTCATCCAGCACCCCCTGGCCCTGCGGACGTGGGACACCCCCCAACTCCTAACCCCAGGGGAGCCATGCAATCGGGGGGTGCCGCTCAACTCCCAGCCACCCCGGGACTAACTCCGGGGATGGTGCTGCACCCCCACATCCACTCGAGCCCACTGTGCCCTGGGGAGCCGCATGTGTACCCCACACATGCACCCTGCCCCAGTGCGAGCCGGCTACAGAGGAGCGTTTTGGGGGGTCTTCCTCCCGCCCCCCCTCCCAGTACCTGGGGGGGTGTTTTCACACCCCATATTTCCCCCCATGTACTGCTATATAGAATCCAGCCCCCCACTATAATGAGGTGCAGCCGCCCCCCTAGATCCCACCCACACGTGAGCTCCAGGGGCACTAGGGTTCACCTCCAATGCAAACCGTGGGTACGGGGGAGGCTGGATCCGAACCCCGCAGCAGATAATGGGGTGCAGCCATGCCCCAGAAGCCCCGCGTTCACAACCAGCAATCCCTGGAGTGCAGCCGTAGCCCCCAAACCCCACCAGTGTCCTTTGCAAACTGGACCCCGATCGCCCCCTAGCTACAGCCTGCAATACTGGGGGGGCCCCGGGCTCCCTAGTGTCTCCAGGCACACAGGGAAAGCCAGGACTCCTGGGTTCTCTCTCCAGCTCTGGGAGGGCAGCAGGGAAGGAGATTACAATTTGGGGGCACGCGCCTACCCCCCCCCCCAACACACAGCAGGTGCGTCAGACATTGGGATGCTCCCGTCTACTGCTCCCCAAAATACAGAGGTGCCCCCATCCTCCCTTGCCAACCAGGAGGAAACAGTGGCTGCCCGCACCCCACAGCGACCTGCTTCCCAGGCTGCCAGGGGGCAGCCCCCAAGTCTCCACATGCAGCTTGCAATAGATGGGGGGGAATCTGCTTCCACGCCCCCCCCCCCATGGCCCCTACACACTTTATGGTCCCCGCCCCCCCATGCACCTACCCAGCCTTTGGACACTACCCCCAATTAACTGCACCCCCCACCCTTGTTCCCCCTCCCCCCCCAGCACTGGGGAGATCCCACCCCCATATTACACCCCCCTCCCTCTGCACTGCCGCCCCCACCCTGCACCCCTCCCCCTGCATTGCAACTCCCACGCCCCCTCCCTTCTATACCCCATATTGCAGCCCGCACCCATGCACTGGGGCTGCACCCCCCCACCCCCGCTTGCAAGGAGCCCTGCGGCTGGCCATAGGCTCCCCCTGTAGCCGGGGGGGGGGGCGTCTTAAGCGCCATATTTTTTTATTTGTTTATTTCACGGCCCCCCAATATCCCGCTGGGGGGCGGCGGGGGCGTCCCCCCTCCCCACCCGGCCGAGCCCCCGGGGGCAGGGGAGCAGGACGGGGCCGATGTTCGCGGATGGCAGAGCGGGCCGGGAGGCGGAGACGGGAGCAGGGCCGGCGCCATCTTGGATTCCCGGCCATATAGACGCACAATGGGGAATCCGTCCATCCCGCCCCCCGGGGCCCCTTCCAGGCCCATGATCGGGGGTCGGGAGCGGGAAATGGCCCCCGAGACCGGGCCCATCGGAGAGAGAATCGCTCGGAGAAGGGGTATCGGCCCCCCCAGGCGGCGGATGGCCCAAGATGGCGGCGATGCGCGACCGATTCTCGCCGAGGCCTCTTACCTCCTGCGGGGGGAGGGGCGCCCAAGTCTCCTCCGCGCAGCGGCCGCGGCCACAAGTGAGCAGCGCCTCCGCTTCCGGCATGCGGGGAGGGGGGAGGAGCGGAGCGCGCGGCGGCGAGGACCCAGCGCCGGATGGGGCTGTCTAACCCAGCGCCTGATTGATTGAAAAACACACACACACACACAACAGTGGGGCACTGTGTAGCATTTCTGTCTCCCGACGGGGACGGACCCGAGCGCTCCGGATTCGCGGCTGCTTCGCGGGTGCATGTGTTTGATCAGGCGACTGAGGAGGGCACCTCTTCCCGCAGCCGGACGGGGCGGGGGGATTGTTTTTCCCACGGGTCCTTCTGGCAGTGCTGGCCATGGGGGGAGGGGCTGGGCGTAGTTTGGTTCAGGCTTCACTTTGCCTCTGAGGCCTTGTCCTCGGCTGACGTCACTGGGGGCCATGGCGCCGGGGGGGCAGCCCTCCATGTTGCCATGTCCCCTCTGGCCATGCTCACAATGATGACATGTCTCCCTCTGACCACAGCCCCTTGGGGCCATGCTCCCCCCGGCTACGTCCTTGTGATGTCATGCTTCCCTCTGACCACGCCCCCTTGGGGCCACGCTCCCCCCGGCCACGTCCTTGTGGTGTCATGCTCCCCTCTGGCCACGCCCGCTTGAGGGCACGCTCCCCTCTGGCCACGCCCCCGTGATGCCACGCTCCCCCAGCCACGCCCCTGTGATGCCACGCTCCCCTCTGGCCTGCTCACCATAATGACATGTCCCCCTCTGAGCACAGCCCCTTGAGGCCACACTCCCCTCTGGCCACACCCCCATGATGCCACGCTTCTCCCTGGCCACACCCCCATGATGCCACATCCCCTCTGGCCATGCCCTGTTATGCCACGCACCCTTCTGGCCACACCCCATGTGATGCCGCACCCCCTTCTGGCCACGCCCACATAATGCCATGTTCCCTGTAGTGAGGGGGAGCACAGTCCCCTTCTCCAGCTCTGACCCGGCCGTCCTGACTCTTTGGCCCAAACTGGGCACAGGTCCCTGACTTGCGCCGGCAGCGCTGGCTGGCCCCCCGGTCCGGCCACACGGCAGAGCGGAGACATCAGCCTGGCCTGGTATTACCACCCCGGCGTCTGAGCCCTCCTTACCGCCAGGCTCAACGCAGACAGCTGTGAGCAACCTGAGCGGGAGGCTGGGTCGCCGCGCGGGTTCATTTCCCTGTCCGCTCGGCACACGGCCAGCGCGGAGAAGGTGGGAACCCGCGTCAGCGACGGGCACCTGGCTAAATGGCTTGTCAGCGTCCGCCCGATCTGACGGGCGAACGCTGATGGTTGCTGGCTCGCCGAGCTGCAGGCTGAAAGCAGCGGGGTGGTCTCGTCCCAGCTCCAGGGTTTGCCTAGCCTGGGAGGGGGCGTTAATTGCACATTTTGTGGTAGCCGAAAGTCGCCCTCAGCCCGCTGCGTTCAGATGCTGGGCTGAGCCAGTGGTCACCGCGCTGCCCTGACTTCTGCGCTGCGGCGGGCGCGGGCGCTGTCTTCGGAGCTAGGCGCCGCCAGCAAGCGGCTGCCGCTCCGTCGCCCAGCTGGGCAGCTCCCTTCCATCATCAGCTGGGGTTGCTGCCCGGTGTTGCTTTGGTTCTTTTGTGTCCCTAGAAGAAGCAGTAGTTTGCCTGTGGTCATTTCTGGCTAGAAAAATGTCTCCGGAACGTCTGTGTCATTTTAACGAAGCCCTCCAAAAGCAGTTCAGGTTTTCTAACGAGAGGCCCTGCGGCACCGGCCGACAGCCCAGGGGCACGTGAGACGCGTGTGGAACACGTGGCTCCATTGCTCACGGCGGCCGAAATGCACCTCCAGAGCAAGAAACACAGAGACGCCGAGAAACTTGTTTATCTCCCACCGTTTCCGGGTTTCTTCTGAGGCAAGACACAGAAGCGGAAAAAGGTGTTGGCAGCGAGGGGGTGTTTGCTGCCCACTCAGTCCGGCACGGACACGGTTTCCAGTCCGCTGACCGTACCTCACAAATAATTACGATGTTGCCAGCCTAAGTTTTCATCTGCTGGCGCAAAATCTGAGGCAATTGTTTGCGACGTCCTAGCTCCTTTACCCAGTGAAGAAGTGCGGCGTGAGTCGGACAAGCGTTCCTCTGTTACACTTAGTGGGGATGCGTCGAACAAACAGGACCAAAACCTGCTCCCTGGTACGGTGTTTTCTCCCACTGAGAATCTGTGCAGGCAACACCAGGGCTAACTTTCGGGGTGCCAGGCACTGTGGGGAAAGCAATATGTGGCGAAAGCTGCAGGCCAATTTAGAAAGAGATCTTCAGTATTGTGCATAACTGCCTCCAAACGGCAGCTGACGGCCTTCCTTCAGACCAGGGATCGGCAGCCCTTGGCATGCGGCCCATCAGGGAAATCCGCTGGCAGGCCGGGCCGGTTTGTTTACCTGCCGCGTCCGCAGGTTCGGCCAATCACAGCTCCCACTGGCCGCGGGTTCGCCGTTCCGGGCCAATGGGGACCGTGGAAAGTGGCAGCCAGCATGTCCCTGGCCCGCGCCGCTTCCCCCAGCCTGGCCCTGCGGCCGCCACGCTCTGCTCGAGGGAGACGTTGACACGGAGCCAGATTGACACGCAGATTGTTGGCTCCGGCCCAGCTCCCCTGCGACCCACCGGACCGCTCGGGATCCGGGCCCTGTCTCTTCGCCGGTTCCCGCTCTCCCGGGGTTTGGGTCGTCGGCACGTTTTGTCCATCACGCTCTGATGTTTTCTCCCAAGTCGTTGAGAAAAAATATGAATTTTCTCCCGCTCGGTGGGGAGTCCCTGTTTGCTGGGACATTTTGAGATCTATCAGTTAGCCAGTTTTGAAGCCATTCAACATGGACCACATGGATGTGAGATCATTCCAGTCTGGGGGCTCAAACTGCCACGCGGCCCCAAGTCGCACGCGTGGCAGTGAGCTGATCCGGGGCAGTGGGGGCGGTTAGTTCTGCGGGACTGTGTGCGTTGGTGAGAGAGAGGCCTGGTACAGAGCCTCCCAAAGCCTGACCAGCGGAAGGGGGCGGTCGTATGGACAGTCGTGCAAACACGATCGGTCCTGGTGAAATACCGGGGCTGGGGTTCGAACTGCAGAGTCAGGGGTTTGCACTGCCCCAGCCCCGCTTGGAGAGGGGCCGGTGCCCAGGAGCCGGCACAGGGGCAAAGTGGCTGCAAACACTGTGGCAGGGAAGGACGCAACCTGCTGGCTGCACCCCTGGACCCGGTGCCACCCCGAGCTCAATGGGAGGAAGCGGAAGTTGGGGTGCCCAGAGCCCAGCCACCTCCTGCCCACCAGGTGCAGCCAGTCAAACCACAGTGCGAGGGGCAGGGTTGGCGAGAAGGGCCCGGAAAGATGGGGATGGGGGGGACAGGAGAACAAGAGGGGAGAAACAATGGTCGCTATCGTCAAAGTGAACCCCCTCTGCTGCACCCCAGAACCAGCCGCAGCTCAGTGCCGGGCGAGGGCTCCCCCTATAACCAGCCCCCGCGCCCCACCCCAGAGCCAGCCGCAGCTCAGCGCCGGGCGAGGGCTCCCCCTATAACCAGCCCCCGCACCCCACCCCAGAGCCAGCCGCAGCTGAGGGCCAGGCGAGGGCTCCCCATATAAGCAGCCCCCCGCGCCTCACCCCAGAGCCAGCCGCAGCTCAGCGCCGGGCAAGGGCTCCCCATATAACCAGCCCCTCACGCCTCACCCCAGAACCAGTTGCTTGAATGCAATAGACCCCATGCCCCTCCCAGAGCTGGGATAGAACCCAGGTGTCCTGCCCCACCCCACGCTGTGAAATAAGGAGGCTCTCTCCACTGCTCACTGTTTATTCACATTTCACAGGCACAATCAGTGCAAGAGACATGCGGGGTTGGGATATAGGGGGACAGCTGGTGGGGAGGGGCTGGGGGTACAGCTGGATGGGGCAGTTTGGGGGGACAGCTGGGATATTTGGGGTACGGCTGGAGGGGACGGGTTTAAGGGTTCAGGGGGCAATCAGTCCATTAGGGATCAGGGCACACCCACAAGAGCTCTTGGGGGGGGGCACAGGGTTGGGAGCTCTGCCCCCCCGGTTGGGGTGCAGCTGGGGAGCAGGGGACAGAGCCGGGGGGCAGAGGGTGGAGCTGGAGGGTCCATGGGGCAGCCCCTAGGCGGCCAGGCGGTAGTTGGGGTGGAGCTGGGGGCGCGGGGCGCACACCAGGCCCAGCAGCTGGCGCAGGACCCGCTCCTTGCCCTGGGCCTGGCCCCCCTGCATGGCCTGGACCCTCCGGCGTGTCTGCGACTCCACCTCCGCGCACACGTGGCCCCGGGAGCCCAGCGCCTGCGGGAGACGGGGGTGAGACCGGGGCGGAGACCCCCCAATCCCCTGCCCCCCGACCTCCCGCAGCCCCCCAACCTCCCCCGCCGCCCCCGGGAGCCCAGCACCTGCGGGAGACGGGGGTGAGACCGGGGCGGAGACCCCCACTCCCCTTCCCCCCGACCCCCCGCAGCCCCCCAACCTCCCCCGCTGCCCCCGGGAGCCCAGCGCCTGCGGGGGACGGGGGTGAGACCGGGGCGGAGACCCTCACTCCCCTGCCCCCCGACCCCCCGCAGCCCCCCAACCTCCCCCGCCGCCCCCGGGAGCCCAGCGCCTGCGGGGGACGGGGGTGAGACCGGGGCGGAGACCCTCACTCCCCTGCCCCCCGACCACCCGCAGCCCCCCAACCTCCCCCGCCGCCCCCGGGAGCCCAGCGCCTGCGGGAGACGGGGGTGAGACTGGGGCGGAGACCCTGGCAATATCCCCCCACCCTCCAACTGCCCCCCGACCACCACCACTGCCCCCCCCACCTCCCCTCCCATGCCCCCGACCCCTCCAAGCCACCAATCCCCCCAACCCCAGCCCTGATCCTGCCCCCGAACCTACCCCCCAACAGCCAACCCCTTCCCCCCGACCCCACTTCTCCGCACCCCCCCTCACCGCCTGCTGCTTCTGCTGGAAATCCCGCTCCCGCTCCAGCCGGTACCCCTCGATCTCCACCTGCGCCTCCTCCTTTGCCTGCCTCAGCCGCCGGGCCTTCCCTGGGGGCGACAGAGAACCCAGGAGTCCGGGCTGGCACCCCCCACCCAGCTACAAGAGCCCCCTTCCCTCCCTGAGCCGGGAGGGAACCCAGGAGTCCAGGCTCTCCACCCTCATCCGTCCAGGCTCCCAGGCCCCGTCCCTTGGTATCGGGGGACCCCTTCTGTGGGGTCTCCACCCCGTCTGCTCCCCCCAGTTGTGCCCCCTGTCCCAGGACTTCCCCCCTCCCTGCTACCATACCCCGCTCCAGACCCTGTCCCCTCGTCGCCTGACCCCCAAGTATCGCTTCTCCCCTGTGCCCGTCAACTGCCCCCCCTTATCCCCCCAACCTCCCCCCCACAGCCAGACTCCACAGACAGCCCCTCCCACTCCACCCCTGGACCCCCAGCCCCATCAGATCGGACCCCCTGCCCTGTGGCCATAACCCCCATCCTCTCCCCCCTCTGCACCCCACAGCCCCCATCCCTCCCCCACCAGAACCCATCCCCCCACCCTCTCCTCACCCCCCCATCGCTCCCCCTCCAGAACCCATCCCCCCATCCTCTTCCACCCACCCCACAGCCCCCATCGCTCCCCCTCCAGATCCCCCCACCCCCATCCCCCACCCCTCCTGCTCCAGAACCCATCCCCCCATCCTCTCCTCCCCCCACATCCCCCATCCCTCCCCCTCCAGAACCCATCACCCCCATCCTCTCCCACCCACCCCACAGCCCCCCTCCCTCCCTCTCCAGATCCCACCCCCATCCCCTCTTCCCCCCTCACCACCCCCCATCCCCCATCGCTCCCCCTCCAGATCTCCCCACCCCCATCCCCTCTTCCCCCCTCACCACCCCCCATCCCCATCCCTCCTGCTCCAGAACCCATCCCCCCTCCAGATCCCACCCCCCATCCCCTCCCGCCCCCCACCCCTCCCCGCTCTCACGTTTTCGGGCTTCTGCCACCTTCTCGGCCGCCCGCTTCTCCGCCTGCAGCAGCTGCTGGATTCCCTGCGACTGGCTCGCCATGGCCGGGCTGCGCTGGGTACCGGGGCGGGGCTGGGTCCTAGCGCCCCCCCCGCACGTGTGCTCCCCCCTCCCGACCCGCAGCCCCCTGCTAGCCCATCCCTGCCCCGCCAGTGCCCCTCACTCCCGACCCGCAGCCCCCTGCCCCGCCAGCTCTGGGCCCCCCCCCAGCTCTGCCGGTGCCCCTCACTCCCGACCCGCAGCCCCCTGCTAGCCCGGCCCTGCCCCGCCGGTGCCCCTCACTCCCGACCCGCAGCCCCCTGCCCCCCCCAGCTCTGGGCCCCCCCCAGCTCTGCTGGTGCCCCCCTGTGACGAAGTGGGACTGTTCTTAATGTTTCCTCTGAATAGTGTGGGGGTGCCTCAGTTTCCCCTATGCAGTTCTTAAGTCTCTAGGGGGTGGGGTAAGGGTGTATGATCGTTGCAGAGCCCTAGAGGGCAGGTGTGTGCAGGGGTCTGGACACAGAGACTGGCCGACACCCTGTTTCCTGGCCACTGATGGCCTGGGCCCTTCCCCCTTGCAAGGTGGGAGCTAAAGGGTTGGAGAACAAAGGGATCCGGTGACCTCCTGGCCCAGGAAAGGGACAAAGCCCAGAGGAGGGGGGGGGGCTGGAGGGAGTTTCAGTTTGGGGCTGGCTGGGGACATGGAGTGAAGGGCAGACGGGGTTGTCTGGCTCACGGCCCCCAAAATGGACCCGGCTGAGGGGTCCTGTTCTCTGCACCTACAAGCTCTGTGTTAGACCATGTTCCTGTCGTCTAATAAACCTCTGTTTTACTGGCTGGCTGAGGGTCCCGTCTGACTGCGGAGTTGGGGGGCAGGACCCTCTGGCTTCCCCAGGACCCCGCCTGGGCGGACTCGCTGGGGGAAGCGCAGGGAGGGGCAGAGGAGGCTGGAGGCTCCGAGGTCAGAGCCAGGAAGGTGGAGCCGGGGGAGCTGTGTGTCCTGCAGACAGGCTGCTCCCTGAGAGGAGACTCCCCCAGAATCCTGGCTGGCTTCACGGGGAGCAGGTCCAGAGCATCGCCCGGGGACGCCGTGACACCCCCCTCCCGACGCGCAGCCCCCTGCCAGCCCGGCCCTGCCCCCCCACAGCCCTGCCGGTGCCCCTCACTCCCGACCCGCAGCCCCCTGCCAGCCCAGCCCTGCCCCCCCCAGCCCTGCCGGTGCCCCTCACTCCCGACCCGCAGCCCCCTGCCAGCCCAGCCCTGTCCCCCCAGCCCTGCCGGTGCCCCTCACTCCCGACCCGCAGCCCCCTTGTAATTATTTCAGCCAGCCAGAGACTCATAGGGGAAATTTCGTTTCCTTTATTGCTCCGTGGGTCGTTAGTTCCCCTTTGATTCCAGGGTTAAGGGCCGATTCCCTCCCCTCCCGCGCTCCTGGGGCCAGGCTGGGAGTGAGGCAGGGGCCCCCCGGGGTCTCAGTGCTGCCTGGGGCCAGGGAGTGGGGGGGGGGGGCGGAGGTCAGAGGCTCCCGGAGAGGCTGATCTTGACCAATGAGATGCTCTCGATGGACTGCTTCCGCCCTTCTCGTAGATGAGGTAGAGGGTGGGGGGCTCCCTGGTAGGGTCCCCCGGCTCCATGACGTCCAGGGAGGAGTAGCCGCTGGGCCCCGCCCAGACCTGCAGGGGGCGCTGCCACAAGGAGGTGTCCTTGGCCCAACTCCAGCGCAGGGTCAGATTCAGACCTGGGGGGTGCGAAGAAAAGGGGGTGAGACGCTCGGAGCCCCCATGTGCCCCCCACCCCCTGCGCAGCTCCCCCAAGTCAGGCCCCTGCCCTCCCTCGCCATGCGCCCCCATGCCCCATCTGCCCCCTACAGCCAACCCCCTGCAGCTCACGCACCCCACAGGGACCCCCCCAGCTTTGACCCCCGATCCCTCCCCAGCTCTGCCCCCCCCCGCCACGCACGCTGGGTGTCGTTGGCCGGGTTGCTGAAGAAGACCAGCCTGCCGGTGACCACGGCTCCGGCCGCCACGGCAGGGTCCACCAGGGTGAGGTCAAAGGTCACGGCCTCGGGCGGGAGGGTCTCGCCGGCGTCCCAGCTCCGGGCCACGATGCGGCAGGGGCAATGGTAGAAGTTCTGGTTCCGGGCGTTGATCACCAGCGACCCGTCCGGCAGCTCGTAGGGCTGTGGGGTGGGGTGGGGGGTTAACCCGGACGCCTGGGTTCCTTCCACCCTGCCACCCGCTCGCCATGGGCGCCCGGGTCCCATCCCCTCCCCGTCTGGGCACTGGGAGCTGCAGGGGCACCTGTCCCGGACGCCTGGGTCCCATCCTGCTCACCTGGCACTCGTCGGGGTTGAAGTCGTGGGGTAACTTGGGACGCCCGTAGGGATCCCGCGCAGGGCCCCCCCAGGCGCCAGGTCTCGCCGTGGTCGTCACTCAGCAGGCAGTAAATCCGTCCAGGTCAAGCGTCCTGTGGCCACAGATGATCAGACGCCCGCTGTGCGGCTCGTAGCGTTTCTGAGGCCGTGCAAGGAGAGAGGGGGGAGAGTCACCATCCCCCCAGCCAAGATGCGGCCCCTCGGGGGTGGGGCAGGGGCTGGTTATCCAGGGACCCCGCCCCCTATGCTGACATGCGGCTGGCTCTGGGGTGGGGGCCGGGGACCCCTTGTGACGCTCTGTACCTTGGGGGGACACCCTACACCTCCATGTTCATCTCTCTAAACTGATCGTGGTGTATCCAACGCAAAGTGTGCCAGGCCGGGTGTCTCTGGATGGCTCACGACGCGCGGAGCATGGTGGCTCCAGTCGCTGTTCTAGGGAGGTTACAGGGTGTAATTTCCTGGACGTAGTTATCAGGCGGAAAACGTGTCCTCGTGGCTTAACGTTAGTGCTGGCAAAACTGCCCCGGGGCAGAGGGGCAGTTCGCAGCGCGTCAGGGCATGGAGGGGACAAACCCAGCCCAGCCCCACGGGCGCAAAGGACACTGGCCTAGGCAGCAACAGAAGAATGCGTGAGACCCTCGGGGGAGACACCCCCTTCCTCTGGGCAGCTTGGGAGTGCAACGAGGTCCTGCTCACCTGACTCTGGGGGGCGGGGGCAAAGCCAAGAGGAAAGAAGTAGCGGGGGGTAGCCGTGTTAGTCCGTATCCTCAAAAACAAGGAGGAGGCCGGTGTTCAAGGATGGCTACTTTTAACCAGGTTATTGAATGTCCAGGGAGGTTGACGTGCTCTCCTACTGGCTTTTCTACGTTACCATTCCTCATGGCCGATGCATATCATAGACTATCAGGGTTGGAAGGGACCTCGGGAGGTCATTTAGTCCAACCCCCTGCTCAAAGCAGGACCAAATGCCCAATTTTCGCCCCAGATCCCTAAATGGCCCCCTCAAGGACTGAACTCACAACCCTGGATTTAGCAGGCCAATGCTCAAACCACTGAGCTATCCCTCCCCCAATCCATGTATTCTTTTACGTGGGGACAGTTTGGTGTGGCCAATGTACATGGCAGAGGGGCATTGCTGGCCCAGGATGGCATAGATCACATTGGTGGATGTGCAGGTGAACGAGCCTCTGAGAGTGTGGCTGATGTGATTGGGTCCTCTGATGGTGTCCCCTGAATAGATATGGGGACAGAGTAGGCAACGGGGTTTGTTACAGGGATTGGTTCCTAGGTTAGTGTTTCTGTGCTGTGTAGTGAGTATTTGCTTCAGGTTGGGGGGCTGTCTGTAAGCGAGGACTGGCCTGTCTGCCAAGGTCTGGGAGCGTGAGGGATCGTTTTCCCGGATAGGCTGTAGATCGATGATGCGCTGGAGAGGTTTTAGCTGGGGGCTGTACATGATGGCCAGTGGCATTCTGGTATTTTCCTTGTTGGGCCTGTCCTGTAGCAGGTGATTTCTGAGTACCCGTCTTGCTCTGTCGATCTGTTTCCTGACTTCCCCAGGTGGGTATTGTAGTTGTAAGAATGCTTGATAGAGATCAGGTAGGTGTTTGTCTCTGCCTGAGGGGTTGGAGCAAAGGCGGGTGTATCTTAGGGCTTGGTTGTAGACAAGGGATCCTGTGGTGTGTCCTGGATGGAAGCTGGAGGCATGTAGGTAAGATAGCGGTCAGTGGGTTCTGGTATAGGTTTAAACGTAGCCATACTTGAACAAAAAAAAACTTCAGAAACAGACTTCAAAGAGAAACTGCAGGGCTGCAATTCATTTGTAAACGTAACGCCATCAGTTTGGGCTGGAACAGGGCCTGGGCGTGGCTGGCTCACTGCAAAAGCAATTTCCCCTCTCTTGGTCTCGACCCCTCCTCATCAATTACTGGGAGTGGACAACATCCACCCAAATTGGCCCTGTCAGCACTGGTTCTCCACTGGGAAGGTAACTCCCTTCTCTTCACGTGTCAGTATATTTATGCCTGATCTGTAATTTTCACTTCGTGCATCTGAAGAAGGGGGTTTTTTACCCACGAAAGCTTATGCCCAAATAAATCTGTTGGTCTTTAAGGTGCCACCGGACTCCTTGTTGTTTAGGAGGAAAGAAAGAACATGATACAAGGGAGAGACGTTTTGCCATGCTCGCTCTCTTCCACCTACATCTACAGACACTACCCCCACCAAACGACTGAAGCGCTGATCAAACGGGAGAGCCTGGCTGAAGAGCAACCAGCCAGCCTGCGGTGAGAAGCCTCTCAGTCTTGAAGGGCATTGAAAGTGTTCAGCTCAGCTAAGAATGTGTTTTGCTTTTATTCCATTTGACCAAATCTGACTGGTTGTGCTTTGACCTATAATCACTTAAAATGTATCTTTATAGTTAATAAATCTGTTTGTTTATTCTACCGGAAGCCATGTGCTTGGTTTGAAGCCTGTCAGAGACTCCCCTTGGGAGAACAAGCCTGGTACGTATCAATTTCTTTGTTAAATTCATGAATTTATATACACTTGCAGCGTCCAGCGGGCATAACTGGCACTCCAAGACAGAGGTTCCTAGGGTCGTATCTGGGACCAGAGATATTGGCTAGTGTCATTCGCTTGTAAGTAGCCAGGAGCAGCTGACATGCCAGAGGCCGTGCGTGGACAGCCCAGGAGTGGGGTTCTCACAGCAGAGCAGGGTAAGGCTGGCTCCCAGAGTCGAGGATTGGAGTGACCTAGCAGATCACTGGTCTGGATAACACCAGGGGAACGTCACACCCCTTCCCAGCGCAAAGATGTGGCTGGCTCTGGGGTGGGGGCACAGCTGAGTAGAACACCATGACAGAAATTGGGGCAGCTCCCTGAGTGCCCACCTGGATGCCGAGCCCGGGCCCTGGGGCAAACCTGTCCAGGCCAATCTCCTGGGAGAGGTTGCGGGGGCGGCTCCAGGACAGGCCGTCGTCCCGGCTGCGAATGAGCATGGTGCTGGAGATGCAGGGCTGCGGCTGGTGGATGCAGAGCGCGTAGAACAGGAACACGGAGCCGTTCGCCCGGTCCACGGCCACGGCCCCCAGGTTCAGCCCGTCCACCTGCGTCCCGTCGTCCACGATGAACGAGCTGGGGGACCACGTCGCGCCTGGGCGAGACAGACAGCTCTGCCGGTGCCCCTCACTCCCGACCCGCAGCCCCCGGCTCTGCCGGTGCCCCTCACTCCTGACCCGCAGCCCCCTGGGCTCCCCCCTGCTCTGCCGGTGCCCCTCACTCCCGACCGCAGCCCCCGGCTCTGCCGGTGCCCCTCACTCCTGACCCGCAGCCCCCTGCTCTGCCGGTGCCCCTCACTCCCGACCCGCAGCCCCCTGCTCTGCCGGTGCCCCTCACTCCCGACCCGCAGCCCCGCTCTCTCTCCGCACACACCTCCGTCCGTGGAGCGCCGCAGGGCGATGAATTTGGCCCCTGAGTCCAACGGGGATGATTTCCGGGCTTCAGCGAAGGCCAGGAGAGAGCCCCGGGGCGTCGCCGCGATGAGGGGGATCCCTGTACGTATCCACCTCCCCGATCTCCCGGCCACTCACCCACAGCAGCTGCTCCAGGGTGATCAGGGGACTGACCTGCCCAGAGCAACAGGGGCCAAAGAGTTACAGGTTCCCCGGGCAGTCAGGGCTGCCCCATTGCCCCTGGGCTGCAGGGGGCGGGGGGCAGCGGGGGCCAGGCCCTGGGGCTCTCCCTGGCAGTCAGGGCTGGCCCGGATGCCCCACGGCGGAACGGAGGCCCCCGTTACAGGGAATGGGGAAGGCTCCGTTTCCAGTCCCCAACCCCGGGACAAACGCGTGGCGGGAGCGGGACACGGCACCGGGGGCCGGACCTGGGCGGGGCTGGGGGGGCCGGACCTGGGACGAGGAGTCCTTGGGGCATCTGGGAGCTGAAGGAATTTATCTGGGCACAAGCTTTCGTGGGCAAATCAGCGTGTTCGTCGCTAAGGGCCCAAGGACTCCTGGTTGTTTCTGCGGACACAGACTAACCTGGCTCCCACGCTGAC